>NC_140996.1:84339775-84734217 GCF_052327205.1 Somniosus microcephalus | reverse complement strand
GCCGCTCTCTCTTCCTCCCCCAGCCGCTCTCTCTTCCCCCCCAGCCGCTCTCTCTTCCCCCCCAGCCCGCTCTCCTCTTCCCCCCAGCCGCTCTCTCTTCCCCCCCAGCCGCTCTCTCTTCCCCCCCCAGCCGCTCTCTCTTCCCCCCCAGACCGCTCTCCTCTTCCCCCCAGCCCGCTCTCTCTTCCCCCCCAGCCGCTCTCTCTTCCCCCCCAGCCGCTCTCTCTTCCCCCCCCAGCCGCTCTCTCTTCCCCCCCAGCCGCTCTCTCTCCCCCCAGCCGCTCTCTCTTCCCCCCCAGCCGCTCTCTCTTCCCCCCCAGCCGCTCTCTCTTCCCCCCAGCCGCTCTCTCTTCCCCCCCAGCCGCTCTCTCTTCCCCCCAGCCCGCTCTCCTCTTCCCCCCCAGCCGCTCTCTCTTCCCCCCCAGCCGCTCTCTCTTCCCCCCCAGACCGCTCTCTCTTCCCCCCCAGCCGCTCTCTCTCCCCCCAGCCGCTCTCTCTTCCCCCCAGCCGCTCTCTCTTCCCCCCAGCCGCTCTCTCTTCCCCCCCAGCCCGCTCTCTCTTCCCCCCAGCCGCTCTCTCTTCCCCCCAGCCGCGCTCTCTTCCCCCCCAGCCGCTCTCTCTTCCCCCCCAGCCGCGCTCTCTTCCCCCCAGCCGCGCTCTCTTCCCCCCAGCCGCTCTCTCTTCCCCCCCCAGCCGCGCTCTCTTCCCCCCCCAGCCGCGCTCTCTTCCCCCCCCAGCCGCGCTCTCTTCCCCCCCAGCCGCGCTCTCTTCCCCCCCAGCCGCTCTCTCCCCCGCGCTTCTTCCCCCCCAGCCGCGCTCTCTTCCCCCCCAGCCGCTCTCTCTTCCCCCCCAGCCGCTCTCTCTTCCCCCCCAGCCGCTCTCTCTTCCCCCCCAGCCGCTCTCTCTTCCCCCCCAGCCGCTCTCTCTTCCCCCCCAGCCGCTCTCTCTTCCCCCCCAGCCGCTCTCTTTCTTCCCCCCCAGCCGCTCTCTCTTCCCCCCCAGCCGCTCTCTCTTCCCCCCCAGCCGCTCTCTCTTCCCCCCCAGCCGCTCTCTCTTCCCCCCCAGCCGCTCTCTCTTCCCCCCAGCCGCTCTCTCTTCCCCCCCAGCCGCTCTCTCTTCCCCCCCAGCCGCTCTCTCTTCCCCCCCAGCCGCTCTCTCTTCCCCCCCAGCCGCCTCTCTCTTCCCCCCCAGCCGCTCTCTCTTCCCCCCCAGCCGCTCTCTCTTCCCCCCCAGCCGCTCTCTCTTCCCCCCCAGCCGCTCTCTCTTCCCCCCAGCCGCTCTCTCTTCCCCCCCAGCCGCTCTCTCTTCCCCCCCAGCCGCTCTCTCTTCCCCCCCAGCCGCTCTCTCTTCCCCCCCAGCCGCTCTCTCTCTCTCCCCCCCAGCCGCTCTCTCTTCCCCCCCCAGCCGCTCTCATCTTCCCCCCCAGCCGCTCTCTCTTCCCCCCCAGCCGCTCTCTCTTCCCCCCCCAGCCGCTCTCTCTTCCCCCCCAGCCGCTCTCTCTTCCCCCCCAGCCGCTCTCTCTTCCCCCCCAGCCGCTCTCTCTTCCCCCAGCCGCTCTCTTCCCCCCCAGCCGCTCTCTCTTCCCCCCAGCCGCTCTCTCTTCCCCCCCAGCCGCTCTCTCTTCCCCCCAGCCGCTCTCTCTTCCCCCCCAGCGCTCTCTCTTCCCCCCCAGCCGCTCTCTCTTCCCCCCCAGCCGCTCTCTCTTCCCCCCCAGCCGCTCTCTCTTCCCCCCCAGCCGCTCTCTCTTCCCCCCCAGCCGCTCTCTCTTCCCCCCCAGCCGCTCTCTTCTCCTTCCCCCCCAGCCGCTCTCTCTTCCCCCCCAGCCGCTCTCTCTTCCCCCCCAGCCGCTCTCTCTTTCCCCCCCAGCCGCTCTCTCTTCCCCCCACAGCCGCTCTCTCTTCCCCCCCAGCCGCTCTCTCTTCCCCCCGCCCCCCAGCCGCTCTCTCTTCCCCCCCCAGCCGCTCTCTCTTCCCCCCCAGCCGCTCTCTCTTCCCCCCAGCCGCTCTCTCTTCCCCCCCAGCCGCTCTCTCTTCCCCCCCCAGCCGCTCTCTCTTCCCCCCCAGCCGCTCTCTCTCCCCCCCAGCCGCTCTCTCTTCCCCCCCAGCCGCTCTCTCTTCCCCCCCAGCCGCTCTCTCTTCCCCCCCCCCAGCCGCTCTCTCCTTCCCCCCCAGCCGCTCTCTCTTCCCCCCCAGCCGCTCTCTCTTCCCCCCCCAGCCGCTCTCTCTTCCCCCCCAGCCGCTCTCTCTTCCCCCCCAGCCGCTCTCTCTTCCCCCCCAGCCGCTCTCTCTTCCCCCCCAGCCGCTCTCTCTTCCCCCCCAGCCGCTCTCTCTTCCCCCCAGCCGCTCTCTCTCCCCCCCAGCCGCTCTCTCTTCCCCCCCAGCCGCTCTCTCTTCCCCCCCAGCCGCTCTCTCTTCCCCCCCAGCCGCTCTCTCTTCCCCCCCAGGCCGCTCTCATCCTTCCCCCCCCAGCCGCCTCTCTCTTCCCCCCCAGCCGCTCTCTCTTCCCCCCAGCCGCTCTCTCTTCCCCCCAGCCGCTCTCCGCGTCTCTCTTCCCCCCCAGCCGCTCTCTCTTCCCCCCCAGCCGCTCTCTCTTCCCCCCAGCCGCTCTCTCTTCCCCCCAGCCGCTCTCTCTTCCCCCCCAGCCGCTCTCTCTTCCCCCCCAGCCGCTCTCTCTTCCCCCCCAGCCGCTCTCTCTTCCCCCCCCCGCTCTCTCTCTTCCCCCCCAGCCGCTCTCTCTCTCCCCCCCAGCGCTCTCTCTCTTCCTCCCCGTCGCTCTCTCTCTTCCCCCAAGTCGCTCTCTCTCTCCCCCCCATCCGCTCTCTCTCTTCCCCCCCAGCCGCTCTCCTCTCTTCCTCCCCAGTCGTTCTCTCTCTTCCCCCCCAGTCGCTCTCTCTCTTCCCCCCCATTTGCTCTCTCTCTCTCTTCCAACAACAACATGCCCTCGAAAAAGCCTCGGCACCGCCGGGCACTCGAGCTAGTCGATATATATAAAAGGATTGATCTGTCTGCCTGTCTGTCTGTCTGTCTGTCCTTTGGTGTGTCTGTCCGGCTATACACTCTAAAGTTATAGAGCATACCTACACGTGCATTGCATCAAAAGAAGTTTACGATTCCGGAACGGTCATAAGCGTATTTACGTTTCGGCCGGACAAAATTTGCGCCCGCGGTATCCAAAAAACGTTCAAAGTTCCGCTCATTATCTGCTCATTAGCATCAAGTGACGTCGAGGTCGACCAATCGTATGGTCGAGCGACCCGACGGTCGACCAATCGCTGCGTCGCGGGGGCGGGTTCGTCATGCGTGCGTGCGGGGCCCTCCTAGATTCGAGTGACAGGACAATTGACCAATCCTACGCTGCGGTGACATGACGGTTGACCAATCGGTGCATGTGTGGGCGGGCCTTATCGTTCTGCACCGAGGTGAGTGGCCGCCATCTTGATTCCAAACTGTTCATTTCTTTTTCCCCACTTTCTGCGCGTTTCTTTTCAAATCTACATTTCCAGCAAAAAAAAAGTTGCTTTTAAAAACACAAATTGCTTTTAAAAAAGTTAATTAGTTTGTAAATCTTTTCTCTACCTCTATAATTTTCCTACCTTTCACCATTTTTCCAGGCCCGGGGGCCTAGGCTTCTCCAACTGCCAGCAGCGCAACTCTAGTCCCAGGCCTCCCAGCCTAGACAGAACCAAACACTGGCAGAAGGGAGAGGGTGTGCTGCCTCAGCTCCATTCCCGGGGTCAGTAGGTGGGGAGGCTTCATAAGCAACTGGGGTCGGGTCGCAAGCCCCGAATAATAATCTGAAGATCCTGTGTTTGCAGCTGAGGAAATTTCTTCTGCTGACAGCCCCAGGTTAACGGCAGCCATCTTTGTCAAGGAGGGTGAAAAGTTTCAGTGCGACGCCATTTTTATTCAGTGTGTAACAGAGTGCATGCGCGGCCATATTAGTACAGGAACATAGAGTGGGTGGGGCTTCAGTGCTCCCAATCGGGCCCTGGTGACCGAGACAGACAATCGACTGTGTGGGCAGGGCCTAATCTTTCCAACTGAAAAGCAAGCGGCGGCCATTGTTTGTGATGCAACACACTGACAGGTGAGGACCCCTTTTTAATAAAAGATTGGTGAGGTTGTAAAGTGTATGGTATAGAAAGATTTACCAAAAATGTTTTATAAGTACTTTAAGTTTCATGTTTCGCCACCCCTTGCCATGTCAGCGCAGGGGCCCGAGGCCTAGGCTTCTCCAACGGCCAGGAGCGCAACTCCAGTCCCAGGCTTCCGGCTCAGACAGGGACCAACACTGTGAGACGGTCTGCTGACTCCCCCCCGCTCCCTTTCCCCCCCCGCCCTTTCCCCCACCCTCCCTTTCCTCCCCCCTCCCTTTTCCTCTCCTTCCCCCACACCCCCTACCCCTAACACCCCCCTTCCCCTCACCTCCCTTTCCCCCCCTCCCCTCCCTCTCCCCCCCTCCCCTCCCCTCCCTCTCCCCCCTCCCCTCCCTCTCCCCCCTCCCTTTCCACCCTTCCCTTTCCACCCTTCCCCCCTACCCCCCACCTCCCCTTCCCCCTCCCACACACCCCCACCCCCCCTTCCCCCCCACAGCCCCTAACCCCCTTCCCCCCCCACAGCCCCCCACACCCCCTTACCCCCCACACACCCCCAAAGCCCCTTCCCCCCCACAACCCCACACCCCCCACACCCCCTTACCCCCTCCACACCCCCGCACACCCCCTTCCCCCCTCCAGACCCCCTCCCCCCATACCCTCCAACCTCCCCTTCCCTCCCCCACACCCCCTTTCCCCCCCACCCACCCCTTTCTCCCCCACCCACCCACCCAACCCTTTCTCCCCCACCCACCCACCCAACCCTTTCTCACCCACCCCTTTCTCCCCCACCCACCCACCCACCCCTTTCTCCCCCACCCACCCACCCACCCCTTTCTCACCCGCCCCTTTCTCCCCCACCCACCCACCCCTTTCTCCCCCACCCATCCACCCACCCCTTTTCCCCCCACCCCACCCACCCACCCCTTTCTCCCCCATCCCCCCACCTACCCCTTTCTCACCCACCCACCCCATCCCTTTCTCCCCCACCCCTTTCCCCTTTCTCTCCTTCCCTCTCTGTCTCTCTCTCCCTCCCTCTGTCTCTGTCTCCCTCTCTCTCTCTCTCATTCCCTCTCTCCCTCCTTTGCTTTCCTTCCATCTCTCCTTCCCTATCTCGCTCCTTCCCTCTCTCTCTCATTCCCTCTCTCTCTCCTTCCCACTCTCTCTTCATCCCTCTCTCTCTCCTTCCCTCTCTCTCTCCTTCCCACTCTCTCTCTCCTTCCCTCTCTCTCTCTCTCCTTCCCTCTGTCTCTCCCTCTCCTTCCCTCTCTCTCTGGGTGAGGGAGGGAAAGAGTGAGGGGTGGGACAGGGAGGGAGAGCTTACCTTCTTCCTTCCTTCGCAGGAGTCCACCGGGCAACCTTCCCCCCCCAGTCGCTCTCTCTCTTCCCCCCCAGTCGCTCTCTCTCTTCCCCCCCAGTCGCTCTCTCTCTTCCCCCCCAGTCGCTCTCTCTCTTCCCCCCCAGTCACTCTCTCTCTTCCCCCCCCAGTCGCTCTCTCTCTTCCCCCCCCAGTCGCGCTCTCTCTTCCCCCCCAGTCGATCTCTCTCTTCCTCCCCCAGTCGCTCTCTCTCTTCCCCCCCAGTCGCTCTCTCTCTTCCCCCCCAGTCGCTCTCTCTCTCTCTTCCAACAACAACATGCCCTCAAAATAGCCTTGGCACCGCCGGGCACTCCAGATTCTATATATATATAAAGCGGTTGATCTGTCTGTCCTGTCTGTCTGTCTGTCTGTCCGGCTATACACTCAAAAGTTATAGAGCGTACCTACACACGTGTTACATCAACAGAAAGCTTACGATTCCAGAACAGTCATAAGCATATTTACTTTTTGGTCGGACAAAAATTGTTCGCACATTATACAAAAAACCTTCAAAATTCCACTCATTATCCACTCATTAGCATTGACTGACGTCAAGGTCGACCAATCCTGTGCCATCATGATTGACCAATCCTACAGTTCAGTCACCTGATGGTTGACCAATCGGTGTGTGCGTTGCCGGGACTAATCTTTTTCATCTCAGGGATCTGTCAGCCATTATACAGCAGCCAGGGCAGCTCAAAACTTTAGTAATCCAGGTCAGTTTCTTTTTAAAAAAAAATAAGATTTACCAAAAATGTTTTATAAGTACTTTAACTTTCATCTTTGAAGGTATTAAAAGCTAGAAATATTAAGGTTAAAAAACAGTGCAAAACGGGCCTAGGCTTCTCCAACTGCCGACAGCCCAAATCCAGTCCCAGGCTTCCAGCCCACACATCCACCAGGCCCAGAAAAGCCCTGGAAACTGCCGACAACCCAAATCCAGTCCCAGGCTCCCAGCCCACACATCGATGAGCCCCAAAAAAGCCCTTGCAATGCAGTACTCCCCTGCTCGTCTTATATGTTTCAATAAGATCATCTCTAATTCTTCTAAATTCCAATGAGTATAGGCCCAGCCTGCTCAACCTTTCCTCATAAGTCAACCCCCTCATCTCTGGAATTAACCTAATGAATCGTCTCTGAACTGCCTCCAATGCAAGTATATCCTTCCTTAAATAAGGCGACTAAAACTGTACGCAGTAATCAAGGTGGGGTCTCAACAATACCCTGTACAGTTGTAGCAGGACTTCCCTGCTTTTATAGTCCAACCCCGCTGAAATAAAGGCCAACATTCCATTTGCCTTTTTGATTACTTGCTGTAACTGCATGCTAACTTTTTGTGTTTCATGCACAAGGACCCCCAGGTGCCTCTGAACTGTAGCATTTTGTAACCTCTCTTCATTTAAATAATAGTTTGCGTTTTTATTTTTCCTGCCAAAGTGGACAACCTCGCACTTTCCCACATTATACTCCATCTGCCAAATGTTTGCCCACTTACTTAGCCTGTCTATATCCCTTTGCAGATTTGAGTCCTCTGCACAACATGCTTTCCCACCCATCTCTTTATCATCCGCAAACGTGGCTACATTACACTGGGTCCCTTCATCCAAGTCATTAATGTTGATTGTAAATAGTTGAGGCCCCAGCACTGATCCCTGTAGCACCCCACTGGTTACCGTTTGCCAACCGGAAAATGACCCATTTATCCCTACTCTCTGCTTTATGTTAGTTAGCCAATTCTCTATCCAAGCTAATATATTACCCCCAACTCCATGAGCTCTTATCTTATGAAATAACCTTTTATGTGGCACCTTATCAAATGCCTTCTGGAAATCCAAATACACCACATCCACTGGCTCACCTTTGTCCACCCTGCTTGTTACATCCTCAAATAACTCCAGCAAATTTGTTAAACATGATTTCCCTTTCATAAAACCATGCTGACTCTGCTTGACTGCATTATGATTTTCCAAATGCCCTGCTACTGCTTCCTTAATGAAGGACTCCAGCATTTTCCCAATGACAGATGTTAGGCTAACTAGTTTATAGTTTCTTGCTTTCTGTCTCCCTCCTTTCTTAAATAAGGGTGTTACATTTGTGGTTTTCCAATCTGCTGGGACCTCTCCAGAGTCCAGGGAATTTTGGTATATTGCAACCAATGCATCCACTATCTCTGCAGTGACTTCTTTTAAGACCCTGGGATGCAAGCCATCTGGTTCAGGGGACTTGTCATCTTGTAGTACCATTATTTTACCAAGTACTATTTTCTTAGTGATAGTGATTGTCTTTAGTTCCCCCCTCCCTGTGGCCCCTTGATTATCCATTATTGGAATGTTGGTTGTTAGTGTCTTCTACCGTGAAGACAGATACAAAATATTTGTTCAGAGTCTCTGCCATTTCCTCATTCCCCATTATTAATTCCCCAGTCTCATCCTCTAAGGGACCAACATTTACTTTAGCTACTCTCTTCCTTTTTGTATACCTGTAGAAGCTCTTACTACCTGTTTTAATATTTCTTGCCAGTTTACTCTCATATTTCATCTTCTCTCTCTATTATTTGTTTAGTCATCCTTTGCTGGTTTTTAAAAATTTCCCAATCCTCTGGTCTCCCAGCAATCTTGACAATATTGTATGCCTTTGTTTTCAATTTGATACCATCCTTTACTTCCTTAGTTAGCCACGGATGGTGCTCCCTTCTCTTAAAATCTTTCTTTCTCACTGGAATATATTTTTGTTGAGAGTTATGAAATATCTCCTTAAATGTCTGCCACTACATTTCAACTGTCTTACCCTTTAATTTATTTTTCCAGTCCACTTTAGCCAGTTCTGCCCTCATGCCATTGTAATTGGCTTTTTTTTTAAAGATCAGGACATTGGTTTGAGATACTTTCTCATCCTCCAACTGAATTTGAAATTCAACCATACTATGATCACTCTTTCCTAACGCATCCTTTACTATGAGATCATTTATTAATTATGTCTCATTACACAGTACCAGATCCAAGATAGCCTGCTCCCTGGTTGGTTCCATTACATACTGTCCTAGGAAACCATCCCGGATGCACTCTATGAAATCCTCCTGTAGGGGGTGGTGTGTGCCCAGTCAGCTTCACCTCTGATTGTCCCTGAGCGGTTCGAATTGCTCCCGCACCCCTGGGTTCTAGACACCGGACTTACGTACAGGCGGTGATACAGAAAATCGAGTAGGCAAGAAGTTTGGTGCAAGAAAACCAACATTTTATTAAAGGCAGAATAAAACACAATCTTACTGAGAATTACAGATATAGTTACAGGCATAAACAATTACACTTATATGGGAATGGGGAAAACACGGCACATCGAGGGAAACAAGTACATTAAAAATCCCCTTAACCTTATCCCACCCCCAATACCTAACTATATTAAGCTACAAGGGGCCAGGAATTCATGCTCACCTATTCAAAACCTGTTGATTTAGCTAGTAGTGGGGTTTTGAGGTTCACTCTTTTTGTCTTTTAGGGTTCGTCGTCATCACATGGTCACAGGGCGTGGCGATGGAGTTGTTTGTGCGAAGCACCCTCCTTTTCCTCCGTTAACGTCTTCATTGGGTACTTTGTCACAATGGGTCTTCTTCTTCTTCGGGCGGTCGCCGGCGGTATTACTGCGGTTGGGGTTCGGTTGGCGGTCTTTACCATTAAGATTTTCCTACCCAAGCTTCGAACACCAGTTTATTCTTAATTGGGCTTGACTGTCCATGCATCAAATGCCAGCTTATAACTAGGCCGTTTGTCTTGATTTTACTCTCCATGCTTCCAACGCCAACTTATTGGGCTTTACTATCCATGCTTCAAATGCCAGCTTATAACTAGGCCGTTTGTCCCCCAACGCATCTTCCCGCTGCCCTTCTCTGCCTTTACCGGTTTTACTGCTCTTCTCATCTCATCTCGTCTGTTTGTGGCCCCGTGTGTCCTGTGCGTTTTCAAATTCGGTTCTCATTCTCCTCCCCGTTTGGCCCCGGTGTTTTAATGGGCGTCCTCGGTGTTGGGGCGAGCAAGAGAGCGAGCGGCAAGCGGCAGGAGCAAGAGAAAAGAGAGTGATCACTACCAGTGGGCCTACAATTATTCTTGGTTCTTCACCCCTTATCTGCGCGCCAAATCAGGTCAGTCCTTTGTCTAACTTTTGGCTGGCTCGTTTAAAATGATTACAGCCATTTACTTTAACGACTTCTGGGGTGGTTGTCTCCTGGCATAATGGCTTCGAAATCCTGACTGTTTGTCATTTATGAAACTTAATCGGGTTTCCTGGCTTGGCAGCTACCTGTGAGCTGTTACCGATTATTTATGTGAAGAGTTGATGGCTTTCAAATTAGAGCCATCCTGGCTTGATCTGTTCCAAGGTGAAGAATGGATATTCTGTGTTTACCTAGCTGTCTGGCTTTACAAAGTCTTTTCACAGATTCATGCATGTTAGGCTTTGTTTCAGGGCCTGCCATTTTGCAGGGCCTTGCTTTTAAAATCCTGTCGGTTTTGGTCACGAGGTTTCAGAAGCCATTTTGGGTACCATTTTTAATAACTTGTCCATTACTGTACCTTTTTTAAAGGCCTCCATTATTTGTTGATTTATACTCCATCCAACAGTATTGCTACTGTTCGGGGGCCTGTAGACTGTGCCCACCAGAGACTTTTTCCCCATATTATTTTTTATCTCCACCCAAACTGATTCTACATCTTGATCTTCTGAGCCAATATCACTTCTCACCACTTCACTGATTCCATCCTTTACCAAAAAAGCCACCCCACCTCCCTTTCCTTTCTGTCTATCCTTCCGAATTGTCAAATACACTGGAATATTCAGTTCCCAGCCCTGGTCACTTTGCAACCATGTCTCTGTAATAGTGATCAGATCATACCAATTTGTATCTATTTGTGCCATCAACTCATCTATCTTGTTACGAATGCTGCATGCATTCAGATATAGAGCTTCTAACTTTGTCTTTTTACCATTTCTCCTTGCTTTGGCACCATTTTCTGTTGCACTCTTATTTTTAAACATTCTGTCCCTTCCTGTCACTCTGGTTATTATTTCCCCCATCTCTATCCTGCTATATTGATTTCTCATTTCTCATTGATTTTTTAAATTCCCGCTCACCTGGACCTTCCCCTCCACTACTTAGTTTAAAGCCTTATCTGCAGCCCTAGTTATTCAATTTGCCAGGACTCTAGCCCCAGCATGGTTCAAGTGAAGCCCGTCCAAACGGAACAGCTCCCTCTTATCCCAGTACTGGTGCCAGTGCCCCACAAATCGAAACCCATTTCTCCCACACCAGTCTTTGAGCCACTCGTTCATTTCTCTGATCTAATTTACCCTATGCAAATTCACTCGTGGCTCAGGTAGTAATCCAGAGATTATAACCTTTGTGGTTCTGCTTTTTAATTTACCCCTAGCTGCTCATACTCTCTCAGCAGAACCTCTTTCTTTGTCCTACCTATGTCATTGGTACCTACATGGACCATGACAACTGGATCCTCCCCCTCCCACTCCAAGTTTCTCTCCAGCCCAGAGGAGATGTCCTTAACCCTGGCACCGGGCAGGCAACACAGCCTTCGGGACTCACGCTCTCGGCTGCAGAGAACAGTATCTACCCCCCGAACTATACTGTCCGCTATCACTACAACATTTCTTTTAACACCCCCCACTTGAATGGCCCTTGTATCACAGTGCTGTGGTCAATTTGCTCATCCTCCCTGCAGTCCCTGCCCTTGTCAGGAGCAATGTTCCCTTTAAATTTATTTTGGGTGTGCAACCCCTTTGGGTGGAACTGAACACGGAGCAATTATCAGCAAACACCCCCACTTCTGACCTTATGATGGAGGGAAGGTCATTGATAAAGCAGCTGAAGATGGTTGGGCCAAGGACACTGCCCTGAGGAACTCCTGCAGCGATATCCTGGGGCTGAAATGATTGGCCTCAAACAACTAGCGAAAAATATAAATAAATAAATAAAAACGGATTGTAAAAGCCTCTATAGTTATGTGAAAAGGAAGGTAAATGTAGGTCCTTTACAGTCAGAGATGGGAGAATTTATAATGGGGAATGAGGAAATGGTGGAGAAATTAAATAAAGGGTTGGATTTTAACTCAGGTGCAGGCTGTTGTCGTGTTATCCGAATTTCGTGTTTCCCACACGAATCTAAATGGATGTGGGAGATTGATGCAATTTTAACTCAATTGGCCAATTGATTTCCAACGTGTGGGAAGCCTTTGCAAAGGGGCTTTTCATGACTGAAAGTCCCCTCCGATGATGTCATCATTGCTGCTGCATTTAAGGTCTACAGCAAGCCTTGCTTCTTCTGCCGGCTTCCAAGCTTTCTCCATTTGGTGTCAGAGGGACCTGCAGGAAAGATGACAAACGGGAGGGCAAGATCAGCTCCTTGCTTTGACGAGGCGGCACTGCAGGCATTAGGCGATGAGGCTAGGGCCAACAGGGAGGCGCTGTTCCCTTCATCAGGGAGGAAGAGGCCTCCCACTCAGACCAAGGCAGTGTGGATGCAGGTGGCTGAGTAGGTCAACTGCTTGGGAGTCACCCGCAGAACCTGGATACAGTGCAGGAAAAGGTTTCATGACCTTCAGCGCATTGGAAAAGTGAGTATGAATTTCCCATCACCCTCAATCTGATCCACATTGCCTTTCCTCACCAGCACTCAGCTTTAGCAATCTTTCTCCACATCCCACTTGACACTGACATCCATGCACCCTTACCCATTAACTATTCCAGCATGCAGCCCTCACACTCCCTATCACTCTGATGCTTTGAACACAACTGACAACACACAGGGAGGGTCCTTGATCTTGCAACCTCACTCCATCTTTGTCTCCTTCTAAGTATCTATGCTATGCATTCTCTACACTCACTCATTCATTCTCACTCAACCTCCACTTGTCTCCTTCATTGCAGGAAAAGAGAGCTAACAACAAAAGAGAGCGAGCCAGGACAGGAGGAGAGACAGCCTCATTAGCCCACCTGACCCACTGGGAGGAGGCCGTCCTGAAAATCATGGGCATTGAGGATGATTCGCACATGGGGGACGGACAGGCGGGTGCAACACAGCAAGCTGGTGACAGAAAAGTTTACCATCTCTCTCTTTGACATTGCATGAGTCGCTGATAATGATTGTGAAGCTGTAACAGGTGGACTTATGAGCATCTGCAAAAAGCTATGTGCATGTAGCCTTTGCATCACATCTCTGACTCTTTCCTTTACTCCCCCACAGGACCAGCACAAGCATCCATCCCACCTAGCCAGGAAGAAGCGGCTGAGCAGCCAGACTCCTCAAAGGAAGCTGCAACCTTTGAGGGTGCAGCATCACCAGAATTCAGCCCACCAAGCACCAGCGTAAACACTCACACCTTGGTGGGACATTTGGACATAGAGTAGTGTTGTCATGATGTGTATCACAGCTCACAAGTGAGCATCAGCAGATTGTGGAGACAGGGACAGCAGTGGAGAGTCCTAGTCGGAAGGCGCAGGACTCTGCCAGCTCGGCTCAGCAGCATGTTGACCATCTGTCTCTGGGTCCATCCATAAGATCAGAGGTGATGGAACTCCAGGCACAGATGCAGGAGTCTCTGGCAGGTTTTGTCTCTAGGGTCGCTGCGAATGTGGAGTGAATGGAGGAGTCCATAGCGAACATGAGCAGAGCCTTTGTGGAGTCATTGGCGCATAAACGCATCACCATGGAAAGGATGGCTACCTCCGTGGTAAGGCTGGCTACCTTACAGGAGAGGATGGCTACGGTAGAGGAGAGGAGGGCTACGGCAATGGAGGAGCTTAGTTGCCAGTGCATGGAAAACATGGTCATTTTTCAGAATACAATGACATCTCTTGAGGAACGATGGGCATCTATTGAACAGAGAAACCAGACTTTCATGGAAGTCCTTCTGAGTAGGACTGCCATTGCAGATACGGGTCCACATGGCCCCCCTGATGTGCAGCAAGGTGCTCTCCAGCCACTTGCAGGCACTGAGGGGGACCTGACCCATGAGAGGGAGGTTGGTGGCATACCTCAAGGAAGTGGGGGCTCCTCTCCAAGCGCTCACACTTCCATGCCACTGCAGAGCCCTCGGTCAGAGCCCCACTAGAGTCCACACCCAAGTGAGACAGACGTCTCAACCCCTGCACAGCCAGAGGAGCAGCAGACTGTTGACGAGCCCTCAGCTATGAAGAAAGACTAAACAGGCTGGGGTTGTTTTCCTTGGAGCAAAGAAGGCTGAGGGGGGACCTGATTGAGGTGTACAAAATGATGAGGGGCATAGATAGGGTAGATAAAGAGGAACTTTTCCCCTTAGTAGGGGGGTCAATAACAAGGGGGCATAGATTCAGGGTAAGGGGCAGGAGATTTAGAGGGGATTTGAGGAGGAACTTTTTCACCCAGAGGGTGGTTGGAATCTGGAACTCACTGCCTGAAAGGGTGGTAGAGGCAGGAACCCTCACAACATTCAAGAAGCATTTGGATGAGCACTTGAAATGCCATTGCATACAAGGCTATGGACCAAATGCTGGAAAATGGGATTAGACAGGACAGGGGTGGATGGGCGGCGCGGACACGATGGGCCGAAGGGCCTCTTTCTGTGCTGTAAAACTCTATGACTCTATGACTCTATGACGCTGTGTCATGTTGTGAAGTGCACAGCAAACCACGACAATTCTGGAGATCCTGGCTGCTGAGTACTATAGGTCTCCACCTGATCTATCCAGGCATCTGAAGCGCATCTTCAGCAAACTGATGGTTTGCTCGATTATGGCACTGGTGGACATGTGGCTAGAGTTGTAGCTCTCCTCAGCTTCGTTGGATGGTCTCCTCAATGGCATCACCAGCCACGTCCTCAGGGGATAGCCCTTGTCTCCAAGTAGCCTTCCGTTAAGTTGGCCTGGCGGACTGAATAGCGGAGCCACACTAGACTGGCACAGTATGAAGGAGTCATGGCAACTGCCAGGGTACATGTCACAAACATGCAAAATTTCCTTCTTGAGGTCACACACCAGCTGAACATTAAGGGAATGGAAGCCCTTGCGGTTGACAAACATACCTGGATTGCGACGGGGTGCCGTAAGGGCCACATGTGTGCAGTCAACAATGCCCTGCACCCTTGGAAAGCCTGCCACATGAGCTAATCCATCCGCTCGCGCCGTGAATCTTGCTCGATCCTTGGTGAAATAGATGTGATTGTGCGTGAGGGCAAAGAGGGCATCGGTTACCTGCATGATGCAAGTGTGTGCGGCCACCTGGGAGATGCCACTGATGTCTGCTGCTGATCCCTGGAATGAGCCTGAGGCAAAAATGTTGAGTGTCGTGGTGACTTTGACGGCCACTGGTAATGCTTGTCCACCTGGTCCTCTGGGCAGCAAGTTTTGCTGTAGCATTGCGCAGATGTCAGTCACTACCTCTCGTGAAATTCGGAGCCGCCTTTGGCACTGCTGCTCAGACATGTTGAGATAGGTGATCCTGCGTCTGTAGACCCTGTTTGGGGGGTATTTCCTGCGCCGACATGCTTCCAGGCGCTGGCCCCTTCTGGCCTATGCAGCCTCAGGTGGGTGAGCAGCAGCCTGGCACTCCTGCTGCTGCTGCTGTTGCTGGTGTTGCTATTGTTCCTCATTCTGCTGGTGCCGCGGCTGGTGCTCGAGCTCTAATGCCCAGGTGGGAAGGAAATAAATGGCTCCCATGCTTCTGGTATATGCCTCCATTGAGGAAGTGCTGAGTGAAGGTGGTGAGAGGGTTTCCCAGGAGGCCACACTGGAGATGGGTGTGAGGCTCCAACCTTCCACAGGTGTGGTTAAGCCTTCTAAAAGTTTCCCCAGACCTGAGACCACTAAGTCCTGCCACCTGTAAATGATGGCTAATCAAATCTCCTCTTTAATCGTTGACCTGCAGTTGATAGTCAGCAATCCATTAGTGCTCCCGCCAGGTTTCACATTCGTGTTTCCCACCAGGCGTGTTTTACGTGGGAAAAGGGTTAAATTTGCAAGGTCCTTTTAAAATAGGATTATAGAGGCCATTTAGTGGTGATTAAGGGCCTTAAAGACCAGTCCCGCCTGTTGGATGCGGGACGGAGTCAGGACCATCAGACACGCCTGATTTAAAATTGCTCGGAGTCAGGAACCAGACAGGGTAGGGTGGGGCCCACTAGATTTTGTGATTTTAACCCCCCCCCCGCACGTCTCCAAGCCCGACTCCATGGCTAAATGAAAATCGAGCCCAAATACTTTGTTTCTGTCTTCACAGAGGAAGACACAAATAACCTCCGAGATATACGAGAAAACCAAGGGTGTGAGGAAGTTAAAGAAATTATTATTAGTAAAAAAACAGTATTAGCAAAATTAGTGGGACTAAAAGTCAATAAATCCCAAGGACCAGATGACCTACATCCTAGGGTTTTGAAAGAGGTGGCCATTGGAATAGTGGACACATTGATTGTCATCTTCCAAAATTCTATAGATTCTGGAACGGTTCCTGCAGATTGGAGGATAGCAAATGTAACCCCGCTATTTAAGAAAGGAGGGGAAGAGAAAACGGCGAACTACAGACCTGTTAGCCTCACATCAGTAGTTGGGAAAATGATGCAATCTATTATAAAGGATGCAATAACTGGGCACTTAGAAACTAATAGTAAGATTGGGCAGAGGCAACATGGATTTATGAAAGGGAAGTCCTGTTTGCCAAACCGATTGGAGTTCTTAGAGGATGTAACTAGTGGAGTAGACAAAGAGGAACCGGTAGATGTGGTGCATCTGGATTTTCAGAAGGCCTTCGATAAGGTCCCACACAAGAAGTTGGTGAACAAAATTAGGGCCCATGGAATTGGGGGTAATATACTAGCAAGGATTGAGAATTGGTTAACAGACAGAAAACAAAGAATAGGGATAAATGGGTCTTTTTCAGGATGGCAGGCTGTGACTAGTGGGGTACTGCAAGGATCGGTGCTTCGGCCCCAGCTATTCACAATCTATATCAATGATTTGGATGAGGGAACTAAATGTAACATTTCCAAATTTGCTGATGATACAAAGCTAGGTGGTAGTGTCAGTTGCGAAGAGGATGTGAAGAGGCTTCAAGGGGGTCTCGACAGGCTTAGTGAGTGGGCGAGAACATGGCAGATGGAATATAATGTGGATAAATGTGAAGTTATCCACTTTGGTAGAAAAAACAGAAAGGCAGAGTATTTCCTAAATGGTGAAAGATTGGGGAATGCAGATGCTCAAAGGGACCTGGGTGTCCTTGTACATGAGTCACTGAAAGTGAATGTGCAGGTGCAGCAAGCCATTAGGAAGGCACATGGTATGCTGGCCTTCATTACAAGAGGATTTGAGTACAGGAGTAAAGAAGTCTTACTCCAATTATATAGGGCCTTGGCGAGGCCACACCTGGAGTACTGTGTACAATTTTGGTCTCCTTACCTAAGGAAGGATATACTTGCCATAGAAGGAGTGCAACAAAGGTTCACGAGATTGATTATTGGGATGGTGGGACTGCCGTATGAGAAGAGATTGAGTAAACTAGGCCTGAATTCTCTTGAATTCAGAAGAATGAGAGGGTATCTCATTGAAGCATACAAAATTATTACAGGGCTTGATAGGATGGATGTGTAAGGGTTTGGGCGCTTCTTTAAACTGGTTTAAAGTAATTTTCCTGGTCTTGCAGCCTTTGCCTGCACTCAGACCAATTTACAAATAAAACCAATTTTAAAACAGCAGTTTGGAATCGCTACCCCACCTTCCAGTTCTGACTGCAGGGCTTATAATTATTGATATTAAAACAGACACATAGTTTGGATGAGAGAAAAAATCAAGTTTTATTAACTAAAAGAAACTATAATCAAAATATCAAACTATCCCACACGAACACAGTAAAATTGTAAAACTATATAACAGGGGTTGCAGACGGCGAAAACGAGGGATACAATGGCTACAATGTTATTTAAACAATCTTAGCAATACCCTTAAATCACCATCCCCCAAACTCCTTAACTAGGTTGCTTTGCTGAGGAGTCAGAACACCCTGCTCACCTTTGGTCCAGCGAAGTAAGAGAGAGAGATAGCTTCTCAGCCGTTATCTTTATACCTGGTGAGGCCCCTGCCGTTCTGCCTTGCAAGGGCTGTGTGCAAAATTCCCCGCCCAAAAGGGTCCTATACACAAGAGAAAGCTGTGATTGGCTAACTCAAAGTGGTTAGACTGGGTTAATGTGTCTTCCGGAGCTCCCTGGGCTGAAACAAAAGGGAGATACAACTGTTCTATTGTCCAGTGCTGGGTGATTTAAAACCCATTCAAATGTTAAACGTTTCCCATTCAAGGCACAAAAGTCTCTTCTGCAGTTTAGATGTATCCACTCGATATACAAACAAATTCTAATTGCATTCAATTGCTTTGTAAACAAAGCATTATCCTTTGTCTTCGGCCATGTGGTGACAGCCATTTTTATCCCTGGAAATTTAAAAGCACATCGCCCAGGGATTCTTTAATCAAAAAAATTGATCTTCAGAACTGTAAATTATTGCAAATTTTTACAGATGCTGGGAGAATGTTAAACCCACCCAGCAAGTTTCCCGGCTAATTGAAGGAAGCGGGTCTGATGACGTCATTTGATGACGTGCCATCAGCCGGTTTCCTTAAAGGGACCACGTGCAAATTGATTTTGACATTTGTGCTGTCAGTGTCCTACAGCATTGAGGTGCAGCAAACACTGACAATCACAGCACAGAGGTGCACGGCTGCCCCCAGGCTCTCCCATGACTCCCTCTGTATGCTTATGGAGGGAGTCACAGCATGCAGAGAGGTTCTCTTCCCTTCCAAAGGGCTGAAGAGACTTCCCCAGGAGATCAACGCAGCCTGGTTGCACATTGCACAAGAGGACACAAGCAGGAATGACATCAGGAGGACCAGGCTGCAGTGGTGCAAACCTTTCAATGATCTCAGTAGATCACAAAACATTAGTACAAAGCCACACTCAACCTCATCCTGATGTGCCTCTCATCACATCCCCATCACTGCCTTCACTACCCTACTCCTGCACATCCTTACTCACACCAACTTACCTTGCACCTCCAACCATCCCGCTCTATCTACATTATCACTTCCCCATCTCACTAGCCGCCCCTCACACTCACCCTCATCCTAGTGCAATCGCACCAACTAACAACACACAAGGGTAGGAACTTGGGTGTTTTATGCAATGTTCATGTAAAGTTTCTGTTAATGTGGTGTCAAACATTGAAACCATTATTTTCAACACTTAGCATTCTTAGACAGATTTGTGTGCATCTTTGGAAGTGGCTTAGTGAGTTGCAGTGAATGGTGAGGCATAACACCCTGCAATGGTGATAAATGTGAAAAAATGGCTTGGGCATTGTAGGGATGCTTTATGGTGCTGGTGTAGGGTGGTGTCAACCTGGCACATCATGTGGCAGCCAAGGTTTACAGCGTTAAGTGAAGTAAATGTTGCCATGGTGAGGCCATGCCTGGCCTCCCGGGCCGCAATGTGGATGGGTGCTAATGCCCTCTGTCCTGTGCAGCATCAGCTGATTGCGGAGAAGGTTGGTGTTGTTGTTGGTGCTGCTGGTGTGCCTGGTGCTGCTGGTGTTGGGCCTGATGGTGGTGGGATTCTCAGGACTAAGTTTTAAATACACTGATGCTGATGGAATAGATGAGAGGTGAACATGAGATGACAGAAGCAATCTGTCAGTGGTGAGAGAGTTTGTTCCAATGAGGTGACACTGAATAGAGAGTTTGCTCCAAACACTTGCAAGCTGCATAAAGCCAAATCTGTCTTCCAAATGCCATAAGCAACAGCTTCTGAGCTTGGAAAGTGAACAGCTATGTGTGCCTTTGCCTATCCTACTGATGTCACGCTGTGCTGCCCCAATGGCTGCAGCATGGTTGGTGGAAGGCTGCTGACTTTTAGTGGGGAACACTGCAAATGTCCTTGCTGTTCGAACTTGAGGGGCTGGTGGCTGGGAGTATCAAATCAATCTTTTTCTACTTCTCTTTTCTTCACTCTCTTCTCCCTCTTCTTGGCCAACCACTAGCTGGGCAGGCTACATTTCTTGGGTGTGTGAAATGAGGAAGGCACAAGGGTGGAGTTGTGGTGAGGGGAGGGTGGAAAAGCATAAGCTGCATGCCAGAAGGAGGGTAACATATGAGGATACCAGCATCTTTTGTCCTTTCAGCCCCGCCACTGGCAGAGTGCTCAGGCATGCCCTTGCCAAGAATGGACAGCACCGTCTCCTCCAAGGAGATGAGTTGAGGCTAAGAATGGGAGATGTGCCTCGTGATTGGTGCAGATTGTTGGTAGGTGAGTGATTCGGGGTCCTGCATTGAGCAGTGTGTGAGGCTAGTGGTGCAGTTGGTAGGAAATGGCTTTTGAAGATGCATTCACTGACCTTGACCACTGGTCATGAAGCTTCTTTGGTGGTGGGGACAACACTGCTGGTCTCAGTGATCTGGTCCCACATCCTCCTGGCCCCTCAGGGTAGAGGACCACTCTTGAAGTGTTGACACCTTGCACAAAGTTGGAGTGTTGCGGGGCCAATCTAATTCACAGTCATGATTGGCACGGGTGTTTCCACTACTTAAAGGGGAGGTGCATTAATGCTGGAGCACCTTATTGTTAGGGTGGTTGGGTCTTCAGCTGCCCCAACACCAAAGTAAAGAAGCTTCATGACAAGGAACAGAAGTTACAGGTGGTCATGGTAAAATCTAGATGGAGGGAGAGAGCCCGTAGGTTCTCTGATGGAGCACTGAATGCACTGGTATTCACGGTGGAGAGGAGGCTTGCAGTACTATACCCACAGACTGGCAGGAGGCCCTCACAACACACATGTGGCGCGAGGTGGCAGACCATGTCATGGCCAGCACTGAGGTCCTCAAGACTCACACCCAATGCATGAAAAAGTTTAATGACCTCACACGGGTGGTCAAGATGAGTGAAGGCTTCAGCAAATGCCTTTGCCACCATCTGCATCACAAGCTTCACACAGTGCTCAATGCACCAAACCCCCAGCACTCACAAACCAACAATCTCTACCTATCAACACTTGCACCTGTATCTCACACCTTGCACACAATGGCAGCTAATCAACTATGGCAGGCACATCACCCACACTAAACTTACCCTCACACTCCTCTTTCTCTTCCAAGCCAAAGTCACACATAATTGGAGGGAGCAGGAGCAAAACGGCCAAGCGGCCCTTCAACAGCTAAATTGAGGAGAGAGTACTCGAGAGCATTGGGTGCTACATTGTAGAGGCTGTGGCCACCATCCCTTGGGGACAACAATGGTATGTTCATTCCTAATCCTTCTTCTCACATCCCACTTCCCCCTCAGCGCACAATCTCTTCTCACGTTCAAGCTACTCATGCTGTATGCATGCATGTATGTCTGGTTTCCTCCTAGCCCCACCATAACCTGACACTTGTGCCTTTCTGCTTTCAGTTAATCAACAAGCAGCCAAGCAGCCTGTCCTTGAGAGCACCGCTGAGAATGAGGGGGGAGAAGAAGAAGAAGAAGAAGAGGTGGAAGAATACACTGTGTCACTGTATCTCTCACTCACAGACACCAGCTCAGAAACTGGCACAATGAGAACGTTAGAGGCTAGTGTAGAAGCACTGGGTGAGGCACCGGGCAAGAGTGGGCTGCAGCAAGGCCAGGGGGAATAGGGTAGCTCAGGGGCCAGCTCCCCGGAGGGTGAGTTCTGCTGCACAGGACTCCGATGAGGACCTTGATGGGGAGGTCTTCAGAAGAAGCGTGATGCTGGGTGTAATGGGAAGGCTTCCAGAGAGCCTCTCCGCAATGTCAAGAAGCATGGAGGAGTTTGCCTCCGATATTGCATGGGGCATTGCGCAGATCGTGGAGCCGAGGATTTCCATCCCTGAAATGATGGTAGACTCCCAGAGCGACCATGGGAACCCAGAAGTGCTGGCACGCATGAAGGGTGATGTCACAGCTTCCATTGCAGCACAGGCAGAAGCGACCCAATGCCTTAGTGCTGCAGTGGAAGCTCAGACTGCTCTCATGCAATCTCTGCTTGGTCCCATCCAAGATTTGACTGCTGCCATCGTGGCTGGGTTTACCAGGGCCGACCCTGGCTTGCAGGGTGTTGCAGCAGGCCAGCAATCTGTGCACCAATAGATTTCTAGGAATACTGAGGCTCTGACCCAAGGGAGAGGCAGTGGGTCATTGGAGCAGGAATCTGTTGCCCTCTCTCAGGATGACTGTATTCCTGTTCCCAGCACTGCCACTTCGCCATTGCCCTTGCTGCTGCCTGTTAGCCAGCCAGCCCAGACTGCTGGCGCCCATGCTGAGGTGGTGCAGTCTACAGCCGAGCCTTCTAAGTCCAGAGTTGCTCGAGGCCATCCTGCAAGGTCATCTGCATTCTCCTGCATGGAAACTCAGCAGCCTTCCACCAGCCATGCTGCAGCCAGTGGGGGAGCACTTCATAGGAGCAGTAGTTTAGGAAAACCCACAGGAAAGACAGACACTATGGGGATTGCACAAGGGTGATTAGTTAATATTATTTTAAATATGTTTCCTGTGAATATTGATAAATGTATTATTTTTTTTTGAATCTTTTGTGGTGTCTCTCATTTCAGCTTTGTGCCCAGGAGAAGGAAGTAATATTCTGTGAGACAGTGGTGGTATCATGTGAATCAGAGTCTGATGAGCAGCTCATGGACAGCCCGTCCAAATGGACTATTGGGTGCCTGCCTCCTCCCTCCTGTTCCTCTTGCCCCTCATCCTTGTCCTCCTTTCCCACATCCTCCTCCTGAGGTGGTGGTGCAATCCCTGCTGGCATGGACGGCGCCCTCATGATGGCCAAGTTGTGAAGCATGCAGCCGATCACCACAAAATGGGACACCTGCTCTGCTGAGTATTGGAGGACTCCTCCCGAATGGTCAAGGCAGCGGAAACCTGCGTCAGAACCCCGACGGTCTGCTCGATGATGTTTATTGAGTTTGCTGTGGTGGTTGGAAGATTGCTGGCATAGCACTGATGCAGGATGAAGGCATCATGCCTGCTGCCAGGATAGCGGGCATTGACATTGAGAATTTGCTATGCATGGTCGCATACCACCACCACATTAAGTGAGTGGTAACCTTTGCGGTTACGGAAGATCTCAGGATTGTTATGCAGTGCCCGCAAAGCCATGTGGGTGCAGTCAATGGTGCCCTGCTCCATAGGGAAGCCTGTTATCCGGGCAAATCCACATGCAATCTCGTCCTGCTTCGAGGAGACAACATAGTCCCTTCTCCTGGTGTAGAGAGCCTCTGTGACCTCCCAGATGCAGCGATGGGTGGCGAACTGTGAGATGTTAGCTATGTCTCATTCTCCAGACTGGAAGGATCTGCTGGCAAAGAAATTGAGAGCCACGATGACCTTGACTGCCACTGGGAGAGCTGTGTTCATCCTGCTCTGAAGCTGCAGGCTGCACGAGGTGGCAGTTCTGTGGTGAAGGAGTGTATGTATAACATGTACGCTTTTCTGGAGGTGCAGGGAGTGAATAAACTGTTCACAATCATGTATTTGTAATAAGGATGTGGACTCCATTTAAATGTATGGTTTACTTGATCAAAAAACTACCCAGTAAGCCTTGTGCATAGGCAGTGGAAACAATTGCAACTGACGAAGAGAAAAGCTTGTCCTTGGAGGCTTAACTGTTGATACACTCTTATGCTCCTCTTTGTGATAATTGCCTAGGAACCACAAAGGCCTATTCAATTCATAGGGGGAAAAATTGGGGTGCTTTGCGCCTCCCCTTAGTGCCCTGGGGGTGCCAACTGGGCGCAAAGCCCCTAGCGCCTGGGAGCAGTGCCGCTAACTCCTCCCGTGAAATTCAGCGGCGGTGGAGCTGACAGCGCTCCGTGGTGGTAGCCGGTAGCTCCCTGCGGTGCTACGCCTCTGGCGATGATGTCATTACCATGTGCAGCACCCCACTCACGCCCCGGCTGCAAACTTCAGATGCGCCCCCTGACCTACCGCCGGATGATATGTCCGACAAGGTCAGGGTGCTGTTTCTGCAGCCGCGGCGATGCAAATTAAAGGGCAGGTGCCAGGCGGACATTTTTTTGTGCCGCTTGCCAGCACCTGCCCCTTCCGCTGCCTTACGCGGGGTGCCGGCCTTGATCGGTCAACCCGGCATTCCCCTTGAGTGCCGGCCTGTTTTCCCAGCTCCCCAGTGGTCTAGCAGGGCCCCGGTGCATGCTGCGCTAGGCCCCTCCCCTTTAATTTGGGGAGGGATGCCTGTAATACTGCAGCGCTACTTGCTGACGTGCGTGACGCTGTTGCATGTAGCACGGCGATATTGAATAGTAGTGCCCCAGGAAGGAGGGGGAAGTGCTTCCAGTCGCACCCCACCTCCTGCTTGGAGCGCTACCACTCAATTTACGGCGTGGAGACGCTAACATTTTCGGGGCACTAAAAGTAGCGCCCCGACGAAGTTAGGTCCCAAAGGGGACAAGACCGAATTTTTCCCCCTTAGAATCTTAATAAGAAAGCTTTGGATTTCCAAAGTGTCCTTGATTATGGGGGAAGAATTCAGTTGTTTGCGCCTCCCGTTAGCGCCTTAAGAGGGCGCTAATGGGGCGCAAATCAACTAGCGCCCGGGCGTGGCGATGTTTGCGCCGCTCGCGAAATTAACTAAACATTTTGTGGCGGCACTAAACACTACCGCCATGACCTCCTGCGCCGGAAGATTGTGACGTCAGTCGAGTGTGCAACGCCCCGGTAGTGCCCCGGACCGGATATTGAGTGGCACCCCCTGCCTTACCGCCTGCCGCTAGCAATGACATGTTTAGTGGAGCGTTTTGCAGTCAGGAAGGGACTGGGGGAGCGCTATTTAAAGGCGACCACTCCCTGCCTATTTTTGTTGGTGACATTTTTGCACCATGCATTCTGAGAGAGAGAGAGAGAGAGAGAGAGACTTCTGGAGAGATTCAACGCTGTGTGAAGGGGTTTTGGGTACTGAGCTGCACTTTGCAGGTTCATTTTGATTTGCCCTTCCTTGTATCGATTTAGAAGGGGCTGTGGGGGCTCCACTCTGAGCTCTTTCCCTGGGCCTCTCCATTGTTCTTTCCAGCAGATTTGATGTACAGGTCTCTCCAGGCCAAGATTCAAGGCTGCAATGAGCAGGATGTGGATGGAGAGCAAAATCAACCCTCCCCTTTAAGATAAAAACAAAAAATGCTGGAGAAACTCAGCAGGTCAAGCAGCATCTGTGAAGAGAGAAACAGAGTTAATGTTTCAGGTCGATGACATTTCGACAGAACTCCCCTTTAAGAACTGGCCGGCGCCAGTGTGTCTGTGTTACATTACTGACTGACATCACATGAGCTTCGCCAGCACTCTGAGGTAGTGCCTCGCTCCTCGGCCTTTGCACCTTAAGACAGGTGTTAAGCACCAGATTTAGCGCTCCAATCACCTCCAGGGGCGATAAAAGCCAAGTTTCCCGTCAGAGGCGATAATTAGCGCCAGGCGCTAAACTTTGCGCACGGCCGGTAATGGTGCCCCAAACGGGGCGATACTGAATGTTTCCCCCTATGCCTCTTACATTAAATCAAAACTGTTGATTGAGTTTGCTAACATTGAATCCTGTGGGTATGTGTTGAAAGAAGATATGATTGTCTTTGAAACCTTGAGACAAGAGCAGAACATCATGTTGAGACTTGGTCAAAACCATAATTGCTGAGACGGCCAGTACGGCATGACCTAAGAACATAAGAACATAAGAAATAAGAGCAGGAGTAGGCCATATGGCCCCTCGAGCCTGCTCCACCATTCAATAAGATCATGGCTGATCATCGAAATCAACGCCACTTTCCAGCCTGATCTCCATATCCCTTGATTCCCCTACAGTCCAAAAATCTATCTCTCTCAGCCTTGAATATACTCAAAGGCTCAGCATGCACAGGCCTCTGGGACAGAGAATTCCAAAGATTCACAACCTTCTGAGTAAAGAAATTCCTCCTCATCTCAGTCTTAAATGGCCTACGCCCTTATCCTGAGACTATGCCCCCTAGTTCTAGGCACTCCAGCAAGGGGAAACAACCTCTCAGCATTTACCGTTCAGAATCTTGTATGTTTCAATGAGATCACCTCTCATTTTTCTAAACTCCAGAGAGCATAGGCCCATTCTACACAATCTCTCATCATAGGACAGCCCTCTCATCCCAGGAATCAATCTAGTGAACCTTCGTTGCACTGCCTCCTGTGAAGGAATAGCCATAATTCAGAAAAATAAACCACCCTATGATTTCTGACATTATTGGCCCAGTAATTCTGGTCCCAACGCGTGAGTATGGACGGGGTACTCACGCATGGGCCCGATGGAAGTGCCGGTTTTCAGCATGCACAGCGCATGCATGGAAAACCGGCATTTCCTTTCCTCTGAACCAAGGGGTTCAGAGGTCAAACGCATGCGCGCAGGAGTCTGCGCGTGCGCGCTGAAATTCCTTTTTTTTTACAGGGTTGTCCGTGCGTGAAGGCCTCCGGTTTTTACGCGTGAAAAAGCAGACGTAAGGACTTAGTTTTAAAAGGTAAGTGATCTATTAATTAAAGTTAGAATTTTTTTTCCACAGGTTTATTATTTTTAAAGAATTTACAGTAAGGTAAGTGTATTTTTAGAACTGATTTAAAAAAAAAAAAATTTTCAAAAATTTGGATAATTGTTTAAATTAGTTTTTTAGAGTTATTAATAGTTCATTTAATTAGTGGGAAGTTTTTTTAACTTTTATTTGAAGTTAAAATACTGTTTTGGGCACCCGGAGTTTTCATGAGTTTGACAGTTCTTACTATCAAACTCTTGAATGAAATTTTGCAACCTCCGATTGGTTGCCCAGTGCTCATGTGATCCCATGCGGCTCATCGAACTAACTACGCTGCTGCATCACGCAAGCACAGCGTGCCGGGAGCTGAACCGGGCCACAGAGAGGAAATGCACGCAGGCCCAGGCTTCAACTGTCGGTGCGCTAGGTAAGTGTAGGTCGGGGGCTTGCACCCGCGGGAAGCCCCCGACACCAATTTCTGGGCCATTAATACATGAAACTGGGTTTAAAAATCTAAAGCCTTGGAGACACAGGCTGTAAACAGAAATACAGGCTTCTGCGATAAAGATCAGTTGTTTAACAAAGTTGTAAACATACAAGCTTTGAAATGGGATTTGGTTAAGTATACTAAAACAATGACCCTATTGAAGTGGCAGTTTGGCACTTCCAAAAGGTCTGGAGTTCGGAGGGAACACAATGAAATGCCCAGTTTAAGGTGTTATAAGCTAACACGTTGAACAGAAACACAAACATTAAAAGAGGCATGTGCCTTTGAAAAGATGACATCAAGTAAAAGAAATGCCTGCTGGTCAAATAGTTTTTATGTATCAATAAAGACAATTAGCTTACATCAGCAGAGAACTTCAAAGAATAAGCCACTGCAAAAAGGGTATAAAAGATAGACCTTTTCAAACAGAAAGTTAGAAGTCACTGAATGGGCCAAGTATTTCTCAACTTTACAGGCACCATCTGTAAGTTTTTAACTTTGAGTCTCGGGTAATCAAGATAATTTGATTTTGGTGGATGTTCTGGGTTTAGAAATAAGTAAGAAATAAGGACTGTAACAAAGTAAAGATTTGAGAATAAGGATCTCTGAGAAATAGGAAATGTAAGCTATTTGTATTATGAATTGTTAATGTTGCGACTGACTCAACAACTGTTAAATGAATGTCGGCTCTTAAATAAATCTATACATTTTTAGAATTGTCTCAGAGTATTTCTGTATAAACTCGCGAACCCAATTTCTGTATACTCTTTGAAAGGAGTTGCAGAATTCTGGGGGGTATTCTGGACCCTCATAATATCTGGAAGGTTACAGTCTAGTTAAACTTACTACCGGTAGGACAGTAACATCTTCAGTCGTTCCTTTCCTTTAGGGAGAGATAGCCTGAACCTTTAGACCCATATAAGCATCTTATAGAATTCGGCTATCTCTAACTTAAGTTGAAGGTGAACATCTGGGGAATACACCTGACCTGGGGTAGCCCGAACAGGGCTAGGACTTATAACGATTCCTTCAGTTAGCGCCCAAAGAGTGTGTTAACGAGTAGATACAGAAACGATACTTATATTTATATCTATATTTATGTTGTAGATTGTTAAGTAAAGAAGGAGGCCTAGAAATTAGCTATAGCCCCGCCAGCTCACTGGCGGCCAGAATTTACCGCTGGGCGCGGAGCCACTCGCGCCCAGCCGATATTCAGTTTCAGCGCCCAAAGTCGAGGACGGCCGCTGTTCAAGGGTGTGGCCGCCCCCGCTTGGGGTGCTGAAACTGAATATCGGCATGCTAGTGGCCGCAGCGCCACCCGCAGCGGAGCGGCAGGCTGCGGTACTGCAGGCCTTCCTCCCTCTCTTAAGGGGGAGGTGCCTGCAGCAGCCGGAGCCCCGATCGCGAGTGCTGGCAAAAGAGCCCGGCACAACGGAGAAGTGCCGGGCTCCCGGAAACCAGCCGGCAATGCCGCGGGGGGGGCGTGGAGGAGGCCGGGGAAGGAGGTGCGGGCAGGCGGCCACCGAAAAAGCGGCCGGCCGCACCTCCACCTTAAAGCGCACCACTAAGGCTGCTGTACGGACCCGGTCTCCGAATGTTATTAGCGGCCGCCACGGAAGAGGCGGCCGCTACTGAAGATGGGGATCGGGCCGGTGTCGGGGCGGAACCGGGGCGATGCGCACACCGATGACGTCATCGGTGGCGGCGCAGCGCTAATGGCTACCGCCGCAATTAGCGCGTCAATGAAGTTCGCCCGAAGTTTGCAGACTGGCGCAGAAGCCCTCTTTGGGCGGTAACCGGGCGCAAAGCCCACTGAATTTCTAGGCCGGAGTGTTTAATGACAGTAGTTCTAAGACCCATATTTAAGTCTCTGGAGATGACAAGACCCTGATCAGGCCTTGTAGAACTTAAATCAGAACTCCCTCAATATACCCTTGAGGTCTAGAAGCTTCTTATAAAGTTCATATTAAACCCTAACCAAGGTTAGTTCCTGACGAAATATTAAACTCTAACCGAGGTTAGGTCTTGAAGAAATGGCAAATCCTGTCGGAATTGGCCAAGTTTTTTTATTAGAAAATTTAAATGATTGCTTTATTAGGGGAAATAATCCTATCCCTGTACCTCCACAAAACCAAGTGATAATTTTTGAAATAGAAGGCTTTGATGCCAAAGGAGCCATTAGAACTCATGGCACGATTATGTTGATCCCCAGAACCAGGGGATACAGAATATCCTGTGGGATAATCAAACGAATACTCCAAATGCAAAAAATTCCTTAATGATAAGGTGCACACCTGCACAATTGTGAGGCCTAATGAATGGTGCCCAACAAGGTGGTGGCAACCATGACCGAATAGCAGGACCCGGAGCAGCCTATGCTCCTGGGGGCCATGGATTCCAGTTAAGGAGGCAAACTCATGATGAAATAAATGACAACAATCTTCGAGAAAACTATAGACAGCTTAGAATCCATTATAATCAATGCCGACAGGCACTAGCTCACTCTTATCTAAATGCTGGAGGTGCAATGATTAATTGTCCAGTAACCAATTCCAGCAACCACAAATTGTGCCCCTAGGTCAAGTAAACCTGAGCTCTATCTACACAATGTGTGGTAGACTGGAAAACACCAGCCAGGAAAAAAACCTGCTGGAGTCTAACTAACCTTGATAAATTGGAAACCTGTTGCCAAGATTGGAATGCTCAACACCTGAGGTAACTACTGCAAATGATACCAAGTTCAGACTTAATTCCCCCATTAAACCAGTGCAACAACTGTGTTCAAATATACACCTATGTCCTCACGGCAACTCAGGGCGGGCATGTAATGGGTTCAATCAAGGAAATACTCACTAATACAGCCACAACTAAAGGGCTGGTAGCTGCCTACAGATTAGGCAAAGTACTTACACAGGATAATTGGGACATTGTTCATGGTTGCCTGGCCAATCAATATCAAAATACAGCCCTCAAACTTGCCTGTGAGGGTGCTCTAAATGATTATCGAGATAACCAACAAAGATGGGGTAATGTCAATCGCATTATCCAATTCAATCATGATCTCTTAGGTCTACCCCAAACTAAACCTATAATGGATTTAAAAAAAAAGGTACCTTTGGTACTCAGAAAGAAGGACTGTATAGATCCAAGTCTCAAGTCCACCCTGCCCAGACACAAACTCATGGCTCGGGACCCCCAAGAGGGTATTCCAAAAGGTTTACACCTCCAACCAGCCCACAATATGAGGCATATTTCTCCCCAGAAAGATGGGATAGACGAGGTGCTAGACCTCAAAAGGAAAGCGAAGGACAGTGGACTCCCTGTGGGGACAGCTTTTATACTGGCCAAAACTTTCAAAGAGCCATGGGAGGATACAGAGAAAACTGAAATTTGGTTCAAAAAGATTCCCGGCCGAACCAACGTCCACCTCAACAGGAGGATCATCAAGAAAGTAACTGGTCCGATAAACCCCATCAGGGATCTGGTAAACATGAAATCCCCAAGAGGGAGGAACAAAAATCAGTTAAAATAATTAAAGATAAAGCAGCAAATGAACCTCAGCATCTTGAGGATGATCAATCCTAGGATTGAAGGCCTGGCACCCAGCCAGGATCTTTTGAATTCCTCTATGCCTTGGCAACCTTGTCCACAAATGAACAAATCTTGATCAAACTTGTCCAGAAGGGGCAGGTAAAGATCTCCTCGAGCAACTCATTAGTAAATACTATATTTATCTACAAACCATCCAAAATTAATGTGGAAAGATAGATTATCTCCCCATCATGGAGGATGATGATACGGAGGAGGGAAACAAACAAATATCTATGAGACCGCTTACAGAATAACATCAAGTTATTTACTGTGATGGAACGTCAATGACGATTAAAAAAGAGACATCCCAACAATCCTCAGCTGGGATGGGGATAGTAGTAGGGACTTTTTGAGCTTCCTATTTCTTTTTATCCAAAAAAATTACTGTCTATACCCCTTGGCCATAAGAAAGCACAATATGCTGAAGCCGCAGCATTACGGCATGTTTTAAAGAAAGCAGACCTTATTAAACCCACACAGTGGGAAGAAATTCTCCATTCTCGAATGGAGATAAAGAAGTGCCAGGTGATTCATATAAATGGGCATACCACTGGAACAGTACACTCAAAAGGAAACAGCCATACAGACAAACAAGCAAAATTTTTGGTCTGTATGACACCCCCTCGAGAGGGGCCTGCCAATGTTAGTGTAATCACTAGAGCAGAACGGGCAGCTAATCAGGATGAGGAACTGATTCAGCTTTAGACCCAATAACAGAGAACCCACCAGAATGACCACCAAAGTACTTTTACTCGGAAACCCCTATGGGTATTGTGCTAGTTAAGTTGCCCAAAGGAAACCGAGAAGTACCCCCGAGCCACAAACGAGAACAGCTTGTAAAAGAAGCTCACAAGTGCATAAGTCAATCATATTGTAGTGCAAGAATAACATTCTGCAAATTGGCCCCCTTATATTGGTGGCCAGGCAGGCTTAAAGCCTGTAAAACATACGTGGCAAATTGTGAGCAATGCTATTTGACCAATAATCATCACTAAATTAAGCCACCACCATTAGCTCCTGTGAAAGCTGAAGAGCAAATGGGAAAATTCTTTATTGACTTTATTTGTCCACTTCCCCCATTTTTGGGATATAGACATGTTCTCGTTTCTGTGGATGGATGTACTTCCTTCTGTTGGCTGGTCCCCACAATAACTGTTTCGGAAAATGCACTCGCCAGGGCTATTTCTGATATAATTACTGCAGCTGGTACACCCAAAATCTTATACTCTGATTAAGGCAGAGCCTTTGTATCTAAGGTCTTCAAAGACTATTGCGAACAAAGGGGGGTGGGTTGGGGCACAGCACACCACATCATCCGCAATCAGCGGGTCTGGTGGAATGTAAAAACTCAGGAAGTAATAAAGTTATTGGTCAAACTGTTGAGAATCAGGGGAAATAAGTGGACTGCCATCATTGCGGAAGTACAGCTATCACTCAATAATGTGCCCACATCTGCATCAGGGACAGTGTCCCCTGAGAAACTCCTTATTATCTGATGTATGGGGTTGAGATGCATACACTGATTACCCATAGTTCTTTTATTTCCTCTACACACTCTGAGTCCTTGACCCAACAGTGACAGTTAGTTTTAAAAAAGACGTAACAAAGAAGATTTGAAGGGGTAATAGGGTTAGTGCAAAATTGCTGTGCTTAAGAAAAAACAGTTCTTGAAACCACATCAATCTAAAACAGTTCTTGAAACTACAACAATCTAAAACAACATTGTGTGCAAATTATGTATATGAACAGCCACCCCCAGATAATTGAATAATGTGTAACCTTTAAATTGATTAGATCTCCGAGGAGGTGTGGCAGCTAAAGGAAGTGGTGAGATGTGACATCTGTGGCCCCGCAGATGATTAAATTATGTGGAAGTGGTGACATGTGACCTCTGTGGTCAGAAGGAATAAATACTGAACGTTCGAAGCATTCGGGTGAGCCAGCCAAGAAAAGAGCTGCGGAGCTCTAAGTTGTCTCCCTGATCAGCCCCTACAGGTACCTTTTGTTTGTCTGTAACTATTTGTCTGTCAAAACTGTTTGTTGTTGTGTGGGAGACTGTTGAAATATTTGAATCTTAATAAACTGCTTGGCTCTTTACCCTTGACAGGTTAGTGTGTGAAATTTATTGAAGTAATATTTTTTGCCACAACATTTGGCGTAGTCGGCAGGATACATCGAAACGTAGACGGACATTGACCAAGAGGACACGAGCGGCTGAGTAGATTTGGAATACCACCCAGAAAATTATGTGATTCAGGCGGCCACCTGTCTGTCTACAGAGCGAGTATCCGAATTGTGCAGAGCCTGTGAATTGGTAAAAGAGACACACCTAGACTTAGAGTGAGTATGGTCTTAATTTACACGTAAATTATAGTATTGGAAGGGACATTGTTGTTGCGATAAAAGACAGTAGATATACTGTGTGTAAGAGAAACGAGTGTCCCCGTCGCCTCAATTGTCACAAATTATCTCAGTCGCCTAGCTTGAGCCGGAATTAAGAGGGCAAATGCCCCACGTGATGGCCAAGGTTTAATAGGTTGAAGGGAACATCGAGAGGACAAGGTGACAGTGGAAGCCTGTGAGTGAATGTGTGATACGCATGAACTGGTGTGAGAATTGAGGGATAATCCCATCGCGATAAATAAGTGGAGGAATAGCAAGTAAGGGATGTTGCAAGTATGGTCCCACTGAGAAGTAGACCCGCGTGAAGAAACTCATTCGCAGAGGAAGCGAGGGAAAGTCAGGTCACATAATGGCGTCAGGGAAAGACCTTGAATGGGGGCCGGAAGGGTCTCAGTAGGTTCTATGCAGACGACCAGAAGGGCTTAATAGACAAAATGATTAAAGATGGGTGGGATCCCTCGGTTGTCCCCAAGGCGCAAAAGAATTGGTGGGAGAAACAGAAACAGAAGAAGGCAAAGAAAGCCAGAGTAATTTTAGTTCATCAGTTATGTGTGTTCCAAAGTAAAACCGAACAATTAGTAGAAAAAAGTAAGGAAACAGAAGCCGAGAATAAACACTGGAGAGAGCGGTATGAACAAACCAGCAAATGGGGGGATCAAATTATGACCTCCCTCTGACGTATGTTGCCACAGTAATGACCCACGGCCCCCCCACTTAGTTCTGACAAGGAATCGGGGGGGGCAAGAATCCGGCAGCCCCTGTAATGGTGACTGCAGGTGGAGTGGGAGGAAGCCCCAGATATAGATATACGGCTTTCACCCCTGGAGAAAAACAAATGATAAATTGAATTTGGGGAGCCTACAACCGCGGAAAAGAAACGTAGTATTTTGGCAGAAGTTAGAAGAGTTGTATGAGACCCACGATATGCACGAGAGAGATATCCACCAAATAGTCCGCGCCAAATGTCCAAAGGATCGGTGGGCGGTATTGCAGAATCCGCATAGGGATGGCACGTGGGTACCAACCTTACATGAAATGAGGCCGAACTGAGACGCAGCCAGAACGGGGTTCATTCATGCTGTACAGGCCTTAATGGGAGCGCCCACTCCAAATTGGGGATAGATAATGCAGACCCGCCAGAATAAGGGGGAAAACGCCAATGATTACGGGGAAAGGCTATGGTTTCAATACCAAGAATCCTCAGGACAGGTGGCCCCGAACAGAGACGACCCAGTCTTCGTAAAAATATTTAAGGACGGCCTTTCGGCTGACCATCAACAGATCTTGAGAATGGGGGTGGTAGTCCCGGACACATATGACCAAGCTGTCTGGTGGGCGTGCCACATTAACCCTGGGGGTTAAAACAAGAAGTGGCCGCGGCTCATAGTAGTAAGAATACTAGCTGAGGAAGTAATCCCACGTTGGGGCGTCCCTACCCAAATCGATTCCGACTAGGGAACCCATTTCACCGGACAGATAATGAAGGAGGTGTGTGCTCCATTGGGCATTAGACAGAAGTTTCATATCCCCTACCACCCGCATAGCTCTGGGATGGTAGAACATATGAACAGGACACTTAAAACAGCCCTAGCAAAGGCCATCCACGAGACAGGACAAGCTTGGGCGGATTTACTACCCGCAATCTTGATGAGACAGAGGGCAATTCCTAACCGAGTGACGGGATTAACTCCATATGAGTTGATGACAGGTCGGGCGATGCACCTGCCGGAAGGAATCATAATGGGGGGATCCGAAATAGGGCCCCTGAGGGATCGGATCAGAAAGTACGTCTTGGAACTGAGTAAGCAAGTTAAGGTTGAGGAAGGAAGTGAGGGAACGGCAAGCAGGCAGGGACGAACAGACAAAATAAATAACCCTGCCTTCATGCACACTCTAGGAAACTGAAGGCGGACGCTGCAGCAGAAAATGCCGGAAGAAATACAGACAACCCAAGATGAATGTGTTACGCGATACCATGTGTAGTTTGCTTGTTTGTGTAATATATGTATGTAGCCTCGGGAGGACTCAGGCCAGAGTACCCCCAAGGGCCAAAAGAGAGTTACATGTGAATACCTTTTTATACATGTCATACACCTATGCCAAGAGAGTTAACATTGCCAGCTGTTGGGTCTGCGCCCATGTCCCCACGCACTCGGTGGAAGGAATTCCCCTACAACCAATCCCAATAAGTGATGTTGAGACGATCAGTTGGATGTTTGGAGTTAGAACAGGATGCACAAGCATGGGCTGTTATGCCGCCGAGGCAGACGGCAGCACCATAACAAAGCTCAGCAAAGCACTGTCATCTTTACTATTGAGCAGACCTGTAACCCAACCACCCTCAAACTACCAGAACCAAGCACTGTCTCAGAAGGTGGCATACTTATGCCCAAAACCCCTATATGGTGAGGTTTTACTAGCAGCAAAATGAGGTACGACAGGAGATGGGAACCTGGACCCCCGAGTGGAGACTCCGGGACTCAGGAACCGGCACATCACAACACCAATTTCTGCATAAAGGCCGGGTATACGTTGGCCTAGAATTATGTGGATGAAAAATTTCGGCCAAATGGGGGATTGAAGGGGTAATAGGGTTAGTGCGAAATTGCTGTGCTTAAGAAAAAACAGTTCTTGAAGCCACATCAATCTAAAACAGTTCTTGAAACTACAACAATCTAAAACAACATTGTGTGCAAATTATGTATATGAACAGCCACCCCCGGATAATTGAATAATGTGTAACCTTTAAATTGATTGGATCTCCGAGGAGGTGTGGCAGCTAAAGGAAGTGGTGCGATGTGACATCTGTGGCCCCGCAGATGATTAAATTATGTGGAAGTGGTGACATGTGACCTCTGTGGTCGGAAGGAATAAATACTGAACGTTCGAAGCATTCGGGTGAGACAGCCAGGAAAAGAGCTGCAGAGCTCTAAGTTGCCTCCCTGATCAGCCCCTACAGGTACCTTTTGTTTGTCTGTAACTATTTGTCTGTCAAAACTGTTTGTTGTTGTGTGGGAGATTGTTGGACTATTTAAATCTTAATAAACTGCTTGACTCTTTACCCTTGACAGGCTAGTGTGTGAAATTTATTGAAGTAATATTTTTCGCCACAACAAGATTCATCGAATTGATCAAAGGATAAGGGAAGGAAATAGGCAGAAAAAATTGACAAATAAAGTATGGCAACCCATAGTAGGAGAATGGGTACAGGAAAAGAAGTTCAAGCAAAAACCTGGTTTAAGACTGAAGTGGAAAAAACCTATTAACCAGCCGAATGGCAAGCATATTTTTAAAACTGTCTCCATAGACAATATCAAAAGATGTCCTGCGGGATAAGGAAAAGGAGGAACAATATAAGGTGCAGTCATACACTGTCTTTAAAGATTCAGCTGGGAGCACAACACAGAAAATGGATGCGATCGAATTACTGACGACGGGAAGTCAGAAGGTGCCACCGACACTTCCACACATTGCTTGGCAACGAATCAGGAATTGGATTTGCGAAAAGCAGCAACCGAAACAAGGAAAGATCAACGAGTTTCGTCAGCGAAGGAGGAAGACAGTAAGGCCTAGAAATTCAGTTGTTAGCGCCAGCCGCTAGCGCCTTAGGAGGAGGAGAAGTGGGGCGATAAGCGTCTAGCGCCCGTGCGCGGCGCGATCTGCGACTCTCATGAACTTCAATCAAGATTTAGCGGTGGCGCTAAACCGCAGCGCCCGCTCAGCTGCGCATGCAGATCGTGACGTCATTTCATGGTGCAATGCCCTTGGTGCGCCCCGAACCGGAACTTCAGTGGCGCCGCCCTTCTTTGCGCCTGGTGCCCCCAGCAACTGGCAGAAGGGAACGGTTCCCAGTCGCTGCCGGGCGTGGGGGGTGCAATTTAAAGGGGACTCCTCCTGCATTATAAGTGGCAGCCATTTTGTGCCAATCCTTCTGTGTAAGAGAAGGATATTTGGAGAGAGACAAAGGCAGAGAACTTTCTGCTTTGACTCAGCGCTCGCACAGGTACTTCTGGCTTAAGGCCAGAGCTTTGCGTTTGGATTTCACTTTCAGTGCAATAGCCTTGAGTCGCCACATATAATGGGGGCTGCAATAGGTGGAAACGTTGGCTTTCTGCATTGCATTCAAAGGGATCAGAGACGCTGTGAGAGAGTGCCAAACATGGCTAGGTGGAGAAGGGCCAACAGGCGTCAGTGCAGGAGGCCTTACCCACCCAGGGTATACCGCCAGCAGTTCTCATATCTGAACATATCTGAGGAGCAGTGTGTTCGGAGGCTGCGATTCAGAAGGGAGGTGGTCACTGAGATCTGCCACCTGCTTCACAGAGATCTGCAGCCACAGCTGAGGAGCAGGACATCTCTGTCGGTGGCAGTGAAGGTGACGGTGGCTTTCAACTTCTATGCCAGCGGCTCCTTCCAATCCGCTACTGGGGACATTGCCAACATCTCCCAGTTTGCGGTACATTGCTGCATCCGCCAGGTGAACAATGCCCTTTTGAGAAGGAGACGTCAGTACATCTCCTTCCCCATGACCCTGGACAAGCAGCAAGAGCGTGCAATGGGATTTGGAAGAATAGCGGGCTTCCCCATGGTCCAGGGCGTAGAACTGATGAACCAGGAATGGTCAGGCCTTGATTCAGGCCTGCAGTGTGCAGGGCATGGCAGCCAAACAAGTCAACCCTCCCCCTTTAAGAGCTGACCGGCGTCAGCGTATCTGCCTTCATTCAGAAACTCGCCACACCTGCGCTGCACCCGCCCTCGGTGTTAGCGCCTCGGCACGCCGGCTTAGCACCTCATTATAGTCGTGCATCACCTGCTTTAGCGCAGCAGCAACCTCTTGGGATGATGCAACTGAATATCGGCGAAGGTGGCGCTAAGTTGTCCCGGGCGCTAAATTTAGCGAACGCCCAGCTGTAGCGCCCCAAACGTGGCTATACTGAATTTCTAGTGACTGGTAGGGCCTTAACGAAAACATGCATCAGTACACACGCCGGATCGAAGGAACAGCGTGTCAAGCTTCAACTAGTTTCAACTGACGTTTTCTTGACATACATCTGCTGATTGGACATTCTAAGGACATTGTTGTTTCACTAATTGCATGACTTATCATCCTTTTAAATTGAGTACAATTTAAAATAAGGCAAAACATTGTCCTAGGATGATTTCAAAGGAATTTTCATGTAGGACATGATCGTGCATCTCGTGAACTTAATATGCTATTGTAACCTCATGAGTATCATTGACCAAACTCTGCCCTGATGTTATGAGCTCATCTTTTGGTCAAGAAGAGGGTATGAAGGAATAGCCACAATTCAGAAAAATACACCATTCTATGATTTCTGACATTATTAATACATGAAATTGGGTTTAAAATTCTAAAGCCTCAGAGACACAGGCTATAAATAGAAATACAGGCTTCTGAGATAAAGATCAGTTGTTTAACAAAGTTGAAAACATACAAGCTTTGAATAGGATTGGTTAAATATACTAAAACAATGACCCTATTGAAATGGCAGTTTGGCACTTCCGAAAGGTCTGGATTTCGGAGGGAACACAATGAAATGCCCAGTTTAATCTATTATAAGCTAACATGTTGAACAGAAACACAAACATTAAAAGAGGCATGTGCCTTTGAAAAGATGGCATCAAGTAAACAAAACACCTGCTGGTCAAATAGCTTTTATGTTAAACTTGGAAGACAGGAAACATAAGATTAAATATGCAACCAATTGAGATAACTAGAAATGCATGAACCACCCTAGTTGAAGTGTCTTTAATTTATACATAGTAAATATGATACCAACAAGAACACTTTGAAGATATGACTTCAATAGATACACCAAGCAATTACATTGTGTTTGTATTGAACTTGGAGCAGTTAGGAGACTCAGCGTCTGCTAAAACCAATAAAGCCAATATTAAGAATTGAATGGAAAATCTTCAATAAGAATGGCATCAAACAGAAACCATTGCTGTCATATTGTTTTTATGATAGTTTTTGGAACACCTAAAGGTAGAGACATAATTATGCATGCAATAGTTGAATTGACAGTAAGATAGAAAGAATTCAACAGAGTTATCAATAAAGACAATTAGCTTACATCAGCAGAGAACTTCAAAGAATAAACCACTGCAAAAATGGTATAAAAGATAGATCTTTTCTAATAGAAAGTCAGAAGTCCCTGAACGGGCCAAGCATTTCTCAATTTACAGGCACCATCTGTAAGTTTTTAACCTTGAGTCTCGGGTAATTAGGATAATTTGATTTTGGTGGATGTTCTGGATTTAGAAATAAGTAAGAAATAAGAAATGTAACGAAGTAAAGATTTGAGAATAAGGATCTCTGAGAAATAATAAATGTAAGCTATTTGAACTTTGAATTGTTAATGTTGTGACTGACTCAGCAGCTGTTAAATGAATGTCGACTCTTAAATAAAACTATATAATTTTGGAATTGTCTCAAAGTGTATTTCTGTATAAACTCGTGAACCCAATTTCTGTACACTCTTTTGTAAGGAGTTGCAGAATTCTGGGGGGTATTCCGGACCCTCATAATATCCGGTAGGTTACAGTTCAGTTAAACTTATTAAAAGTGCTATCTGGAGGATGGTAACATCTTCAGTAGTTCCTTTCCTTTAGGGAGAGATAGCCTGAACCTTTAGACCCAATTAAGCATCTTATAGAATTCGGCTATCTCTAACTTAAGTTGAAGGTGAACGTCTGGGCAATACGCCTGATCTGGGCTAGCCCGAACAGGGTTAGAACTTGTAATTATCCCTTCACTCCAAGGCAAGTATATCCTTCCTTAGAAAAGGAGACCAAAACTGAGCACCGTACCCCAGGTGTGGTCTCACCAAGGCCCTGCAGAATTGTAGCAAGACTTCCTTACTCTTTTACTCCAACCTCCTTGCAATGATGGCCAACATGCCATTTGCCTTCTTTATTGCTTGCTGTACCTGCATGCTAGCTTTCTATCTTTCTTGCATGAGGACACCCAAATCTCTCTGAACACCAACATTTGAAAGTTTCTCACCATTTAAAAAATATTCTGTTTTTCTATTCTTCCCACCAAAGTGAATAATCTCACATTTCCCCACATTATACTCCATCTGCCACCTTACTGCCCACTCACTTAGTTTATCTATATACCTTTGCAAAAATGAATGAACAGGAAAAGCATCACGTAAAGGATAGATAGATGTCAGCCCGGTCACATGACTGTACCAGGGGATAGAAACATAGAAACATATAAAGGACTGTGAGACCAAGCAGTCATACTGCAGCTGGCTGGGTTGATTCCCCATACAAAGATCTACAAGAGCTCAACCAAGCTAATCAATCATTTGGACTTGTACAAAGGAAGTATATGTATTGTTTGCTTACTGTTGACTAATGAAGTAAAATAGTTGAACTAAAACTACCTGTTGTTGTGTTATTCTTATGGGTCAACCCTTAAGCTTCTCAGTTGAAGAAGCAGAATCCTACAGATTCTTGGCACCCGAGCAGGGACCCTGAGGTAAAGATACAATAATGGAGGCATGTATTCAGAAATATGTGAATCAGAAACTTAACCGCGACGAGGGATGGGTGCGGTGTTTTACGGAGGGTGACAAGCAAATGTTGGAGGCATAAATGTAATCGCTTGGTTCGACACATAAGCCCAAAGTCGAGAGAGTGGTGTGGCTGGCAGCATCGATGCAGCAACACAAATTAGATAAGGAACAGGCTCAAAATGATAAAGAATGTATGGTCGAGAAAGAAAGTATTGTGAGCAAGTGTTGTGAGCAGAAGCCTTTAAAATATAATGAAGGAGTTCTTCACTTGCAACAACACTCCCATTACCAAAGAACATTGCAAAAAGTAAAGAAAGCTGTTGGAGTTGCACAAAGTAGCACAGAGCCACTCAAACTGCATAACCATGCCACGTGCAACTGATTGCTGATGATCCCTTTAAATATCGTTGCTGGAGCCTCCTTCCTGCTGTTGAATGCCTGCTCTCCCTATTATTTAGACATGCCGGTAAGTTGAATGGTGAGCACGAATACGGCACATTGGGTGTCAAGTGAGCGTTGCACACTCACTGACATCACGATCTCGGTCATTTAAATCCCTATGGCGATCACGCTTACCAGCACTTCCAAAATAGCACCTGCTGTGGGATCCGCCACCAGCTGGTGGAAGAACGCTGGCAGCTGATTTCTCAACATTTCGTACTGCTAACGGATGGTGCAAATCACCTGAATTTCTAGGGCTTTATTCTTTTATCAGTCATTGTATTATGTGGGCTTGCCTGGAAATACAAGTTCTGCTTGTCATAGGAAAGGTATAGGATCCAGTGTGTGTCTTGGTTCATCACATTTCTGGTGTCAAACTTAACATGAAAGGTATGGCTCATACCCAATTGGAACAAATTTCATATTCATAAAATTGCAACAAATCACAATGGGACAGTAGGGCAATGTGCCAATTAAAAGCAGATAAATTAATTTTCAATAAAAAATTACTAAAGGTGTATGAAAACAACCAATCAAAAAATGAGCAGCAAGCAAAAGTTATTAATAAAAATAGAGAATTGGAACTGATGACATTGCTTGAAATAATGTTTAAACTTGTTCCATGGCTATGTTGAACTCACACTAGCTGGGAAACTGGATAAAAATAAGATTTGATAGAACTACAAAATTTACAAGAAAATAAACTTACAATATTCTGCAGCACCTTGTCTGATTTAAATTAGTTTTATAATGTTATCCATCAGAGGCCTGTAACTCTCTGTGAAGCCTATTGGATTTGAGGTCATGCGCTTCCCAGAGTTATTACTTTCAGCTGAAGTTACTCAGCAAGGCAGCAGACATTCTCTCCCAGCGTGCATTTGTACCTACAATTTCCAGAATTGTTTGAATGACAGTGAGACTAGACATTCACAGAGCATTCCGAGACTTGCTGGTGCCGGCCCCACCCACCTCCATTCCAGTAATGGAGAAACTCTGGGCGGGGGGGGGTGGTAAAAGGGCCAGATATTGCAGGAGCGGGGCATCTTGCAATGTGTTCCGTTAGTTAGACTTACAATTGCATGTTTAGGTTCGAAAATTTTTGCCCACAAAGTTGCTAGAAGTGCGAGCTGATAATGGCAGCAAGGGCAACAGGGCATCATTGTGAACAACAGGACAAACAATGCATCTCCTTAACCTTTGTGATATTGTGGTGACACGCCACCACTGGACATAATCCGCTCATGGTGGCACGGACAGTTTAAGCAGACGCCCCCAGCCGGGGGCCCTTTCCTCCAGCAACTTGTTTCCCGCAGGGACAGGCTGCCGGGAGCACTTCCTGTCTGGGGAGTATTTAAGTGGATGCGCGGGTTTTCCAGTTCCTCTTTGCCATGAGGTTGATTAAAGCAGTTGTGTTTGACTAACTCTGGTCTCGACTCCCACGTTTGCCGCGGTATCTCAACACTGGTGACCCCGACACTCAGGACGAATCCTAAGCTAGCATGGCGGATACAAACGCAGTCATGGTTAAACTACCGGACTTTTGGGAGAACCTGGCCGAAGCCTGGTTTGTTCATGCTGAGTCCAGATTCCGGCTGAAACACATTACAGTCGACACCACAAAGTACGACCACCTCATCTCCTCTCTCACCTACGCCACAGTCCCCAAGGTTTGGGCAGCGCTGCAGGATCCACCATGGAAGGCAAGTACGAACATCTGAAGGCTGCGCTCCTTAAAAAATTTCAAACATCCTCTTACCAGCGCAACTGCCAACTCCGTGACCTCCCCGGCCTTGGTGATGCTTCACCGTCGGATCTGCTTTCCCACATGCTGTCCCTCTCGGACGACAAAAACACTGGCGCCCTCTTTCGCACGCTTTTCATTCGGCAGCTCCCCACCAGCATCCGCCCACTCATTGTGAAGTCTGACTCCATGGACCTGAATGAGATAGCCGAAAAGGCCGACCGGCTGCTCACTGCGCAGTCCGTTCACGACATCGCACCCGACCTCACGGCAACGACCACGCGGTCTTCCCGGCCCACTAGGCCCGACTGCCCTACCACTCCGGGTCACTGTTACTACCACACCCGTTTTGGCACTAGGGCCCAATGCTGCACGCCACCGTGCACTTTCAAACCCCCCGCCGCACCGGCCCCCGCGATGGCCGCGGGGCAAAAGGGGCCTCTACTGTACGTCACCGATGACAGAACCAACTGCCGATTTCTGTGCAATACAGGGGCCCAGCACAGCATCACTCCCGCCTCCGCCCTCGAAATCCAACGTGGCGCACGGGGTATCACGCTGGCCGCAGCCAATGGCTCTGACATCCATACATATGGCACCTGCATGGTCACGCTCGACCTCGCAGGCCGCCGCTACCGCTGGGAGTTCCTCACAGCCAGGGTCCTCTGCCCACTCATCGGCGCCGACTTCCTACGCGCCCACGGCCTCCTTGTCGACATTCCGAGGCACCGCCTCGTCGACATCAACACTATGGCCCCCATCCCCGGTGCATTCACCCCGGCCCGTTCGGCCGGCCTGACGACCTATTGCCTCGCCAGAGCCACGGACGACTACTCGGCACTTCTAGCTGAGTTTCCCGCCCTCACTAACCCGACCTTTTCGGCCAAAGCCGCCAAACACGGTGTGGAGCACTATATCCCCACCACCAGCCCCCCGGTTTCTGCCCACGCCCGCAGACTAAACCCGGCCAAGCTGGAAATCGCGCGGGCCGAGTTCACCACCATGGAACAACTCGGCATCATCCGCCGCTCCAGCAGCCCTTGGGCCTCGCCCCTCCACATCGCCCCCAAGCCCAGCGGAGGCTGGCGCCCTTGCGGGGACTACCGCTGCCTCAACGACACCACCACCCCCGACCGATACCCGGTGGCACACATCCAGGACATCTCGGCCCGACTGGCCGGATGAACCGTCTTTTCCAAGGTCGACCTGGTGCGCGGCTACCACCAAGTCCCCGTACACCCCGCGGACATCCCCAAAACGGCCGTCATCACCCCATTCGGCCTGTTCGAGTTCCTGAGGATGCCCTTCGGCCTCAAGAATGCAGCCCAGGCTTTCCAGCGCCTTATGGACTCAATCCTCCGGGACCTGAACTTCCTATTCGTCTATCTAGACGACATTCTCATGGCCAGCTCCTCCAAACAGGAACACCTCGAACATCTTCGCATCCTGTTCGGGCGCCTAGCCCAACACGGGCTCATCCTCAGCCCGGCGAAGTGCCAATTCGGCCTAACCGAGATCGATTTTCTCGGTCACCACATCACCCCTGCTGCGGCCGTCCCCCTGCCCAACAAGGTGCAGGCCGTCCAGCAATTCCCCCGCCCCAAAACCATCAAGGGCCTCCAGGAGTTCCTCAGGATGGTGAACTTCTACAACAGGTTCATCCCCAGAGCTGCAGCCCTCATGAAGCCCCTATACGACTCCCTCCGATGTAAATCCGGCAAGATGGATGTAGCCTGGACTACTGACATGTCAGCCGCCTTCGATGCCACCAAAAACGCGCTCGCCGACGCAACCCTGCTCGCGCACCCAAGGGCCGATGCCCGGGTCGCGCTCGCTACCGACGCCTCCGACCACGCGGTTGGAGCCATGTTCGAGCAGTGGGTCAATGGCGCGTAGCAGCCACTTGCCTTCTACAGCCGCCAACTGCGCCCCCCGGAGGTCAATTTCGACCACGAGCTTCTCGTGCTCCACCTGTCGGTCTGCCATTTCAGGTTCCTCCTCGAAGGCCGCCCCTTCACCGCGTACGTGGACCACAAGCCGCTCACATACGCGATGGTCAAGCACACCGAACCCTGGTCCGCTAGGCAGCAACGCCAGCTCGCGGCCGTGTCCGAGTTTACTACGGACATCCAGCACATCTCTGGTAGAGACAACGTTGTCGCCGACTGCCTTTCCTGTCCCACCATCTGCGCGAATCACCTCGCGGTCGACTACGCGCAACTAGCAGCGGCCCAGCTCACGGACCCAGACCTCCTCTCGGTGGCTACCAGCCTGCCAGGGCTACGTCTAGCCAAGGTCGCGCACGGGCCCGAAGCCACAGCAGTCACTTGCGACATCTCACTCGGCCAACCCAGGCCAGTCGTCCCTGCAACCTGGTGCTGCCGCATCTTCGACGCGTTACACGCGCTCTCCCATCCGGGTGCCCGCGCATCCGTCAAACTCCTCTCCCAGCGTTTCGTCTGGCGCGGCCTCAGCAAAGATGTTCGGACTTGGGCCACCTCCTGCCTCACCTGCCAATGGGCTAAGGTACAGCTGCACACAAAAGCACCCCTGGGAGACTTCGAGGTACCCAGCCGCCGCTTCGACCACGTACACGTCGACATCGTCGGTCCTCTGCCACCATCGCAAGGCCAAAGTTATCTCCTCACGTTGGTCGACCGCTACACATGCTGGCCTGAGGCAGTGCCGCTGCCCTCCACCACTACAGCCAACATCGCCAGGGCATTTGTTAACACCTGGGTCACAAGGTTCGGCGTACCAGCCGACATAACCTCCGACAGAGGCGCCCAGTTCACCTCCGAACTCTGGACGGCCACAGCATGCAACCTCGGGGTGACGCTCCACCGAACCACGGCGTACCACCCGCAGGCCAATGGGCTGTGTGAACGCTTCCACAGGTCACTCAAAGGCCTCACTCCGCGCCGGTCTGCAGGACAGTACCTGGACTGACCGCCTACCGTGGGTGCTACTAGGCCTACGCACCATGGTCAAGGAAGACCTCCAGTCCTCGGCAGCGGAGTTAGTCTACGGACAACCGCTGCGCGTCCCAGGCGAATTCCTTCCGGAGGCCACCACGCCTTGGTCGGCCAAACAGCAGCGGCTCAACTCTTTCTCTTCTGCTCAGCAGTTCGCCCCACTTCCGGTCAACCGACACGGCGAACTCGCACCTCACATCCCGCCAAACTTACAGCAAGCGCGCTTCGTCTTCGTGCGACACGATGCGCACCGCGGGCCCCTGCGACCCCCGTACGACGGACTGTACGAGGCACTACAAACCGGGGACAAGGTCTTCAAGCTGCGACTCGGCGACAGGATCGACACAGTCTCCATCGACCGGCTCAAACCAGCACACACAGAACCAGGGGAACAGGTCCCCGTGGCCTGGCCTCCAACTAGAGGCCGTCCCACCAGCAAGCCAGCACAGCCGGCGGCGAACCACCCGGCCCCACCAACTAGACCGGTGACCACTCAGAACCGCTCCGGCAGAACCATCAGACCACCGTCACGACTCGTCCACTCCTCCTAAGTGGATTCTGGGGGGAGCTCTGTGGCGACACGCCACCACTGGACATAATCCGCTCACGGCAGCATGGACAGTTTAAGCAGATGCCCCCAGCTGGGGGCCCTTTCCTCCAGCAATTTGTTTCCCGCAGGGTCAGGCTGCCGGGAGCACTTCCTGTCTGGGGAGTATTTAAGTGGATGCGCAGGCTTTTCCAGTTCCTCTTTGCCATGAGGTTGATTAAAGCAGTTGTGTTTTACTAACTCTGGTCTCGACTCCCACGTTTGCCGCGGTATCTCAACAATATAAGGATTGAGAAATAAACAAAGGAATGACTGAGAAGGAAGGTGAATTAGAGTCAAATCAGATACAGAAAGAAAAATAAAATGAGGGAAATAAAGCTTGGATTAAGGGAGAGAGAAAAAAGAGACAGAAAGGAAAAGTAAGAAAAAAGAATGTAAAAATGTTAAACTTGGCATTTAAAAAATCTCTTGAAACAATTCACAACCTGAAGGAATGAGATTCTACACTAATAATTGTTTACTTTCTGGGCAAGAGAAGTTGATTGGCAATCATTAACAACTATCACATCTTTAAAAGGATACTTTGGCTGTTAATTCTGTGGTGAGTTTAATGGGCAATTTACGTGCAAATCCAGCTTATTTATGAAAATCACAGAGCGGTTAAGTTCGAAATTCAGTTTTCACGAAGTTAACAGCGGAGTGGCGCAAATTGACCAGTGATTTGTGTTTATTTGCAATTCACGGTATTTCTTCCTTGTTACAGGTTGCTGGCTGATTTGTGCATTAATAATGGCATACATCGTTCAGATGCACACTGGATCCTATACCTTTTGTAATATCTACAACAAGCAGAACTTGTATTTCCAGTAAAGCCCACTTAAATTAATGCCTTTATTTTTCAGCAAAATCTGGCCCAGTTGAAATCAGTCAAAAAGCACTTACTTCACCATTCCTGAACTGAAAGGGTGGGAGTAGGTGGATAGAACCAGACTGTTTCCAGTAGTTCCAGATCAAGAACAAGGAACCCTTGATATAGATTAAATACAGGAGATTTAGAACAGAAACCAGGAGAAATTTCTTAACACAAAAAGTTAACAAATGTTATTAAAAACAGAGGTGCTGGAAATACTTAGCAGGTCAGGCAGCATCTGTGGAGAGAGAAACAGAGTTAATGTTTCAGGTTGATGACCTTTTGTCAGAACACATTTCTTATGTTTTATTTCGGATTTCCTGCATCCACAGTATTTTGCTTTAATAACACTTTGTAGTTCACTTCCAGTGTTAGAGGTTGAGGCAGAAGTTATGTCAACATTTAAGATTAGATTAGATATGCAGATGAAGTAGGAGTGGATAAAGTGATAGGGGAACAAGGTGGGCAGAAGTGTTTAGGACTATTTGCTCGCATAGAGGATAAATACGGATATAGACTGGTTGGGCCCATTGGTCTGTTTCTGTATTATAAATTCTATGTATTTCTAAGATCTCTTATATATTTATTTTCAAATCATTTCAGTGGAGATGGATACCCTCTGTGATAAATCCATGTAGTGAAACAAGAACTCGAAGAGGCGAGATATTTTAGAGTTAGTCCAGTACTTTATTAACCCACTGAGAAACAAAAAGTCAGGCCTGCATCCTGCATCCTGGCATTCCACCTTTGCTGACCTTGACAGGAAGCAACCCCCTGACCTTAACTAGTGGCAGCACTGGCTACAGCACCTCCTGGTGGATAACCTTAATCATAACATCCCAGATTACTATATTCCTCCCCCCTTAAGATTTCAGTATGAATTTCTTAACAACCAACCATTCCTAAGGGTCACATAAGAAGTCTCCATTCACTATGTTCCATACTTGATGAATCTAACAGGTCAGTATCAATCTCTCTGGTGGTTTGCGAGTCCTTTGTGAATGTCTAACAGTAAAGTCCCTGCTTGTTTGTGGTGCAGCCACCAGCTGCTCCTGAGCAGTGCTCAGAGTATCTGACTCTGCAACAATGGTTTCCTCTTGATGAATAGGTTCCAGTGTAATTGTCTCCATCCATGGTGGTGGCACCACAGATGCACTTGAATAACTGGGGGCAACCCTGTCCTCAGCCATTGCATCTGGAACCTCAATTTCAATTTCCCCTTGTCTGGTAAGTATCTGATCTACATGTCTGCGTACTACCCTACCATCTCCCAACATGACCTTGTATGATACTGGACCTGTCATTGAGTCTATGAAGCCAGGAATCCACTTTGGTCCATAACTGAAATTCCTGGTAAGGACCGCATCTCCTTCTCCAAAACTTCGGCTCTTTGTTCTTTTGTCATGGTTCTCTTTTTGCTTGTTTTGTCTGTTTTCCATTTTCCTTTTTAGGTCTGGGTGGACAAGGTCAAGAGTGGAGCATAGTCTACAACCTAATAACATCTCAGCAGGAGAGAGTCCTGTGGTGGATTGAGGTGTTATTCTGTAGCTGAACAGAACCCATGACACTTTGGCTGCTAAACTCCCTTCTGCACTTTTTTTCATCATCTCTTTAAATGTTTGTACGGCTCTCTCCGCAAGTCCATTTGAGGACGGATGATATGGAGCTGAGGTCACCTGCACTATGCCATTTTTTCTCATGAACTCTTTTGTCTCTGTACTCACAAAACAAGTGGCATTGTCACTTACCACGATCTCCGGTAGCCCTTGATTACTGAAGCTCCGATGCAGGCAGTCTATAGTAGTAGTGGAGGAAGCAGAATTTACAGGATAAACATCCATCCATTTGGAATGTGCATCAATGATTATGAGGAACATCTTCCCCATGAATGGACCCACATAATCTAAGTGCAATCTTCTCCATGGTTTATCCAGCCACTCCCAGGGGTGGAGAGGAGACGCTGCTGGTGCCTTCCTGTGTACCTGAGAAGTGCTCCATGTCTTGACTAGATTTTCTATCTCCTCATCTAGCTTTGGCCACCACAAGTAACTCCTAGCCAAGGCGTTCATACGCGAGACCCCAGGATGACACTGATGTAGTTGCTCTAGGATAGACTGTCGTGCTAGCCGTGAAATAATCACTCGTGCTCGCCACAACACGCAACCATCCTGCACACTCGGCTCTGTTTTCCTGACACTGTAGGGTGTGAAGTCAGTCCCTTCCGGATGTTGTGGCCATCCCCTCACCATATAGTCTCGAACTCTAGACAGTACTGGATCTTTACCTGTCCATGTTCTTACTTGCTCTGTAGTCACAAGTGTCAGTGTCCTCCAACATCAAAACTCTGTCCTCTGGAGCTGCAAGGATAGGTGTGCCTGGCAGTGGAAGACGGCTCAAGGCATGTGCATTCCCATGGTACTTGCCCGCCTTGTAGATGATGACATACTCATATGCCCTCAACGTCACGGCCCACCTCTGGATCCGGGATGACACCATCTGTGGAACTGCTTTCATTTCATTTAAAAGAGAGATAAGAAGTTTATGATCAGTGCATAAGGTGAACTTCCTGCCATATATTTACTTGAGGAATCTCTGTAACCCAAGCATTAATGCTAACCCCTCTTTGTCTAACTGGGAATAGTTTTTTTCCACTGGTGTTAGAGTTTGGGACATAAACCCTATTGGTCTTTCAGTCCCATCTTCCATGCGGTGTGAAAGAACTGCCCCCACCCCGTAAGGTGAAGCATCACAAGAGAGAATGATATCTTTCTCTTCATTGTAGTGAACCAGCACATCTGATGACAGCATCAATTTCTTTGACTGTTCAAATGAAACTCCCTGCTCCTCTCCCCACTGCCACTGTGCCTCCTTGCACAGTAGTTTGTGAAAAGGTGCTAACACTGTTGACAAGTTTGGTAAAAACCTGTTATAATAGTTCAACAGTCCCAGGTAAGCTTTTAACTCAGTCACATTGGTAGGAGCAGGGGCGTCCTGCAGTGCTTGTACCTTCTCCTTGAATGGATGGAGCCCGGTGTCATCCACTCTGTGTCCCAGGAACACTGCCTCATTCCCCAGGAAAGTGCACTTACTCCTCTTGAGTCGTAACCCTGCCCTCTCCAATCTCTGTAGTACCTCTCTCAGAGTGCTCAGATGCTCCTGGTCGGCTCTTCCCATCACCAGAATGTCATCCAGATAGATGGAAACATATGGAATCCCTTGCAGTACACCTTCAATTGTCCTCTGGAAGATAGTTGGACCAGATGAGACACCAAACGGTAAGCGGTTATATGTAAACAAGCCCTTGTGTGTATTTATGGTAACATACTTCTTTGATTCGTCATCCAGTGTAATCTGCAAGTAGGCATGACTCATATCCAACTTTGTGAATTTCTTTCCTCCAGCCAGGTTTGCAAAGAGATCCTCTGTTTTGGGAATAGGATACTGCTCTAGTTTGGACACCCAATTGACTGTCAATTTATAATCTCCACAGAGTCTTACCGAATTGTCCGGTTTTAAAACAGGTACTATGGGAGCTGCCCATTCCGAACATTTCACTGGCTCCAGTATATTCTCTCTCAATAGAGGTCAAGCTCAGCCTCTACCTTTGGCTTCATGGCATAAGGCACAGGTCGTTGTTTAAGAAACCTTGGCGGTGCCTCCTTGTCTAAATAAATCTTAGCTGGGGGGCCATTAAATGTGCCAAGTTCCTCCTTGAACACATTCTCATGTTCACTCAACACTTCTTGCAAAGTCAACTGTTTGCCCGCATCTATTTGATTTACTGCTCCCCAGTCTAATTTAAGTTCTTTTGTCCAGCCCCAACCTAACAGGTTTGGTCCGGTACCCGATAATATAACTACAGGTAGCTGTTTCACTGTGTCCCTGTGCTGCACAGTCACATTAGCTGCACCTAATGTCGCTACTCATTTGCCTGTATATGTTTTAAGATGCAGAAAGCAAGACTTTAACTCTGGAACTTTTGCACGGTTCCACAATTTTGAGTACTCTGCCTTGTTCATTATGGTTACACCGCACCCTGTATCGACTTCAAAGTTCACCTTAGAGTCATTTACTGTCAGTTGCAATGTGATAGGAGCCACTTTTGGAATGTTCTCTAACATGCTACACATTGTGAACATGTCCTCTTCCTCCTCAGCTTCCCCGCTGATGTGGTGTGCTCAATGTTTTTTCACTTCTCTTCCTTGGTTTTGCTTTCCTCCCCCTTTTGGTTTGGATTCCTCCACAGGTGATTTTGCCCTGCATGCTTGTTTTATGTGTCCTTGTTTCCCACACTTGTGGCACTTTTCCTCCAGAAACCGGCATTCACTCACCAGGTGATCGTCCTTGCATCTATAACATGCCTTCACGTGCTCACGTTGTGGTTTCTGATGCATGTTTAACTTGTGCACAACTACCTGACCTGCAACTTGCTTAGCATTAGCCCTGTCTGAACCCTGTATTTTTTTTACATCTCGGTTCGCTGTCTGTATGGCTTGAGCAAGTTCCAATGCTTTTTCATAAGTAAGCCCAGTCTCGGATAGTAATCTACGCTGCATTCAGTCATCCATTATTTCGCATACTAGCCTATCTCTCAGCATTTCCTTCAGGTTGTTCCCATAATTGCAATCTTGTGCCAATTTACGCAACACCGCTACATAGTCCATTACACTCTCTTCCTCTTTTCTGTTCCTTGAATTAAATTTGAACCGCTGTACAATCTCACTAGGCTTGGGGTTGAAATGCTCTTTGAGCACGGCCACTAATTCAACAAATGATTTGTCTCCAGGCTTTTCAGGACTGAGCAGATTCCTCATCAAACTGTAGCTCTGGCTTCCCACTGAACTAAGCAGAATGGCTTTCCTTTTACCGGCATCATTTATTTCATTTGCTTTGAAGAAATAACCCAACACTTCACAGTATTCCTCCCAGGTTTGTGCTCGAATATTGCACCCAAATAAATTGCATCACACTCACTGACACACTTCCCTTTCTCTTGCAGGAAAATGTGGCACATAAGTGGCAGCAGCAGAACCTAACCAGCGGGGGACAGTCTCACCTGCATCATGTCATTCCTTTGGAGGAGATGGTGCTGGCCATTCTTGGGAGGGGCGGGACTAAAAGAATACAAGATACCGGTATCCTCATACATTATCCTCCTTCTCACATCGCATTTGCCCCTCATCCCACAATCTCTTCTGATTTACAATCTGCACATGGTGTAAGTGTGCAGCTCTTGATTCCCCCCCCCCACCACCACAACCCTACACTTCTGCCTTTCTCATTTTAGATACCTAAGAAATCCAACCTGCCTAGCCAGTGTTTGTACAAGAAGAGGAACAGGAGAGTGATGAAGAAGAAGAAACACCATCAGTGATCTGACATCTTACAGATGTCGCTTGCTCCAGTCTGTAAGGCTCCCAACGTGAGGAAATTCAGGGCCACCGTCACCTTCACAGCCACTGCCATGGCTGTCCTTGCCCTGGAGTGAGGTTGCAGGTCTGGTTGCAAGAGGTGGCAGAGTTCTGTGAGCACGTCCTTCATAATGCGCAGACACCTCACACACTGCTCCTGGCTTAGGCTGAGGTAAAAGAAGACCCAAGGTGGGTAAGGCCTCCTGCTGAGAGCTCTTCTCCCTCTCCTCCTCTTCTCTCTGCGAGCAACTTGTCCTCTTCGCTGCCTCTGCTCCGTCTCCTGTCATGCTGCAGGCCAAGGGGGATGACAACTAGAGCATCCATAACTGGGAGCAAGTGGCCTGAGCAGAACCCTTGAAGTCAGAAGCAATGCCTTCTCCACTTGCAGCACCACTCCCTGTCACCTCAACAACTTTAAACAACTCTAGAAAGCTCCAAACACATCCACAAACTTACAGAGAGCCAATAGAAATTAATCAGCAACTGACCTGAGAGTGGTTGGTGATCCCTTTAAATATCATCGGTGGGAGGTCCTTCCAGCTGCTGAATGCATGTTCAGCTGTGTGAAGTTAACACAGGGCGTAACTAACACCGTTGAGGACAAAAATGGCAGCGCTGGCATCAAATCAGTGTTGCATGCTGATTGACGTCACCATCTGCCCACTCAACATACATCTGGTGCACGCTTCCAGCATTGACGCTAATGCCCTCATCAAAATGGCATTTGGCGCAGCTCGCATATAAATTGTGCGCGCATGGCTCGGATGCCATTTTCGACCCAAAATGGCACCCATAGCGCCCAAACAACGGTGTCAACGGAATCAAATTTTTAGCCTTAAATCTCTGCAATCAATGTTAGGATGTAGGGATCTATATATGAAAGAAAGACTTGCATTTATATAGCGCCTTGCACAACCACTGGATGCCCCAAAGTGTTTTACAGCCAATGAAGTATTTTTGAAGTGTAGTCACTCTTGTAATTTAGGAAACACAGCAGCCAATTTGCGCACAGCAAACAGCAATGTGATAATGACCAGATGATCTATTTTTAGTGATGTTGATTGAAACATTGACCAGGACACTGGGGATATCTCCCCTGCTCTTCTCGAAATAGTGCCATAGGATCCACCTGAGAGAGCAGATGGGGCTTCGGTTTAATGTCTCATCCAAAAGACGGCACCTCTGACAGTGTAGTACTCTCGCAGCACTGCATTGGGGTGTCAGCCTAGATTTTTTGTGCTCTCTGGAGTGGGACTTGAACACACAACCTCTGACTCAGAGACGAGGGTGCTAACAACTGAGCTAAAGCTGACACTATACTATTTGTGATATTCATCAAAACTGAGATGAACACAAAATATTCTTCCCAACATTTAATCTTTTAGAGAGAGAACGAGATAATTAATACATATGAATACATATTGAAATTGCAGTACTTTAAGAGGTAAATATTACTTTCAGCAATGCCCCAAGTTATGAAGAATGAGGCCTAACCTTTTCACAAGCAGATGATATGTACAAAATAAAGTTTACATGTGTATTAATAAAAAAGAAATAACTTTAATTTAAGTAGCACCCTTCACATTATCAGAATCTCCCAAAGTGCTTCACAGCCCATGGATTACTTTTAAAGTTTAAATGTTGACAGCAAATTTTCACACAGCTAGATCCCACAAGCAGCAAGGAGATAAATGACCAGATAATGTGTTCTTGGATTTGTTAGTTAAGGGTTAAATGTTGATTGCAACATTATAAATCATTGATCATTCATTTTATTCTCCTTGTATTGTAGTTTTTAAGCTATCCTTTTCTTTCAGAGCTTGTACAGGTTCAGTGAAAACATGTTTCATCAATCATTGAGTTCAAGTCCACGGGACCGATGCATTAATAAAGTGAACAGTTCTGCAATGCCTTTTGGAATAATCCTCTGTACCAATTATAAGAACACTCATGGTACCAACACTTTACCTTAATTGGCTGATATTCACCACATTAATTATAGCTGTCTTCGCCACACATGAATTTTGGTTGGATTTTAAAACTATTTTGGAAAGCAGGACTTTTTGTTAAAGCTTCCATTCATGCTGCAAAAGATTGCACCTCGAATCATATTGTTCAATATATAAGTCTGATTCCTAGTCTCAGACTTGACATTGATGGTTCAATAATAGAGAAAGGATATTGTTTGTGCCTTCTAAACTAAAACATTCAGACTATCAAGCAATCTGACACCAATATAGCCTGCTACTGCTGTTCAGATATAAAACAGATTTCTTTGCATGTAAACAATATTGGTCTGTTAACCAACTAGGAAGTTAGGTGCTGAAGTTATGATAAGGGATACCAAAGGAGCAGTCTTTAATGAATTTATCTAAAATTCCTTCCTCTGCTATGTTAGCAGATGCATTAGCCCAGTTAAAATAAATAGCATAAATCCAAGGTCTAAAACTGTTGCAAGTTTCTCCAGAAAGAAAGTAATGTAATTTGCATTTATACAGCACCTTTCACATCCTCAAGAAGTTCCAAAGCCACCATGCCCAATTAATAACATTTTGAAGTGTAGTCGCTGTGTTGAATGGGCAAATACAGCAGTCAATTTGCATGCAGTAATGTCCCATAAACAACAAACAAGTTAAATATCGAATTAATCTATCGTGTGAAGAAGGAGTTGAAACCACATTGATATTAGTAAAAAAACACAATAATAGGTTCATATGATATTCCTCTGTTTGCTATTTTAGCAAACGTAACTGGTAGAATTGCTGCTTGGTACAAGTTGTGCATGTGGGAGCTAGAAAATTAGATGGGGATCCATTTTGCTTGACCAAAAAGCTATTAATTAAATGCAAGACAGTGGGGATTCAGGGTAAACCCTAGGAATTGATAAGAAATTGGTTGAAGGATAGGAAACAATGGCCGGAATTTTACCGGCGCGGAAAGAACAGCATTGAAGGCGGGTCAGCTGTGAAATTTGAAATGATTGACAGCGCGTCGGGACCACACTGTCACCCCGCCTCCTCGCTAGTCTCCCAGATGTCGGGTCTGTTAGCACAGAACAGACCCGACACCAAGCTGCGGGGGAGGCAAATTTGATCATTAGCTGGATTGTTAAGAGGCAATTAATTATTTTAAGCTAAACTTCAGATTTTTAGACTTCGCCAATGGCTTCCCCGCTGCTCAGGGATCACGTCAGGTAAGGAGGTCGTGTGTTGTGTCAGCATGGGATGATTTACTAACTTGCCAGTTGTAAATAGTCTATAAAAGCTCCCATTTCATAGGCCTTCACTTTCCAAGGTTAGAAGCTGTTGCTTACTGCATTTGGAAGACAGATTGAGCTTTATGCAGCTAGCAAGTGTTTGGAGCAATCTCTCTATCCAGTGTCACCTCATTGGAACAACCTCTCTCACCATTAGCAGATTGCTTCTGTCATCTCAACCTCACCTGCCATCTATTACATCAGCATCGGTGCCTTTGAAACTATCTCAACTTAGTCCTCAGAATCCCACCATGATCAGTCCCAGCACCAGCATCACTGGGCACACCAGTAGCACCTACATCAACACCAACATTCTCCGCAATCAACTGATGCTGCACAGGACACAAGGCATCATCACCTGACCACATTGCTGCCCAGGATGCCAGGGATGGTCTCACCATGGCCACATTTACTTCACTTAATGCTGTACACCCTGGTTGCCACATGATGCAGCAGGGTGGCACCACCCCACACCAATACCATAAAGCATCTCTACAATGCCCAAGCCATTCCTTTCACACTCATCACCATTATGGGGTGGTGCGGGGAGGGGGTGTGGTACCCTTATGTCTCACCATTCACTGCAACTCATAAGCCACCTCCAAAGGTGCACACAAATCTGTCCAAGAATGCAAAGTGTTGAAAATAAAGATTTTGTTGTTTGACAGCACATTACCAGAAACTTCACATGAACATTGGCTAGAAAACCTAAGTGCCTACCCTTGTGTGTTGCTAATTGTTTTGCTTGCACTGGGACGAGGGTGAGTGGCAGGGTTGGCCAGTGAGATGGGGAAGTGATAATGTAGATAGAGAGGGATGGGTGGAGGTGCAAGGTAAGTTGGTGTGAGTAAAGATGTGCAGGAGTAGAGTAGTGAAGGCAGAGTGATGGGGATGTGATGAGTGGCAGAGCAGGATGAGGTTGAGTGTGGCTTTGTACTAACGTTTTGTGATCTACTGAGATCATTGAAAGGTTTGCACCACTGCAGCCTGGTCCTCCTGATGACATCCCTGCTTGTGTCCTCTGTGCAATGTGCAAGCAGGCTGTGTTCGTCTCCTGGGGAGGTCTCAGCCGCCCATTGGAAGGGAAGAGAACCTCCCTGCGTGTTGTTACTCCTTCCATAAGTGTATGGAGGGAGTCATGGGAGAGCCTGGGTGCAGCCGTGCACCTTTGTGCAGTGCTTGTCAGTGTTTGCAGCACCTCAATGCTGTAGAGTGCTGACAAGGGAACTGTCAAAGTAAATTTGTACATGGCCCCTTTAAGGAAATTGGCTGATGACGCGTCATCAAATGACATGATTAGACCCGCTTCTTTTAATTGGCCGGGAACCTCGCTGGGTGGGCTTAACAAGCCCAATCATCTTAAAATCACTTCAACAGAGCGGGCTGGAGCAGGCAGTGGGCTGGGACTGCACTACCGACCCCAGCCGCTCCAGACCCGCCTCAGTAGGCGAAACCGCAGCCAATGAGTCTACTCTTTAGAGAAGTTACGTCAGAGCGTGGAAAGTACTAAGTGGGGTGCCCCAGGTGTCAGTGATCATTACTGACCACTACTAATTTTTTGAGATGGAAGAAAAGGGTGGAAGATAGGATGCTATTGAAGTATACTTACACCAGAGGCAGCCATGTCTACAGATCTAAATGCACCCAGCTGGGAAGATCCAGAGTGTGCTTGAGTTGTGGCATCTGCAGACAACCACCACCAAATGCCTGGACAGATTACGGGGTATGTTGCAATACCTCCAAGTTCCCCTCCAAGACATACACCATCCTGACTTGGACATATATTGCTGTTCCTTCATCGTCGCTTGGTCAAAATCCTGGAACTCACTACCTAGCACCATTGTGGAAGTACTTTCATTATACGGACTGCAGTGGTTCAAGAAGGTGGCTCACCACCACCTTCTCAAGGGCAACTACAGATGGGCAATAAAAGCTGGCCTTGCTAGTGTTGCCCACATCCCAAATGAACTTTTGAAAAAGTCCCTCGAGGATATCTAAAATTATTGTTGTCCGCATATTCTCCATAACCTTGCCGTGGGGTATTTTATGCGCACCTGAGAGTGCAGATGTGACCTCGGTTTAACGTCTCATCCAAAAGGCGGCACCTCTGACAGAGTAACATTCCTTACTGGAGCACTGACGTGTCAGCCTAGATTATGTGCTCAAGTCTCTGGAGTAGGTCTTGAACTCATGACCTTCTGAAGGGGATAATACAAGACCTCGGCTTGCCTTTGGCTTCATCCACCCCTACTCCCAATATGCTCTCACCCGAAATTATTTCCACAGCATGTCTCTTCAATGTCGCTCCAGGACTAAAATTGAGAGCCTTCTTCCTATATACTTCTGTTCCCTTCTGTTGCACGCTGACTTGTTCTGCAAGAAGAGGAGCAGTATTGAGATGTTGGAAGTCTCAAGAGCACATACAGTGACACTCAAGTGATACTGCTGCATCCCTGGCTTGTGTGAGTAAATGCACATGCATCATGCAGCTAAGTTGTGTTAGGAGAGTTTATTCAGGGCACATCTTATTGATGTCAATGCAACAAGATTTCCACTTATAATTAGTGTGCCCTGCTGCAATATGGGCCTGAATGCTAAGCAATGGAAGAGATGTACGTTTTGCATGCAGCTGCAGTCAATGCATAACAGGTTGAGAGGAAACACATCCATTACCCACCTAATTGGTTTAGGGAAATGTTAGCCTTAACTTTGCAGAGTTTTTTCGTTGCCTTAAAATTTCTTGCATATCTGCCTCCATGTGGGCTACATGGCAGTGGTAATGCATTTATGATGACCATCACCTCCTCTGGAGTGCAGCAGTTCCAATTCAATTTCAATTTCAATTTCAATTTTATTTTTTATTGGTCACATAACTAAATACAAGAAGTGTAATCTAGTCAGTGAAATGCTTTTTTCTTGACGAGCCGAGAGCACCAAGCAGCAAGAACACTTAGCTGCCTGGTACGCACGGAGCTCGCAAGGACGGCAGCCATCTTCATCGGCGCCATCACAAAAAAACACATACCGACATATACACGCATACATATTTTAAATATAAATAAAGCAGACATAAAATAAATAAAAGACATAAAAAGACAGCACATAAAATGAACAAGCAATAATGTAAAAAAAGTAATTTCTACAGTAATTACATTGATATTTCTACCCAGGCTTCTAGAATAATCTCTGGTTACAGGGTGGCCACACTGGGAGAGCATCCTGAGGCACTCACAACTTATAATTAAATAAATTGAATTAATTAATTATTAAATTAATAAAATTAAATAAATGAAGTGCCCCCTCAGTCTTTCTCGATGTTTCCACCTTGGTCTCTCTATGTTACCCCTCTCTCTCTCGATGCTTCCTCTGTCTTTCTCGATGTTTCCTCTCAGTTTTTCTCGATGTTTCCCCTCAGTCTCCTCCACACACTTGGCCTGCACATTACCCCTGGCTGTCCAACTTGGCGTCCTGGTAACCGGGTTCCACACCAGCTCTCATCCTTCAAACTGTCTCTCCAGCTCTCGACCTTCAAACTGTCTCTCCAGCTCTCGACCTTCAAACTGTCACTTCAGCTCTCAACCTTCAAACTGTCTCTCCAGCTCTCGACCTTCAAACTGTCTCTCCAGCTCTCGACCTTCAAACTGTCTCTCCAGCTCTCATCCTTCAAACTGTCTCTCCAGCTCTCGACCTTCAAACTGTCTCTCCAGCTCTCGACCTTCAAACTGTCTCTCCAGCTCTCGACCTTCAAACTGTCTCTCCAGCTCTCGACCTTCAAACTGTCTCTCCAGCTCTCGACCTTCAAACTGTCTCTCCAGCTCTCGACCTTCAAACTGTCTCTCCAGCTCTCGACCTTCAAACTGTCTCTCCAGCTCTCGACCTTCAAACTGTCTCTCCAGCTCTCGACCTTCAAACTATCCTCTCTCCAGCTCTCGACCTTCAAACAGTCTCTCCAGCTCTCAACCTTCAAACTGTCTCTCCAGCTCTCGACCTTCAAACTGTCTCTCCAGCTCTCGACCTTCAAGCTGTCTCTCCAGCTCTCGACCTTCAAACTATCCTCTCTCCAGCTCTCGACTTTCAAACTGTCACTCCAGCTCTCGACCTTCAAACTGTCTCTCCAGCTCTCGACCTTCAAACTGTCTCTCCAGCTCTCGACCTTCAAACTGTCGCTCCAGCTCTCGACCTTCAAACTGTCTCTCCAGCTCTCGACATTCAAACTGTCACTCCAGCTCTCGACCTTCAAACTGTCCTCTCTCCAGCTCTCGACCTTCAAACTGTCTCTCCAGCTCTTGACCTTCAAACTGTCTCTCCAGCTCTCGACCTTCAAACTGTCACTCCAGCTCTCGACCTTCAAACTGTCCTCTCTCCAGCTCTCGACCTTCAAACTGTCTCTCCAGCTCTCGACATTCAAACTGTCGCTCCAGCTCTCGACCTTCAAACTGTCTCTCCAGCTCTCGACCTTCAAACTGTCTCTCCAGCTCTCGACCTTTTTGAATCTGTGCAGTTTTACTGTGATGTGGTTCCATGACAGATTTACTTTAAAAATTACATCCTATGCCTTCTTTAATTGTGCAACAAATCTCTTTAAATGCATGATGCAGCCCTTTAAATTGCTGCGACTGTGTAGGAAATCTCATCTCACTGCCCCATCAACTATGCAAGTCCCCAGTGGTAACTCAAATCACTTTGGGAGCTCACTCAGCATATATAACGTGCCCCAAACTGAAAGCTTGGGATCAATGGTGTGTTCCCAATTTGGCAGACGCAAGTCATGTATTAGGCTGTTCCCACCACCTCAGCGACTGTAGTGGAACTTCTACCTCTTGGAACTGTTTCATTTAAACAAGCTAACACCTTCATTAAAATACCAAGCAGAAGATTTTCTTACAAACACATCAGCATGCCATTCATTAAGATCACACAGCACGATTTTGACCCCTGTATCTTCCAGAACAGCACTATACACTGTCAGATGTCCCTTTAAAAGTACATCGAATCAGTTGTCAGAAAGTTGAGCTAAAAGCATAATGAATTATAGAGTAACAAAAGGTCATTCGGCCCATTTAGTTTACTTCTCTTGACACATTACATACAGAGTGCAGCGTATGCACTTTCTCTAACATAATCTTCTGAGGGGGGTGAATAGTGACAGGCAAAACTTCCAAAAAGATAGTTTCTGAAATGCCTACTGAACAACCAGAAGTAATTGAGCAAAAAATTCGACTGTATTCTTTTAACATTGTAATCTGTCTTCCTCAACCCTGACTGATTGTATTGCACAGATGGTTGCAACAGAAGATGGACAACATTGTGCAGTAATGAAGTGTACAAGGAGTTCAATTTGGGTCAGGTTATTCATCAAGCGTGTTCTGCATTGGACACTTTTTAGAACAGGCTTTCTTTAAAATGCCCAAAGTTAAGTGTTGTGGTTTTGCTAAAGGGGAAGTCTATGTAGAACATTTTTTGTTCAGTGAACTCCCTCAGTTTGGGTCTCCTTGCCTGCTAGGCCATTCTGTGATGCCACTGATGGGAAGCATCTGCAAATGTGCTGGAGTGGGACCATTAAAAACAATTCAAAACACAACTTTGGACCAACCTGAAAGCCCTGGCAAGGTGATTAACCCCATGAAACTATCCTAATTGCTGCTGAAACAGCATACCCCAAGGAAACATTATTTCCCAAGGTCACCCAGTCCTGAAGTGAGTCTCAGCCAGTCTGATGCATAACCTGACTTAAACTGAGCTCAAGCAACTCAAGATTCCGATGTTTCTTAAAAATATCAAATCAAATTTTTGTAAGTTCTGTACATTATTTTTCTTTGTATAATAGAGGTGTTCTTAAAATAAAAAGACTTTTCTGGACTTTGCTGCAATTCAATCCCCATTTTCAGCTGAAATATCATTGTTTGTTTTTCTTATGTAAGGAAGCATTTAACTCTAATATTGTAAAAATTGTGCCAAAACATATTTATCATTTTCAAAACTCCATAAGCCACATGTAGGGGGGAGCTCAAATTATAAATTGAATTAGGTTACTTCTTTCAAATTTGTTTAACTAATATCAGTACCACAGTACCCAGGAAAAAGTAATCCGCTTGATCAGCACCCCATCTATGGGCTTACACATCCACTCCCTCCACCACCAGCGTACCACGACTGCAGTGACTACTAGCTATAGGATGCATTGCAGCAACTTACCAAGGCTTCTTCGGCAGTACCTCCGAAACCAGTGACCAGAAAGACAAGGGCAGCAGGTGCATGGAACACCATCACCTCCAAGTTCCCCTCCAAGTCACAGACCATACTGACTTGGAAATATATCGGCGTTCCTTCATCGTTGCTGGGTCAAAATCCTGGAACTCACTACATTGGTGCATTGTGGGAGCACATGGACAGCAGAAACTCAAGAAGAAGGCTCACCACCACCTTCTCAAGGGCAACTAGGGATGGGCGATAAATGCCAGCGACACCCATATCCTGAATAAATATTTAAAAAACTTTACTCATACTTGCTTATTAATTCTAACTTACATTTAATTTGTTTGAACAGGTGGATTTTGTGGTACAGAATATTAATATACTGATGATGTGTACCATGAAGACAAAAGGATGAAGGGTTAAATCAGTGGATGAGTCAATTTGCATCTTCTCACTGACTTCAACACACTTGGTATTGGCAAATGTCTAACTCATTCGTCTTGGTTGGAAAATAATGCATTACACAAGATGGCCTGATTTGGTATGTTAAACTAAACTATTAAAGTACAAGAAACTCTCGTTTAAACGGCACTTAAGTATCCGGAATTCTCTATTAACCGGCAAAATTCTCACTGAAATCAACACCTCAATAACCGGCAATGTTGCATAGTCCAAGTCCGAGTCTCCCGCAGTGGCCGAGTTAGTCAGTGGGGGTAGTTCTCCAAACTGCCACTACTCGGCTTCATGGCGCTGTCGGAAGTCAGAACACCTCAATACCCCTGTAACAGGAGTCTGACTCTCCCGAGCTGCCGGTAGTCTTTTCTGATCCACCATTTTACAGGGGTACAGTGTGTCTCCCACGCTGCTGGTAGTCATTGCATTGCATTATGGAAATCCCAAAAGTTGGTCCAAGCAAAACGAAGAGAGTGGTGTTAACTTTAGAACAGAAAATCGACATATGCCAATGACTAGAAAGGGGAGAGAAGCGTATCAACATTATGAATGAATTCAAAATCGTTTCGCCAACAATCTATGACAGCAAATCACAGAAGGATAAGCTGCTCAAGTTTTATTCAAGCTCGGAGACATCTAAGAGTGTAGAGAAATGGCGTACGCTTCGTAAGCCTAAGCTTGAAGAGCTGGATACCGTGCTTTATGAGTGGTTTTCTCTTAAGCGTTCAGAGGGTGTTCCGATTTCTGGACCCATGCGAATCGATAAAGCAAAGGATTTCTACGCAAAGATGGAGCTCACTGACAAGTGTGCTTTCTCCGAGGGATGGCTAACGTGCTTCAAGGTACGGCACAGGATACGACGACTCGATAATTCCGGGGAGAAGAAATCAGCTGATCATGACGCCGCAGAAGAATACTGCGATTATTTCAATCGGATTGTGCAGCAACATGATTTGTCGCCAGCACAGCTATACAATGCCGATGAAACTGGCTTATTTTGGAGGTTTTTGCCAGAATCAACGCTTGCTTGGGTTAGTGAGGCTAATGCTTCAGGTTACAAGAAAAATAAAGATCATGTAACCGTGCTAACATGTGCGAACGCTACTGGATCACACCGGGTTAAACTTCTTGTCATTGGGAAGTATAAAAATTCCCATGTATTTAAAAATGTGAGGCACTTACCTGTTGAGTACAAAGCTCAAAGAAATGCTTGGATGTATAAGGAAATCTTTTCAAATTGGTTCCATCATATTTTTGTTCTATCTGTGAGGGTTTGGAATAGGCGTAATCCGAACAAATAACGGAGCTTGACTCAGAAGAACAACAAACAGGACTTTAATGTTGGATTAGATGAAATACAGCAAACAACGTACATCGATGCAGGAGAGCCGTGGAACAGGTCTTTCCCCAACGGGGACACCACGAGGACTGACCAGGCAGTCCCGTGGATTGCTTGATGACGCCATCGCGTTCTTCCCATGCTTGGGTAGACACGTGACTTGCGTGATGACGTCATCGCGTTTGCCCGCGCTTGGGACGGTCACGTGATGTGCGATGTGATGTCATCGCGTTAACCCGCGTCATCGCGTTCGCCCGCACTCCCAAAGGAGAAAAGCCCCGCACCGGCTACATCGTTAAAGGGAATTATGTCCGGTAAGTAAGGGACACTCGGTAGTACCGCTACATGCGCCCCCCCAGAATTTGCTTTAACGGTCGGCGTCAAACGATGAGATGGTCTGACGAGCCTGTCCGAACGACTCCTGCAGTCTCGAGACGGAGACTGCTGGGTGGCTGACGGTCTGGCGGGCGGTCGTACTTGGGTTGGCGTAACGACGATGGGTGGTCGGTGGTCTCGGCGGTCATGCTGTCTCGACTTGGCAGGCGAGGTCCAAATATGTGCTGGCCGTGAGCGGATCCTTGCATGCGTCATGGCGGATAAAACGTATCCAGCCTTGCGAAGGACCGTGGCATCATGGCGAATAAGTGGTCCAGTAGATGGGGTCTTGAGTGGATCCCGATGCGTGTAAGGGGGAATAAAACGTATTCAGCCCTGTGAAGGACCGTGGAAGCGTGTGACCTCTGTAGCCCATGGTTGGAAACGGGTGCCAGGGTGAAACAGCTGGCCGCATCATAGCAACTGGCAGGTTGGGCAGATGCGGACCATGGCTCTGTCATTTTTGGGAAAAAGTCCCCAGTCTGACGAAATCTGCAGGAACGCCGAACAGGTGATCCAAGAGGAAGAAAACGTGGCTCTGGGCAGGTCGGTGAACTCGCCGACAGGCAAGTGAACTCTCCGGCAGCCGGGAATGCATGGAACGATGCATGCCGAAGTGCTACTACGGTAACACAGAAGAGAGTGAACCGTTGCTGCGTTGATCAATGATCGGTGATGACAGCAATTTTCGCATGACCGATCGCGGCCGCGGGATGTCCGTTGGACCCGTCCTCGATGGTCGCAGCATCAGTAGATATTTGCTTTTGTTGAGGGGAAAACTGTAGAGAGGGCGGCAACGCTTCTAGTTGTTGTTGATTGTGGTAGGGGGAAAAACTGACGGGAGGGCGGCAACGCTTCCAGTTGTTGTTGATTTCGGTAGGGGGGAAAAACTGCCGGGAGGGCTGCAACGCTTCGCTGTCACGCAGAACTGCGCACGGTAGATTACACTACCCAGCAGGCTGACGAGCTGGGGCGGCATCTGCGGGGGATGAGTCTTCATGTTTCGCGAGGGATGGGTCCTCGTGGTTCATGAGGGATGGGTCCTCATGGGTCGTGAGGAGTGCGTCCTCATGGTTCGTGAGGAGCGAGTCCTCATGGGTCGTGAGGAGCGAGTCCTCGTGGGTTGCGAGGCATGGTTTGCGAGGACTGAGTCCTCGTGGCATCACGGCCAGGGCGTGCTCCGATCTTGTGGGCCCGAAAAACGTGCAGTACCCTCACTTTGAGGGGTGTCATACATGCTATTTCATTGGGGGATGTCGTGGAGGCGGACAATTCGCGAGGTGGTAGAGCCGTCGAAAATGGAGACGTAGCCAGGTACGTGGTCTGCACCGTATCGATGTTGCACAGGGCGAACGGGGCTTCTACCTTTATAAAGCATGAGGGCGATTGTTGCTCCCAGTGTTGCGGTAGCTGAGCAAAACGACTGTAGCTTCCATGCGTGCTTCTTTCATGAAAGAAATTCACGAAAAATCGGGGTCCGGCTGCGCTGCTTTCGTGAAAAACGTTCACGAAAAACGGGGTCACCAATGTAGGTATTGATGAACTCCCATCCTCACGTCGTTGGTCACCAATTGTAGGAATTGGTGTTCGTCGGTTGTTGTTCGTCGGTTGTTGTTCGTTGGATGTTGTTCGGCGTGCTCTTCTTGTAGTGTATGTACCTTTAAGAGAGAACTACTTTTACAGCTCCTGTATACTGTAGTACTGGCAGTGACCACACCTGTATATAAGCCCTGAGCAGGCATCTGTACTGTTAGTTTTTAGACTACCCTCATCCAGTAAACACCTGTTGATTGTTGATCTGCAGTCTCTGTCTATTTATTGAAGAACAACATACCTTAAGATTCACGGATTTAATAGTGGCGACAAGGTCGATTCGAACCTACCTGCAACTCTGCATTTCCTCCCAAGGATTGGCTCCTGGAGGACAGTGGAAGAAAGGCGAGGCCAGAAGCACGGGCGTCGACCACGAGCAACCGCCCAGTCAGCCGGCAGAGAGTGAGCATCGCAGGGGAGGCTGTTGAGAGCTGGGCTTGGTTCTCCAGCCACGACGATCCAGCAACAGGCTGGCAACAGGTACAGCGCAGACCCTTCCTGGACAGCGGCGGCTGGAGCCGACCGATGGCACAGAAAAGGCCGAGCAGCGTCGACGGGGTAAGAGAGAGGGTAAAGCGCACAGGGCACAGCCGGGGGTTGAAGACCGAGTGGCGTCGACGGAAAACAAAAAGAGAGAGAGGGTAAAGCACAGCCGGGGTTCAGGACCGAGCGGCGGCAACGAGAGAGGCGCACAGGAGAACGCGCAGAGCGCAGCCAGGGCTCAAGGGTTGAGCAGCATCCGCAGGGGAAGAAAGGAAGTGCGGGAGACGCCATTTGAGCCGCGGACAAGAAGGGAGAGCGCGGGAGACGCCATTTTTGAAGCCGCAGCGGAGAAGGAGGGAGAGCGCGGGAGATGCCATTTTAGCCAGTCTAACCACACCCAGGGATGCCGAAGAGTGGCAGTGTCACAGCGTTCGACAATGAAGTCGAAGATTGGGTGACATATGTGGAACTCATTGAGGTGTACTGCAAGGCGAATGAAGTGCCAGATGCCAGGAAAGCACTGGTTTTGTTGAATTCCATGGGTGCAAAAACGTATGGCTTACTGCAAAATCTAATAACCCCAGAGAAGCCAGTGGATAAGGATTTTGAAAGCATAGTGGAAATCCTATAGGACCACTTAATCCCCACACCGCTGCTGATAGCAGAAAGATTTAAGTTTCACAAAAGCAACCAGCATAAAGACGAAAGTAATGCTGAGTATTTAACGGAACAGCAGAAGCTATTGAAACACTGCCAGTTTGGAATGGGACTAGCAGGTACGTTAAGGGACAAGTTTGTGTGTGGGCTTCAAAGTGAAGGAACCCAGAAAAGGCTTCTATCAGAAAAGGATCTTACGCTGGACAAAGCTTTCAGTATGGCAGTATCACATGAAGCAGCCACACGGGGCGCTGCAGAGATACAACGGAGACCGCAAGAATATGGCACCAATGAAATGTCATATGGAGCAGGGAAGCCTTATCGCTGCGGCAGAACAACACACGACCAGAAGGATTGTTGGTTGAATGAACAAGTGTGCAGACAGTGTGGAAAAGCAGGACACATAGCAAAAGTCTGCAGGTCGGGGAAGACAACCAGCAGCAAGAAATCTCCACAGGAGAAGTACAAAAAGGTACATAAGGTGACGGAGAGTAGTTCAGATGAACAGAAAAGTGATACAGACTCCGGAAGCAAGGAGCTGGCTTGTCTGAAACTACATAATTTAATCAAAATGGAGGATCACCAGACTATCTGGGTCACGCTCAAGATAGACTGAGTCCAAGTGAAAATGGAATTGGACACAGGATCAGCCCTAACAGTCATAAACCGAAGGGACTACAAGCGGCTATTCTCACATATACCCTTGAGAGCTACAGAGATTGTCTTGAAGATGTACACGGGGCAAAAATTCTAACCCAAAGGAAAAATAAGGGTGAACGTGATATACAACGTCCAGGAAATACCAAAAATGGACCTATATGTATTGCCAGAGGACCACCACTACTAGGACGTGAATGGATCCGGAAGATACAATTAGATTGGCATTCCATACAGGCACTGACGGTAGAAGCCAAAAAGGATGATGACGTCACACCTGGTCGACTGTCAAAAATGCTAACTGACGCACAAGAAGTGTTCCAGGAGGGACTTGGAACACTAAAAGGCATAACAGCGGTGATTAAAATAGAGGAAAATGCAAGCCCAAAGTTTTTTATGGCCAGGCCGGTGCCTTATGCGATCCGCCCAGCCGTCGAAGCAGAGCTGGAAGGGTTGGAACGTTCAGGAGTACTGTCCAAAGTGGACTGGAGCGAGTGGGCTACACCCATCATTCCTGTAATGAAGAGGTCATTGAGTAATACGACTGGGGAACCAAAGAAGGTTCGCATCTGTGGGGACCTTAAGGTGACAGTGAACCCAGTCCTTCACACGGTACAATATCCACTTCCGCGGATTGAAGATATTTTCGCCTCGCTATCTGGAGGAAAACGCTTCACTAAGATTGATCTGGCCCAGGCGTACCTGCAAATGGAGGTAGAAGAAGCCTCGAAACAATACCTCATGATCAATACTCACAAAGGTCTCTACCAATACAATCGGCTGGTGTTCGGGGTAGCATCGGCTCCGGCTATTTGGCAAAGGGCAATCGAACAAGTCCTGCAAGGGATTCCAGGGACCCAGTGTTATTTGGACGACATTCTGGTCACGGGCGAAAATGACAGTGATCACCTCGCCAACCTGGAGCAGGTGTTCACTAGATTGAAGGGATATGGGCTACGAGCTAATCGCCACAAATGCAAGTTTTTCCAGAAGCAGATCGCGTATTGTGGCCATGTTATTGATGAAGAGGGGTTACATAAGTCCCCTGAAAAGATTGAGGCAGTAGTCAAGGCTCCAGCACTGGAAAATGTGTCACAACTGAGGTCGTTCCTCGGGCTGGTGAACTACTACCATAAGTTCTTACCAAATTTGTCTACAGTATTACACCCACTGAACACCCTACTGCAGAGGGGGGGACCATGGAGTTGGAATGACGAATGTAAACGAGCTTTCCAGAAGTGCAAAAAATTGATCACATCAAAAGAGCTGGTGGCCCATTTCAACCCGGCACTACCAATTCGGTTGGCGTGTGATGCATCACCCTATGGTAGTGGAGCGGTGCTGTCGCACAAATTCCCAGATGGGTTGGAGAGGCCGGTAGCCTTTGCGTCTCGGTCACTAACCTCAGCCGAGCGCAACTACGCCCAGATTGACAGGGAGGCCCTCAGCCTAGTATGGGGAGTAAAAAAGTTCAACCACTATCTGCACGGGCAGAAGCTCACCTTGCTGACTGACCACCAACCACTTGTCTCCATCTTTAATCCAAAGAAGGTCGTTCTGGTGATGACTGCGGAACGGCTACAAAGATGGTCCCTTTTTCTAAGGTCGAACCAATATGAAATAAAGTATAAGGGCACGAAACAGCATGGAAATGCTGATGGGCTATCGTGCGTGCCACTGCCTACTGCGGAGGAAGCACCAGCAGTGGACCCTATCGAAATATTTTATTCGTCGATAATTGAACGCTTGCCAGTAACTAACGCAGATATAGAGAAGGAGACCCGAAATGATCCGACACTGTCTCGGGTATACGATTTGACGGTGAAGGGATGGCCAACACATGACGACTCACTGTTGCCAGCATTCTCATCCAGAAGAGAACAGCTGTCAGTATGCCAGGGGACAGTGATGTGTGGATCCCGAGTGGTAATTCCACCTAAGTTAAGGGAGAGAGTGCTCGATGAGCTTCACGAAGGCCATCTGGGAGGGGTGAAAATGAAAAGCCTTGCTAGGGCTTATGTGTGGTGGCCGGGAATCGATCAACAAATTGAGGACATAACAAAGAGCTGCTCAGGATGCCAGAAGGTCCAAAATGCACCACCACATGCCCCTCTACACCCATGGGAGTGGCCCTCCTCTCCATGGCAATGGGTGCATATTGATTTTGCTGGTCCATTCATGGACTCAATGTTCTTAATAGCAGTGGATGCGCACTCGAAATGGCCTGAGGTGATCAAAATGTCCTCCACCACTACGGAGAAAACGATTGCAGTCCTATGGACCATATTTGCCAGGAACGGCTTGCCAGAGCAGATTTGCTCTGATAACGGACCACAGTTTGTGTCCGAAGAGTTTGGGAAATTTATGAGAAGGAATGGGGTAAGGCATTACACATCCGCCCTGTATCAGCCAGCCACAAATGGATTGGCTGAGAGGTTCGTACAAACCTTTGAAAAGGCAGTAAGGGCCATGTGCGATGATGACATTCCACTGCAGCATAAGGTGGAAAATTTCCTGTTAGCCTAGAGAAATGCGACACATGCAGTTACCAACCAGACCCCGGCCATGATGTTCTTTAACCGAAGGTTGAGATCTCGTCTGGATTTGCTCAGACCAAATGTGCAAAGAAATGTTGAGAATAAGCAATTCCAGCACATCAATGAGAAGCCGACAAGGAGCTTCAATGTAGGACAACCAGTCTTGGCCCGCGACTACCGAACAGAGAAATGGCAACCCGGAACGATATGCACACGGCAGGGGCCACTAATGTACACAGTGGATGTCGGGGAGAACATTGTGAGACGCCATGTCAACCAGATCCTAGCGTCACAGGAATGAGTCAACCCCATGTCTCGCGTACCTGGTTACGAACCCGACATACCGGTAACATCTACCCCAGAAACAGTAGCATCGGAAACTGATGAACTAACCGATGACAGGGGGCCAGAATCACCTCCGCACCAAGAACAAGACACTCAGGAAAGGCGCTACCCAGAAAGGATCAGGAAGCCGCCCCAAAGACTGAATCTATAAATGGACTATTTCAGTTAATGTGCATATTAAAAGTGTTAACTGTTATTTGAATGTTATGGTACTGTTAATCTAAAAGGGGAGGAATTGTAGTGTATGTACCTTTAAGAGAGAACTACTTTTACAACTCCTGTATACTGTAGTACCGGCAGTGACCACACCTGTATATAAGCCCTGAGGAGGCATCTGTACTGTTAGTTTTTAGACTACCCTCATCCAGTAAACACCTGTTGATTGTTGATCTGCAGTCTCCGTCTATTTATTGAAGAACACCATACCTTAAGATTCACGGATTTACTACTTCTTCTGTGAAACCGTTCACAGAGACGGGGTTCAGGTTGTGCGCTTCTACCATGAAAAACGTTCACGGAGACGGGGTCACCAATGTAGGTATTGATGGATTCCCGTCCTCACGTCGTTGGGTCACCAATGTAGGAATAGGCGTATTCCTAACAAATAACGGTGCTTGACTCGGAAGAACAACAAACAGGACTTTAATGTTGGATTAGATGAAATACAGCAAACAACGCAGATCGATGCAGGCGAGCCGTGGAACTGGTCTCTCCCCAGCGGGGACGCCATGAGGACTGACCAGGCAGTCCCGTGGATTGCGTGATGACATCATCGCGTTCTTCCCGCGCTTGGGTAGTCACGTGACTTGCGTGGTGACGTCATCGCGTTTGCCTGCGCTTGGGACGGTCACGTGATGTGCGACGTGACGTCATCGCGTTAACCCGCGTCATCACGTTCGGCCGCGCTCCCAAAGGAGGAAAGCCCCGCACCGGCTACATCGTTAAAGGGAATTATGTCCGGTAAGTAAGGGACACTCGGTAGTACCGCTACAAGGGAACATTTCCGTAGAATAGGGAAACCTGAAGATAGCAAATGCATTTTGTTGCTTGATATTTGTAGAGCCCATCTGCATGAATCCGAGTTGGTTTCGGGAAATATTTTCACCATTTATTTGCCACCAAATGTAACTTCTCTCATACAACCCATGGACCAGGGCGTTATCCAAAATCTCAAGTGTCATTACAAGAAAGACTTCCTACGTAAACTGATAAGCCAAGATGACAATATTCACGCATTTCAGAAGGAATACAATCTTAAAGATGCCATCTTTAATGCTGCATGTTCCTGGAACTTGGTGAAAGGTCACACTTTGAGGCAAGCCTGGAGCAAATTGTGGCCTTCTGTAATGTTTGCTGAAGGTTCTTCTTCAGAGGAGGAATTTCATGGGTTCAATGTTCATCCCAAGAGGAGTACAATAATGGCTGGAAAAATGTAGGCCCAGCAAACCGTCTACGTAACCTCAGTGAAAGTGATATTGAGCAGTGGGTTGATGCAGATAGAGAAGTTGCTGTTGTGCATATGCTAAGTGATGATGAAATAATGGAGAATGCTTTGAATCCAAGGAAAGAAAAGGAAAGTGAGATGGAAAGTGAAGAGGATGAGCTTTCTGAAGAGACGAAGATTTCTTGGGCTAAAGCTGCAGAAGGATTTGGTTTATTCCTCAAATTTGCTGAAAGGCATCATTGCTATTCTGCCCAAGAAGTTATGCACCTCCATATTCTGCATTCCACCTTTCTACAAAAAAGGCAAGAGTCCACGAAGCAAGCAGACATCCGGGACATGTTTAGGAAAGCTTCCAAAAGAGTTGAAGCGGTGGAAATGCCTGAAGAATCTGTTGAAGTGCATGATCCTAATGACCCAGCTGACATGGGTATTCCTGATGAACCAGTTGACTTGGAATAAGTGTACAGTCAACTACAGTACTTTATACTGTACTGTACAGTCGTTTATAAGTTTTGTTTTACTGTTAAGTAATTAAAGAGTTATGGATTACCCTCAACTGGCAGTACTGTACTTAATCAAGCATCTTCCACCATCCATTTAACACAACATTCTGTAGGTGAGTAACCAATTACTGTATACTGCACATTTCTTGATTTTTTAATTTTTCTTTGTTAAAAATAGCCTCGGAAATTTTGATAAACCGGCAACACGCCGGTCCTGTCGGTGCCGGATAAAAAAGAGTTTCCTGTATCTTGAAGTACAGTGTTTCAGACTCAGTGTTGAGACTCGGGGGTGAGTGGGATTTACATCTGCTCATTAAATGTAAGAACATAGGAGGAGTCTAATCCGCCCCTCGAGCCTGTTTCGCCATTCACTTAGATCATGGCTGATCTGTATCTTAACTCCATCTACCCGCTGTGGTTCTGTAACCATTAACACCCTTGCCTAACAAATATCTATCAATCTCAGTTTTTAAATTTTCAATTGACCTAGCCTCAACAGCTTTTTGGGGGAGAGAGTTCCAGATTTTCACTACCATTTGTGTGAAGAGGTATTTTCTGACATCATCCCTGAACAGCCTAACTCTATTTTTAAGGTTATATCCCTTTGCTCTGGCCTATCCCACCAGAGGAAATAGTTTCTCTCTATCTACCCTCTCAAATCATGTAATCCTCTTAAACAGCTCAATTAGATCACCCTTTAATCTCAGTAGAATTGGCTTGAAAATCAAATGGAAAGGCTTGAATCTTTATTTGGGCTGTAGATGTGATTTTGAATGGCTTGCCAGTCATCTTACATAAACTAAGTCACTTAGGGAGACTGACATGACTAGTGGTTGATGTGAGTACAAAGCAGCACAGCAAAATATTACTATTAATTCTAACCTCACTTGAAGTACCTCAAGAACACGACCCAAAGCTCAATGTACTACTAATGGCTACTTTGTGTAACTACAGCTGGAGTTTCCATTAGGTTGTGCTGTTTCTTTCAATGCAATTCGCCCGAAATCAGGCAAACCAGTGCAAAAGATCACGGATTTTCAAGCGCACATTAAATCCAGTATAAATCAAGTCTCCACATCTGTTGCGCTGGCTTAAAAAAACATTGCACTACGAGCCATCCCCGCCCACAAGATTGGCCATGGCCCCCAGATTAACCACTATTGTGAATTTCCGCTAATTGCGTCATGCGGGCCTTCAAGGAGGTGCTTAAAATTAAGCTTTCTTTAGACACAAGGACACTAATAGGCACCTTTTAAAAGCTTTTGAATATATAACTTTTTACTTTACTAAGTAACTGACTACCGTACCCCAATATAACTAACAAATGGTTTTGTATATTTTATTAAAGTCATTTTCAGTTATTTAAAATCGGGTTACTCACAGGTGGTGGACTAAACCTTTATTTTTGTGATAAACCCATATTTAGCTGTATTAATCAAACTGCACTCTTAAATAAATCAAGGAAAATATTTTAAAGCAAAAAACATTTTTTTAAATTATATTTTAAAGTGCTGCCCGATTGTGTTGGTTCATGACAGATTTTACGTTCGGTGTTATGTAAATGAGTTTCAGCGGAGAAAAAAAAACATTTCTTGAAATTAGGGCAATTTGAGCCCGGATCGACGATTTTGCCCAAAGCGAAAACTCTACCCTTACACTTATTACATTATATTTATCGCCATTATAAGGTTTAGTATCACTGATCACAGTAAAAGTAACTGATACTTAACATAGTTGACAGAATCTGAGTCAAACAACACCACACTACTGGCTAGGTTTAACCCAACATTAGTATTGAGATTCATTTTTCAAAGTTACAACATGTATTTTACAGAGTTCAAAATGCAAGGTGGGACTAGTATGCTTTCAGGATAAGTCTCCAGCTTGAATTTTTAATTGCAAAAGCTACAGCCTCTTTCATGTAATAGGAGATGTGTTTCTTTCTTGAGCAATTGAGTTAGTTTTGATGATGCAATAATTTGAATTTTGTCCAATCCTGCTTGCCAAACATGTTTTTTCTTTATCACAAAACTTTCCAAAAACCCTACCAAAAACCATCCAAAAGCCTTCTCAATATACGATCTTAAGTGATTACAATTGAATATCACTTCAGGCAATTGGACCCAATATAAACTCATTTTAATGAATAATTTTATAAGAGATTATTCAGCTGGAAAAGACATGAAGTTGTGGATACCAAAATAATTAGTATAGTTATAACATAACTTTTTTAAGGATTTAGTACACTATGTTAACAGCAACAAGACCAGGAAGAATAATGAGTTTGACAAATGTACCAGAAATTGTATGTATTAAATTCATTTTATTGATATAATCTTTAATTCTATATCCACAGACCAAAGAGAATAAAATTGTGTTTTTCATTAAGCTAGACATAAACGTCCTGAGAAACTCAGCTATTGCATTCACCTGAGTGAGAGGTAGCAAGTACCTGTAGATTTTCAGTTTGGATTTTTTTTAAATTCTTCAGGTAAGATCATAAGAACATAATAAATGGGAGCAGGAGTAGGCCATACAGCCCCTTGAGCCTGCTCCGCCATTCAATAAGATCATGGCTGATCTTCTACATCAACTCCACTTTCCCGCCCTATCCCCATATCCCTTATTTTCCTTAGTGCCCAAAACTCTATTGATCTCATTTTTGAATATACTTAATGACTGAACATCCACAGCCCTCTGGGACAGAGAATCCAAAGATTCACAACCCTCTGAGTAAAAAAATGTCTCCTCATCTCAGTCCTAAATGGCTGACCCCTTATCCTGAGATGTGTGAGCCTCTGCTACCCTGTGACATCATTGCCCCTGAGACATCATTGCCCCTGTGACATCATTGCCCCTGAGACATCATTGCCCCTGTGACATCATTGCCCTATTTATAGCAAGTTTACCTCGAGTAACAACAGAAATGGAAAAAATGCAGCTAGTATAGTTGGTTCATGCTTCAGGATGGTGGATGTCATTCTGCCCACCTCAGTCCCTGTGTGGAAGTTAATTGCAGCAAAGTAGAAAACAAAACGTTAAGAAAATAAGATATTGCAGACATATTATGCTTGCATATATCTGGTATCATGTTCACTTTGGTTTCAAAGTTTATTCAGCCAATCTAATGCATAATAGCCAATTAGGAAGGAGGCAGGAATAACAGATTTGGGGACGCCGGGTGCAGCTGCATCCCTCATTACATTTTGACATGGTTCTTCCTTTTCTAACATTCTTACCTTGGACTATTTCAGCTCTCCCATTCTATATCACTTTCGTGGGTAATTTGCAACTCCCCAAACCTTCATGAGTATCTATCCGTGCCTTGAGATCTAGGTAAGTTTTTCATAATGTATCCAGGGAACGGACAGCAAATCCTATCTGGTAATTGTGTTTAACTGCTGGATTTACCTTATGCCTCCATAAGCTCATGCTCTAGTCTTCAAAACTGGTAGAGCATCACATCAAACTTCAGTTTAAGCTGGAAATATCAAGTTAATTTATTTTACAAATAAGTAATAGTTATATAAAATTGTTATATATTTACTGTAAAAATTCTATTATATAACTGTGAGTGAGCAAAATAATAATCGGGGGTAATTTTTAACTTTACTGCCTGGGTGGTAATGTGGTGTAGTGGAATATCCAGCCATTATATAACTTGACTGGTTTACATCCTATTGACATTAATCGTTAAATACAAGCTGACCCAATCACGACATACTGTTTAAGTTTGAATTCTCTTTCTCAATTCTGTGAATGTCAAAATTGAACTGAGCTGGTTCTAGTAGCCAAACTACACTTTTTAATGTTCAGTGACTGGAGTTAAAGGTTCAGTCACTGACTAAAATGAAACAAAAACTACCTCCACTGGGAATTTCTTTGATTGTTTTCCGAATCAACTGTGTAAATGGGATTTCTGCTGATCCTCCGCCAAAGTTATGGCAGCCGATCAGATGGACCAATGAGGAAATTCCCAGTGCTTATTGTTACCACAGACATGTTAGCCTGGATTTTCTGTGGAGGCTGGGAGTGTGGTGGAGCAGAACTTCTATTCACCAACATTTTCCCCATAGTTGCATAATTCAGATGAGCTTTTTGGGAATGGATATTGTATACGCTGCAGATCTTAAAAGAGCTGCAACAATTTAGAGGGAGCCACAGCACAGAAATTTGTTTTAGGAGGCAGGATAAATCAGTCTTAATTCAACAATATTGGAGAGGACTGCTATAGGGTACAGAGCCCCGAGATTTGCAGATTCCAATGTGGAAGTGTTCCCGGTGGAAGTTAGGGAAAGTAGTCCTGCTCTGTTTTAAGAACATAAGAACATAAGAAGTTAGAGCAGGAGTAGGCCATACAGCCCCTTGAGCCTCCTCCGCCATTCAATAAGATCATGGCTGATCATCGACCTCAACTTCACTCTCCCATCCGATCTCCATATCCCTTGATTTCCCTAGAGTCCAAAAATCTATCTATCTCAGCCTCGAATAAACTCAAAGGCCTCGATTTTCATTGGGCCGTGAGGCGGGCTTTTAGGCGTGCGGGGGTTTAAAATTGCAAAACCTAGGGGTCGCGACCCCCACCCCACCCCGGCCTGGTTCCCGCCTCCACGCCATTTTAAGCTAGGTGTGTCTGATTGACCCGAATCTATCCCGCCTGCAACAGGCGGGACTGGTCTTTAGGGCCCTTAAGCAGCACTGACTGGCCTTTATAATCCCATTTTAACAGGCCCTTGCCTGTTTAACCCGTTTCACATGCAAAACACGCCTGATGGGGATGACGCCTGTGAAACCTGGCGTGAACACTATTGGCTTGCTGACTATCAGCTGCAGGTCCAACATTAAAGAGGATATTTGATCAGTCATCATTTGCAGGTGGCAGGTGTTGCGTTTGCAAAGATAATACAGAGACCGTCAGCAGAGTTCAGTTCATGGTACTTTTATAATGGCTGCCACACACACACACACTTCCAGGCACAAGCAATCGAATACCTATACACAATACAATGATAACAGCACTAACAAACTCCATGTGCTCAGGCCAAGGCAATCGAGTACCTATCACCAATGTCAGACATAACATTTCCTCCCCCCTCACAGAATTTCAAACATGAAATGTAGTGACAAAGTCCTGTAGGTGGCCAGGCCGAGAACGTGTATGAACAGGCCGAGCTGTGGACTGGTGAAGAGCAGGCAGAAGTGGGGACTGCTGAGGAGCAGGCTGAGGCACAACATCTGCTTGGGGGTTGGCTGGCTGAGTCACATGTGCATCCCGCCACTCTGGGGGTAAGGCTTGGGGGTTAGGTCCGTACAATCCCGCATCAGGGGGTGCTGGCACCTTCCGAAGGCGGCTGGCATGCCACCGAGAGCCGTCAGTGAGGCAGAAAGTGGCTGGTCCAAGTTGGCGGCTGATTTGGAGAGGGGAGGACCAGAATGACGCCATCTTATTATTGCGGTGAGGCCTGCGGACTCTGATCCAATCGGAGACTGAGATGTTGGGCGCCTTGGCCCTCTTCGACTGGTTGAAGCGGAGTTTCATCTTCTCCTGCTGTCTAGTGACTGTGGCTTGAGCCAGTGGAGCAGGGCTCTGTGCTAGCGAGGGGCGGAGCCTGCCAAGGGGCAGCATGAGCTCACGGCCTAGCATGAGGGATGCGCGTGAGACCCCTGTAGTGGAATGCTGGGAGGCTTTGTAGTGCAGCAGTGTGTGGAGGAGGGCCTTGTCAAATGCACACCCCTGGGATAGATGTGCTCTGAGGCCATTTTTCAGTGTCTGGTTAAAACGCTCCACCCCCCCCCATTTGACTCGGGGTGGTAGTACGCTGTGCGAATGTGACGGATGCCCTTGCTCTCAAGGTAAGAGGAGAGTTCTGAAGAGACCATTTGGGGGCCATTGCCTGTGGTGATGGCCTTTGGATGCCCCCAGCGGGAGAAGAGGGACTCAAGGATATCAATGATGACCCGAGAGGTGCCGGGGCCCACGGCAGTGACCTCTGGCCATTTTGAGTGCAGGTCATAGGTCACCACTAGGAACCGTTGATGGTGGGGGACACCATGGATCTCCCCGCAGACGTCCAGCTGCAGGTGCTCCCAGGGCTGAGAGGGCCAGGCAAGGGGTTGCAGGGGTGGGGGAGCTTGGTGGCCAGTTTTGCCACATACAAGGCAGGCTGCACAGTCCTTGACCAGGGCCTCAATTTCCCTGTCGATACCCAGCCACCACACTAGGTCTTGGCATCGTTGTTTGAGCTTCACTAGTCCAATTTTCGAATTACCATACCCACAAAGGGCAGTGGAGGGCGCAGAGAGTGGCAGGGAGCAGAAAAAGCATTTGAATGTGTCCACATTCAGCAGTGAGACGCTGGCACCGGTATCCAATAACAGAGGGATGCACACATCATTCAGGTTAATTGTGCATGATTTGAAACCCACTACTGGCCCAGAGCTCACGTTGTGAATTATAGGCCAACTGCTTGAGGACTGAGAGTGTTCATCTGTAGCAACAGGGGAGAGCGGCAGACCTTGGCAAAGTGATTTTGTTTTCCACAATTGCGACAGGCTTGGCCGCGCGCGGGGCAATTCTGCGCTCTGGTAGCATGTGAACGACATCCGCAGTTTCCACACTGTTGCCGCGGTAGCGCGCGTTGCTGCCGTCGCACGAGCATTACAATGTCAGGGCTGTCAGGGCCGAGGGCGCCATCAGTGGGTGTGTGTGCTAGTTTCACTGCACATTCGGCTGCAGACTCCACTTGAAAGGCAATGTTGACTGCCTGTGACAACGACAGATCGTCGGACTCGAGTAACAGTCTTTCACGCACTCTCACATTGTTGGCGTGCTCTATTAGTTGATCACGCACCATCTCATCTTGTAGCACGCTGAAATTGCACGAGCTAGCTAACCCCCTCAAATTAGCCACGTATTGATGCACTGACTCGCCGGGAAGTTGGTGATGCTGTCTAAAAATGATTCGCCGCAGGAGGGCACTTTGTGGGGCAGAGAGGTGTGTGCTTAACAGAGCCACAGCCACATCATACGTTTGAATTGAGCCTGCTGTGCATAATGTCCCAAGAACACGCTGGCCCTCCGCTCCCAAGCAATGGGATAACAGTGCCTTTTTCCGAGCCGTACTCACAGTTTCTAGTCTAAGAGCAATGAGGTAGGTTTCAAAGGACGGTAACCAGTGAACCCATGGGATCGCGGGCTCACCTGGTAGTGCAAGGAAGGGAGGAGGTGGTGGAAGAGAGATTTCAGCCACCCTTGTCGCCAAATATTGCATTTGCAAAGATAATCCAGAGACCGTCAGCAGAGTTCAGTTCATGGTGCTTTTATAATGGCTGCCACACACACACACTTCCAGGCACAAGCAATCGAATACCTATACACAATACAATGATAACAGCACTATCAAACTCCATGTGCTCAGGCCAAGGCAATCTCAGGCCTGGGGGAACATTTTTGAAAGACATAACCACAGCTGTGGAAGTTTGGAGCCTCACACCCATCTCCAGTGTGACCTCCTGCGAGACCACTCTCGCCACCCTCACTCAGCGCTTCCTCAACTGAGGCACCCACCAGAAGCATGGGACGCCTTTTTTTCCTTCCCCTCTTGGAATTAGAGGACCTCCAGCCCCATTCGCGAAATGACACATGTGTAAGATCCGCAAAATTAATATTGTCAGACAAGGGTCTTTTGGCAGAAGAGGCCCTGTTTTAAAAGACTGTTTTCAAAGAAGCCCAGGAAAAAGGGGCATGTAAAATGGCCGCCAGACCCCGTGACCGATTATTGGGACACTTTAAAATGGTTCCTGCAGTCCCCAGACAGCCTTTGTGGATTCAACCCACAGTAAGTTCTGGAAGCCGTTTCTGAGAAAACGATTCCAGACATTAACACCTACATAAAGATTGGATGCAGATCAAGTCAGATCGGCCTGTAGATAAAGGCTATCTAAATGTTTACCCAGACAAAGGGAAACAGTTTCATATTCATAAGGGGAGCATCAAAGACCGATTAAAGACATTAAGAAGACATTCACAACAATGTAGGGTCATTCCAGACCAGAGATGGCCATCACCGGCCATCCCGAAAGCAGTTTAAATATAATAACTACCCCGCTGTGCAACAAGCCCGCCAAAAGTTAAACAAAGACTAACCTTGATTTGGTGGGAGATAAAGGTTTCTCCTGAGAAGTATATTTGGGGAACCCGGGGTAGCCACCGGCAGCGATTAGACATCAGCAGAGAGATCAGCGATTAACCGTTGAAGAAGACGAAGCAGCCATCAAGAAGGCAATTCGAGCCTGCGTCCCGCCCCGGGGTAACCATCGGGAGATCGTCGACCAACCCCGGGCCGTTGACGAGACCAGAGGGCAGCAGCCCTACAGAGAAAACCTATGTGAAAATGGTAACTGGCTAGAAGAGACCTCTTAAAAGTGGTCAAACAGTTGACCTTCCCTCATGTCGACGTCCAGGCCCGCTGAGATCCAGCCTGTCCATGACCTTCACCTCGAGGAAGAGAAGGCGTGTCGCAGCTCGCAGCCCGCAGCGTCGACCACGAGGAGACAGGACACCTGAAAGGATCAAAACGCAGACCTGTTTCAAAACCTTACAATTCCTAGCTGGATTGGTGAGCATGTTTCTGGCCCTTCATAATCGGATCTAGATAGGTTTAAGGGGATGGGCATTTTGGGTATAAATAACATGAGTTGTCCCTCGATGTTCCGTGTGTTTCCCCATTTCATGATGACTTTTGTAAAGTATAATATGCCTGTATCTATTTTAGCTAGTACTGTATTGTTATGATTTGTTTTTCCCTCCCATGTACCCTCTTATGTGCTTGCATTTGATTTGTTTTTCCTTATGCAGTAAATTTCATTTTGTTTCATTAAACTTGGTCTATAAGAGTATTCTCTGCATTGTAGTTCCTGCACCTAAGTCCAGTGTCTAGAACCTAAGGGGTGAGTGGGTCGATCCACTCAAGGTTTTACTGTGCAAAAGAGAGAGAGAGGCCTCTGGCGAGAGAAACCTCTGCGACCTCGGAGAGAGAAAACCCCTTACAGAAAATGGTGACCATGGCAGGACACTGGCAGCAGGATTGCAATGTATTAGACCCAGGTTTGAATGGACTAAATGGTATGGATGAGAGGATAGCGGATTATGTCTTTGGTAAGGTAAATCTCACTAAGCAGTGGATTTCCGATCTCTTACTGGATAGGCGTCCGGTAGACGCAGCCATCAGGTGGACAGAGAGCAAAGAGCATAAGAAGTCAGTGGAAAAGGCAATGTGGCTGATGTGCTACAAGAAACAAGTTCAGATTTTGGACAAAGTCGTTGCAGCACAGGCAGCCAAGATCACAATCCAGGCAGCAGAGATAGAGGAAAAGGCCATGGGTGGGGAAAAACTCATCACAGCGCTTCACGCGCTGAATCAGGAATGCCAAGTTGTAGCCAGCCAACATCAGGCTAGAATAGAGTATCTGGAATGCCAGGTTACTGAGGCAAAGATCCATGAAGCGAGAATACGGGAGAAAAATGCCCGCCTCGCACTGTAGCTAAGAGCGCAGGAGGAGAGAGTAGTGGAGGTCAAGGCAGCCTACAAGCTGGCCCTTGAGCACGGGTTTGAGAGCGCAGACCATGGCCCCTGCCAAAAGACCATAGAGGATCTGAGAATGGCCCTGGTTAAGGCAAAAGGCATGGTATGCCTCGTAAGCACAAAAGAAAGTCACATTGACCTTTTGCAGGAATCCAAACATCCGATTCCTTGCGAAGTAGTTGCGGCACCAGCCACTGAACCCTCAGTGCCGCCGAGCTATAGTGAGGCTTGGCCCGAAAAGGGGGTGGTGAAAGAAAGGTTATCTGAGGTGGTACAGGAGGAGGAACAACCCCTGGTAGTGAAGCCGGCACCAATGTGTCCGACTCGGCACCAGAGGTTCGGTCCCAACGCCGACGATGGCATGGATGGAGCACATGAACCAGCTCATGGTGCCCTATGCTGCCCAACAACTGAGATCCATGGTGAGCCAACTCCCAAGTCTCACAGTAAAGGGAGATCCCTCAGTTCATTTCAGGGAGATAGAGGAGACAGCAGCCTTCAATTATTGCGATGATCTTGAACAGGCAAAGATGCTGCTCTTCTCCCTGGATAGCACAATCCTTCAGTGCCTCTCAGACGAGAGTAAGAGGGGGCGAAAAGGGTATACGGATCTCAGGGATGAGGTCTTGGAAGTTATGGGAGTAGACGACGGTGGAGAACCCCCACCGGTTTTCGCAGAAAGGTTGTGGCCAGTGTATCGACGCAGTTGTCCGGGCATGCCTGAATGGGCTGCAATGAGCGCCGAACAGCGGGTTCATTGGCTCCGTTGCTTGGTTGCCAACAGCTTGCCACAGATACAGGCCCTAGCCAAGTCTTGGTTTGACCCCCAAGGTCCAGGTGTCACGGAGGAAACGGTGCTCCGCCAGCACACCATTGCCTACAAGAATTGTAGAAGTCAGGAGGTACCTCCCTCTAAGGGAAAGGTGCATGAGGCAAAACCCGCAGTCCCAAGTGAGAAGGAGTGGCGTCAGGAGGGGAATCGCCCTGCCCAAGCCAAGCTCAATTGCTACGGATGTGGGAAGGATGGACATTGGCGCAAGGACTGTAAAAATCCGTGGAAGGTTAATAAGGGAAAATCTCACGCAGCCCAAGCCCAAGCCCAGACCACCGCCCCAGCACCAGCCCAAGCACAAGCCGCTGCTCCTGCCCCAGCAAAGGGAGCCGGTGCAGCTATGGATCCCGTTGCGATAGAATCAATTATAGAGACAATGCGGTCTCTTATGATCTCGTAGGGGAAGATAGCAGTCACCACTGGTCTTGTCGTTCCCGAAACCCCGACCGCTGTGCCCAAATGACCAGAGCCGGTGCAGCCCGTATACTTGTGTGCGCTGCGATATGATGTATGGAGGCGACCCCTTGTGGAGATGGAGGTGGAGGAGGTAAAAGGGATCTTTTTGTTGGATATGGGGGCATCGTGCACCGTGATCCACGCAGATAACCCCACCGCCTTGCCTCTGTCCACCGGGGTTCCATACATTCTGTCGGGCTTCACAGGCGAAGAGCAGGCTGGCACACACTCCATTCCCCTCTCCATTCATTTAGGACCACTCCGCACCACGTGGAAGTGCACACTAATGAAGTGGGAGGTGGGGGGTGGAACGGGTGTCCTTGGCTCTGATTTCTTGGTAGCACACAGGATCCTCGTGAACCTGAGAAATCACTGTCTCTGGGGAGCGGTTACAGGTGTGAAAGGGATAGAGGATGCCAAGGTCAACCCAACGAAAGCACGGGTCGGCCGGCGGGAAGTAAAATTCTTGGGTCTGACCCTCCGCGCTGGCAAGAGAGACACAGACCAGGATAGACAGGAATCGGTGCAAGATCCACCGGTCCCCGCCAGTTGCGCAGTGAAGGTACCCCGACACAATAAATGGTTTCACATAAAGCGGTGCAAACTGATTAAGCCGGGTGCAAAAGAACCAACAACTGAGGCCAGGTCTGAGGGCAAAAATCCTCAGCCTGAGGCGTGCAACAAGTCACAGACCACACAGGCTGGTAACGCAGCCTGCTTGGAGGTAGAAGCTGTCCCGCCCACCTGGAAGGTTTCCCTACTGGCCTGGGACTCAGACGAGGAGGAGCCCGAAGACCAAGGCCCTCTTCCTGATCCGAACGCCATCAGTGGGGAGCCCGAACAGCTAGACCCCGCCCTTCACATGATTCTGGAGGATGTGGAGTCAGAGGACGGAGATCCCGCCCTCGACTCAAGCTTAGGGGAGGTAGAAATTAGGGGCGGAAATCCTCCACCTGTGGGGACAGGTGAGGAGGAGTCATCTGCCACAGACCCAAATCCCAAAGGGGCGGAGCCTGAGGGAAGGGAGCTGAAGCCAGCAGCCGTGGAGGTGCCACGGGCTGTGAGGGCTAAAGTCCCAACCGAAGGTCCACTCGCTGAGGGAGCCACGCCCAAAGTACTTCTTCGCAGGTCGGCTCGAATGCCTCAGCTGGTAAAACCTTGGCCCGATTCCCCCGATTTCCCCCACAAGGAGCGGCGAGCTGCAGTCCAATCAGGGATTAGGTAAGCCGCCTGGGGACGGGCGGTGCTGTACATCAGTTAAGTTTAAGTTTAATTAAGTTTAAGGTGTGTAAATATTAAAGTGATTAGTGTTATAAGTAGTGTTGGAATCTGCCCAGCATGTGTGTTGTTTGGGATCGAGGTCGAAAGACCCGATCATGCCTTCACCAGGGCCAGAATCTCTCGGGAGCCTGGCTGTATCATTTAATTTGTTACAGGGACCAAAGAGATGATGAGAGGAATTCTCGTCGCGTTCGCGGTGACCGGGTGTAGCGGGGCCTATCGGGGCCGCACCAAGGACTCCACGATTTACGGGTGCTCTGGTGACACAGCCCCCATCGCGACCGATGGGTCGGCCGCGCGGGGCGTTGAGGGGACAGCCACCTATTTCCACAAGGGGAGGTGGCCAGGATGGCTGGTGTCGAACTCTACGGAATACACCAGCCAGTCCGGGTTTGCATACTGATAGACTTCCCTAATGTGTCCCCGAGTGAGGGTCATCTCACCCAGAGTCAGCGTCAACGTTGGGAAAAGGATTTGCTTGCAATGCACAGGACATGTTCCTTTGAACCGATGGTGGTGGCTGCGCAAGTTGAGCAAAACTGTTAAATCCATGAATCTTGATGTATGGTGTCCTTCAATAAATCGACAGAGACTGCAGAGGAACAATCAACAGGTGTTTACTGGATGAGGGTTACTCTAAAAACTAACAGTACAGATCCCTACTCAGGGTTTATATACAGGTGTGGTCACTGCCGGTACTACAGTATACAGGAGCTGTAAAAAGTAGTTCTCCCCTTAAAGGTGCATACACTATAATTACCATGAAGAACTCCACGGTCGAGTGGGAGAGATTGGGTAACAATACCCATCGGACTATTATGGGGACTCATGGGGGGTTGAGTGTCTGTTGGGACAAATGGTGGGAACCAGATGAGGGGATTTACATTTGTATGTGGGGTTCAGAACGCACCTGCCCCACAGGCATCTCCATCTTTTTCCAAAGTCAGTGGCAAGATGCTGGGAAAGGAATGAGGTGGGACGTCAGCACACGGGCGTGCGGAGTCCCATACGCTCAGATCCCAGTAAACGCCACTGAGCTCATCACCCGCCCCCGCAAGCCCTTGCCCACGATTCCGGTAGCCAAAGCCCGCAATGAAGGGTGCCCCACCACTACCAAGGGACCCGGGAACGGATTGGTATTAGTGCCCACAGGTCAGGTGCTGTACCAAGGGATGCACTACGCGGTGGCTTCGGTGATTTTAAACCTCACCAAGGTGCGATTGCCAGAGTGGTGCCCCAAGGAAACGGAGCAATTGTACCAGGTCCTGTTAACAAACATGTTCAGACAGTTTTATGAATTCGACTTTGCTGATGTAGACAGAGCCGGATTGTACACCACACCACATGAGGTTTTGGACAGGGTAGGGAGACAAAGAAGGGGTACAGTAAATGATATTTTTACAGCTTTTAACACAGGAACTTCCGTCATCAACATTCTGGATGAGGCGGAGCTGCAGACCCAGATCAATGGTTTGAAAACACAGTTAAGAAAGATACTGACGGATGAGAATAAGGTAGTGGGTTCTGAGTTACATGAAGACCAGGCCATGACACTACACTTAAAAGAAACTATTGCTGAGCTGGAGAATCACGCTAAAACGGTAAATGCTCTCATCAGAGAGGATCGGAATGCGTCCGATCAGGCTTCGCAGAACGAAGCTTGTGTGCTGTATAGGGCGTGGTTACTGGGCGAGGGCAGCAGTAATCTGGAGGATTTAAAGCAAGGTTTAGTCCCCTCCTGGATCAACAACAAGCACCTCGCAGCCCTCCACCCTTTTGAGAACACATTGAGTCCATGCCAGCTCAGACTAGCTTCAGAGGCCTACCCAGTCCCAATGGACTGTGGACGGTCTAATCACACCATTATGGGTATAGTGGTAAGAATGCTGGTGATGGGAAAGACACCTAGACCTGCTCCGATATACAGGGTGGCGAACATTGGAGTCATTCAGAGGGGTGCACGCATTCGCTACACAGCAGTCCCACCTTACGTCATTCGATGGGAGCATGCAATGATGGGTGCCAACCTCTCGGGGTGCCGGAGCTGGGGAGCACACATCATCCTGTGTCCCCAGCACTTGAATGCCTATTCGAAACCACAGTGCAGGTTCAGAACTGCTGGCGCGAAGCCTATAAAGTGCACCATGGAGGCAATGGCACAAGGCCATGTGCCCCCACAGGTGGCATATATAGGAGGTGGGACATACTGTGTCACCACTGCAGCACCCCACTATCAACATGGACAGCCTGGCTGGTGTCCGGTGAGTGACAGCAGTTTCTGCTTCAAGCCCAAGGCAGAAGTTCAAGTGGCCCAAGAGCAAATTGTCCCCATTCCTGAACCTTCCACTGTTCACATCACTGTTAAAGAAAATTTCACCGATCTTTAACGATTCATTGCACATTTTGGATATATCATTCCCCCTCTCCCTGAGCACCTCACCAAGATATTTAAAGCCGTTGTCGTTTCACAGAAACATTTTTACACACTGGAGCAGAAGACGTTAGAAATAGGGGCAAACATATTGGATATAGTAACCCCACCATGGTGGGATCTGTCCACTAATATAGAAATCCCTTCTTGGATTAGGATAGCCTCCTTGTAGTGTGTCAGGTTTTTATTGTGATTTATTTACTGTTTGTAAACTGTAAAAGGTCAGACATTCGCAGAAGTATGAGAGCAGAGGAGGATGGAGAGAGCATTATGTGCGGGTAGAAGAAGAGACTCCTGTTTAGATTTTTGCTGCTATGTATAAAGTTAAAGTTTCCCTCCCTCCTCTATGTTTGATGTTTGTTCATGTGTAATTTTGTGTGTAATTTATTTTTATTATTATAATTCATTAAGTGAGTTGTTGTTAATAAAAGATAATGTGTATGAACCAGGTGGTGTAGGGGTATTAGGACCCCCTCCATGCCTGGAAATGAATGTGTCAGATTTTAAATCCAATGTATTGCCATCGATAGATGCTTAATGTAAATGTAGGTTTTCTGAAACGGGAAATGCATGTGTCGTGGGGTCATAGATAGGTAAATACAGGGGATGGTTTAATTATGGAGAGTCAGAAAATTTTGCTCACCCAGAATTAAGATACTTCAAGCAAGTTATAGTATCATCAGGGAGGACTGTAAGATCCGCAAAATTAATATTGTCAGATAAGGGTCCTGTGGCAGAAGAGGCCCTGTTTTAAAAGACTGTTTAAAAAGAAGCCCAGGAAAAAGGGGCATATAAAATGGCTGCCAGACCCCGTGACCGACTTATTGGGACACTTTAAAATGGTTCCTGCAGTCCCCAGACAGCCTTTGTGGATTCAACCCACAGTAAGTTCTGGAAGCCGTTTCTGAGAAAACGAAACCAGACATTAACACCTACATAAAGATTGGATGCAGATCCAGTCAGATCGGCCTGTATATAAAGGCCATCTAAATGTTTACCCAGACAAAGGGAAACAGTTTCATATTCATAAGGGGAGCATCAAAGACCGATTAAAGACATTAAGAAGACATTCACAACAATGTAGGGTCATTCCAGACCAGAGATGGCCATCACCGGCCATCCCGAAAGCAGTTTAAATATAATAACTACCCCGCTGTGCAACAAGCCCGCCAAAAGTTAAACAAAGACTAACCTTGATTTGGCGGGGGATAAAGGCTTCTCCTGAGAAGTATATTTGTGGAACCCGGGGTAGCCATCGGCAGCGATTAGCCATCAGCAGAGAGATCAGCGATTGACCGTTGAAGAAGACGAAGCAGCCATCAAGAAGGCAATTCGAGCCTGCGTCCCACCCCGGGGTAACCATCGGGAGATCGTCGACCAACCCCGGGCCGTTGACAAGACAAGAGGCCAGCAGCTCTACAGAGAAAACCTATGTGAAAATGGTAACTGGCTAGAAGAGACCTCTTGAAAGTGGTCAAACAGTTGACCTTCCCTCATATCGACGCCCAGGCCCGCTAAGATCCAGCCTGTCTGTGACCTTCACCTCGAGGGAGAGAAGGCGTGTCGCAGCTCGCAGCCCGCAGCATCGACCACGAGGAGACAGGATGCCTGAAAGGATCAAAACGCAGACCTGTTTCAAAATCTTACAATTCTTAGCTGGATTGGTGAGCATGTTTCTGGCCCTTCATAATCAGATCTAGATAGGTTTAAGGGGATGGGCATTTTGGGTACAATTAACATGAGTTGTCCCTCAATGTTCCATGTGTTTCCCCATTTCATGATGACTTTTGTAAAGTATAATATGCCTGTATCTATTTTAGCTAGTACTGTATTGTTATGATTTGTTTTTCCCTCCCATGTACCCTCTTATGTGCTTGCATTTGATTTGTTTTTCCTTGTGCAATAAAATTTCATTTTGTTTCATTAAACTTGGTCTATAAGAGTATTCTCTGCATTGTAGTTCCTGCACCTAAGTCCAGTGTCTAGAACCTAAGGGGTGAGTGGGTCGAACCACTCAAGGTTTTACTGTGCAAAAGAGAGAGAGAGGCCTCTGGCGAGAGAAACCTCTGTGATCTCGGAGAGAGAAAACCCCTTACTGGTGCCACAACTGCAGAAGTTGCCATCAGAAATTTTATTTACAATAACCAACTGATGGCATTTTAAAAATAAACACAACATTTCACCCAAGTGAATACCCTTGTGATTATTAGTGCTTTATTTTCCTCTTACGCGTGCTCCTACATAGTGGTTCCCCTGTGGCTTCAGCAGATGTGGAGGCCCTTTGCTCACTTTCCTGCTGCTCCTGTCTCGACACCTTTGGCGGGCGTCCTCTGGGATGGTGAGCCTATGAGGGCTCGCCAGCAGTCTGCTGCTCCTGCGGCTGTGCAGGGGTTGAGACCTCTATCTCCGTTGGGTGTGGACTCCGGCGGGACTCTGACCGAGGGCTCTGCAGTGGCATGGAAGTGTGAGTGCTGGGAGAGGAGCCCCCACTTCCTTGAGGTCTGTTAGCAACCTCCCTCTCATGGGTCAGGCCCCCCTCAGTGCCTGCAAGTGGCTTGAGAGCAGCTTGCTGCACATCAGGGGGGCCATGAGAACCCGATTCTACAATGGCAGTCCTACTCAGAGGGCTTGGCATGAAGGACTGGTTTCTCTGTTCAATAGCTGTCCATCACTCCTCCAGAGATGCCAGTCTATTTTGAACACTCACCATGTTTTCAACACTCTGGCGACTTAGCTCCTCCATGGCCATAGCCATCCTCTCCTCTACTGTAGCCATCCTTTCCACGGAGGTTGCCATCCTTTCCGTGGTGATGCGTTCATGCGCCAATGACTCCACAAAGGCTCTGCTCATGTTCGCTATGGACTCCTCCATTCGCTCCACACTTGCAGCGACCCTAGATACAAAACCTGCCAGAGACTCCTGCATCTGTGCCTGGAGTTCCATCACCTCTGATCTTACGGATGGACCCAGAGGCAGAGGGTCGACATGCAGCTGAGCCGAGCTGGCAGAGTCCTGCGCCCTCCGACAAGGACTCTCCACTGCCGTCCCTGACTCCACAATCTGCTGATGCTCACTTGTGAGCTGTGATACACCAGGTGACAAATCTACTCTATGTCCCGAAGGTCCCACCAAGGTGTGAATGTCTGTGCTGGTGCTGGGTGCGCTTATTGCTGATGACGCTGCGCACTCAGAGGTTGCAGATTCCTCTGAGAAGGCTGGCAGAGTGGGGACGGGGGCTCTCGATGGTCCTGTGGGGGAGTCAAGGAAAAAGTTAGAGATGTGATGCCAAGGTTACATGCACATTGCATTCTTCAGATGATCATAAGTCCATATGATGTAGCTTCAGAATCATTATCAGCAACTCATGCAATGCCAATGAGAGAGATGGAAAACTATTCTGTCAGCAGCTTGCGGGGATGCCGCTGCCTGTCCTTCCCCAACTTCCGCATCTCGGTCAGCCCCGGCAATCTCCAGGACGCCTTCCTCCTAGGGGTTGAGCTGGGCTAATGAGGGCGGCCCTCCTCCTGTCCTGGCTCGCTCTCTCCTGTTGTGAGCTCTCTATTCCTGCAATGAGGGAGACAAGTGGAGTTTGAGTGAGAATGAAGGAGTGAGTGCAGAGATTGCATAGCATAGATACTTAGAAGGAGACAAAGATGGAGTGAGGTTGCAAGACCAAGGGCCCTCCCGGTGTGCTGTCAGTTGTTTTTGAAGCATCAGAGTGAGAGGGAGTGTGAGGGCTGCATGGTGGCATAGTTCTGTGAATGTGAGCATAGAGATAGAGGGAATGGGTAAGGGTGCATGGATGTGAGTGTCTAGGGGAATGTGCAGGAAGAGATTGCTAAAGCTGAGTGCTGGTGAGGAAAGGCAATGGGGATCAGATTGAGGGTGATGGAAACATCATACAGTACTTACTTTTCCAGTGCGAAGAAGGTCATGGAATCTTTTCCTGCGCTGCAACCACGTTCTCCGTGTTAGCCCCAAGGAGTTGACTTGACCTGCCACCTCTAGCCACACAGTCTTTGTTTGGCTGGGAGGCCTCTTCCTCCCTGAAGAAGGGAAGAGGACCTCCCTGTGGGCCCTAGCACCATCCAATAATGCCTGCAGTGAAGCCTCATCAAATTTGGGTGCAGATCTGGCCCTCCCGTTGGCCGTTCCTCCTGCAGGCTCCTGTGCCATCTTAATGTGGAAGGTTGGAAGCCTGCAGAGGAAGCAAGGCGTGCTGTGAACCTTAAAAGCAGCAGCAATGATGATATCATATTCTGCGACTTTCTGACTGGAAATACTCAATTGCCAAGGCTTCCCACACACTGGAAATCAATTGGCCAATTGTGTTAAATTTGCATCACTCTCAGAGACCCATTTACAATCGTGTTGGAATCACTAAATTCGGGGAAACCGCCAATTCCCCGCACCTGAATGAAAATCGGCCCCAAAGACTCAGCATCCACAGCCCTCTGGAGCAGAGAATTCCAAAGATTCACAACCCTCTGAGGGAAGAAATTCCTCCTCATCTCGGCCTTAAATGGCCTATCCCTTATTGTGTGGAGATGCCAGTATTGGACTGGGGTGGACAAATGTAAGAAGTCACACAACACCAGGTTATAGTCCAAGAGTTTATTTGAAATCACAAGCTTTCGGAGCGCTGCTCCTTCGTCAGGTGAAGTGGAGAGATGCATAAAGACACAGCTTATATAGTCAGGGAATAATGCCAGATGATTACAGGTAATCTTTCTAACTGCCATTTATCACACCTCAGCAGAGAGATAATCACAGCAATCAAAGGTGTGAATGGTGTCCAAACAGGTCAGTCAGGAAAACATTACATCAAAGAACAATGAGGTGGGGTCACAGGGGGTCAAATGTTGCAGATGCTGGGGTCTGTATGAAAAACAGAAAACAGACAAAAACATTTTTTTTTTGCTGGAAATCACAGCAGGTCCGGCCGCATCTGTGTAGAGAGAACAAGCCAACGACGACTCGAGTCTGGATGACCCTACGTCACGCTACATGTTTGGACACCATTTACACCTTTGATTGCTGTGATTATCTCTCTGCCGAGGTGTGATAAATGGCAGTTAGAAAGATTACCTGTAATCATCTGGCATTATTCTCTGACTATATAAGCTGTGCCTTTATGCATCTCTCCAGTTCAACTGACGAAGGAGCAGTGCTCCAAAAGCTTGTGATTTCAAATAAAACTGTTGGACTATAACCTGGTGTTGTGTGACTTCTTACATCTATCCCTTATTCTGAGACTATGCCCCTTAGTTCTGGACACTCCAGCCAGGGGAAACAACCTCTCAGTATTTACCCTGTCAATCCCCTTTCAGAATCTTGTATGTTTCAATGAGATCACCTCTCAATCTTCTAAACTCCAGAGAGTATAGGCCCATTCTACACAATCTCTCATCATAGGACAGCCCTCTCATCCCAGGAATCAATCTAGTGAACCTTCATTGCACTGCCTCCAAGGCAAGTATATCCTTCCTTAGATAAGGAGACCAAAACTGTGCACAGTACTCCAGGTGTGGTCTCACCAAGGCCCTGTATAATTGTAGTAAGCATACCTTACTCTCATTCTCGAACCCCCTTGCAATAAAGGCCAACATACCATTTGCCTTCCTTATTGCTTACTGTACCTGCATGCTAGCTTTCTGTGTTTCTTACATGAGGACACCGAAATCTCTCTGAACACCAATATTTGAAAGTTTCTCACCATTTAAAAAATGTTCTGTTTTTCTATTCTTCCTACCAAAGTGAATAACCTCACATTTCCCTACATTATACTCCATCTGCCACCTTACTGCCCACTCACTTAGTTTATCTATATCATTTTGCAGATTCTTTGTGTTCTCCTTACATCTTACTGTCCCACCTAGCTTTGTATCATCAGCAAACTTGGATACATTACACTTGGTCCCTTCATCTAGGTCATTAATATAGATTGTAAATAGCTGAGGCCCCAGCACTGATCCTTGCGGCACCCCACTAGTTACAGCCTGCCAACCTGAAAAAGATCTGTTTATCTCTACTCTCTGTTTTCTGTCCATTAACCAATCCTCTATCCATGCAACCTGCAACCCCATGAGCCCTAATCTTGTGCAATAACCTTTTATGTGACACCTTATCAAATGCCTTTTGGAAATCCAAATATACTACATCCACTGGTTCCCCTTTATCTGTCCTGCTAGTTACAGTCACAAAAATCTCTAATAAATTTTTCAAACACGATTTCCCTTTCATAAAACCATGTTGACTCTGCCTAATGATGTTATGATTTTCTAAGTCTCCCGATACCACTTCCTTAACAATGGATTCCAGCATTTCCCCGATGACTGATGTCAGGCTAACTGGCCTGTATTTCCCTGTTTATTTTCTCCCTCCTTTCTTGAGTAGCAGTGTTACATTTGCGACCTTCCAATTTACTGGGACCATTCTAGAATCTAGGGAATTTTGGAAGATCAAAACCATTCCTTCAGCCCTTCTTTTAGAACCCTAGAATGTAGGCCGTCAGGTCCAGGAGATTTGTTGGCTTTTAGTCCCATTAGTTTCTCTAGTACATTTTATATTAATCTACTTATATTAATTACATTAAGTTCCTCACCCTCATTAGATCCTTGGTTCCCCACCATTTTTGGTATGCTTCTACTGTGAAGACAGATATAAAATATTTGTTTTAACGTTTCTGCCATTTCCTTATTCCCCATAATAACTTTTCCTGTCTCAGCCTCTAAGGGACCAACATTTACTTTTGCTACCCTCTTCCTTTATACATACTTGTAGAAGCTTTTACAATCTGCTTTTATATTTCTTGCTAGTTTTCACTCATTCTATTTTTTCCCTATTTATCAATTTTTTGGTCAACCTTTGCTGGTTTCTGAAACTCTCCCAATCCTCAGGCTTACTATTATTCTTTGCAACATTATAAACTTCTTCTTTCAATCTAATGTTATCATTAACTTCTTTAGTTAGCCACAGTTGGATCACTTTTCCTGTGGAGTTTTTGTTTCTCAATGGAATGTATTTTTGTTTTCAATTATGAAATATTTCTTTAAATGCTAGCCACTGCTTATCTACTGCCATATCATTTAATCTATTTTAATAAGAACATAAGAACATAAGAAATAGGAGCAGGAGTAGGCCAATCGGCCCCTCGAGCCTGCTCCGCCATTTAATATGATCATGGCTGATCTGATCCTAACCGCCAATCTACTATCACAGAACCATCTCCTGAATCTAACAGAATTAGACACACAAAATAGGAGCAGGATAAGGCTACACGGCCCCTAGGCCCGCTCCGCTACCCAAAGGGCCATGTCCGATCCGAACCTAGACTCATGTCCAAATTCCTGCCCGCTCCCCGTAACCCTTAATTCCCTTTACTTCCAGGAAACTGTCTATTTCTGTTTTAAATTTATGTAATGATGTAGCTTCTACAGCTTTTTGGGGCAGCATATTCCATGGACCTACCACCCTCTGAGGGAAGTAGTTCCTCCTCATCTCAGTTTTGAAAGAGCAGCCCCTTATTCTAAGACTATGCCCCCTAGTTCTAGTTTCACCCATCATCGGGAACATCCTCCCCACATCCACCCGATCCAACCCCTTCACAATCTTATATGTTTCAATAAGATCGCCTCTCATTCTTCTGAACTCCAATGAGTAGAGTCCCAATCTACTCAACCTTGCCTCATATGTCCATCCCCTCATCCCCGGGATTAACTGAGTGAACCTTCTTTGTACTGACTCGAGAGCAAGTATGTCTTTTCTTAAGTATGGACACCAAAACTGTATGCAGTATTCCAGGTGCGGTCTCACCAATACCTTGTACAACTGAAGCAATACCTCCCTATTTTTATATTCTATCCCCCTAGCAATGAAAGCCAACATTCCATTGGCCTTCTTAATCACTTGCTGTACCTGCACACTAACCTTTTGAGTCTCGTGCACCAGGACCCCCAGATCCCTTTGTACTTCAGTACTTTCCAGTTTCTTGACATTAAGACAATAGCTTGCTCTACGATTTTTCCTGCCAAAGTGCATAACCTCACACTTTCCAGTATTGTATTCCATCTGCCAAATCTCTGCCCACTTACTTAGCCTGTCTATGTCCCCTTGCAGGTTTTTTATGTCCTCCTCACTCACTACTTTCCCTCCCATCTTAGTATCATCTGCAAACTTTGATATGTTACACCCGGTCCCCTCCTCCAAATCGTTAATATAGATTGTAAAGAGTTGGGGACCCAGCACCGACCCCTGCGGAACACCAATAGTTACTGATTGCCATTCTGAGAATGAACCATTTATCCCAACTCTCTGCCTTCTGTTAGATAGCCAATCCTCTATCCATGCCAGAATATTACCCCCAATTCCATGATTTTTTATCTTAAGCAATAATCTTTTGAGTGGCACCTTGTCAAATGCCTTTTGGAAGTCTAACTACACTATGTCCACTGGTTCCCCTTTATCCACCCTATATGTTACTTCCTCAAAGAACTCCAGCAAGTTTGTCAAACATGACTTCCCCTTCATAAAACCATGCTGACTTTGTCCTATTAAATGATGATTATCCAAATGTCCTGTTGCTGTCTCCTTAATAATGGACTCCAAAATTTTACCTACCACAGATGTTAGGCTAACCAGTCTATAGTTTCCAGCCTTCTGTCTACTGCCCTTTTTAAATAAGAGTGTTACATTAGCAGTTTTCCAGTCTGCCGGGACCTTTGCTGAGTCCAGGGAGTTTTGGAAAATTAGTACCAATACATCCACAATCCCTACCGCCACTTCCCTCAAGACCCTAGGATGTAAGCCATCAGGTCCAGGTGATTTATCTGCCTTGAGTCCCATTATTTTACCAAGTACCACTTCCTTAGTGATTTTGATCATGTTTAGCTCCTCCCCCCCTATAGCCCCCTGTTTGTCCAGTGTTGGGATATTCTTAGTGTCTTCTACTGTAAAGACTGATACAAAATATTCATTCAGTGTTTTTGCCATCTCCATATTTCCCACCATTAATTTCCTGGTCTCATCCTCTAAGGGACCAACATTTACTTTAGCCACCCTTTTTCTTTTGATGTAACTATAAAAACTCTTACTATCTGTTTTTATATTTTTTGCTAATTTACTTTCATAATCTATCTTCCCTTTCTTAATCAACCTTTCTGTTATTTTTTGCTGTCTTTTAAAGTTTTCCCAATCCTCTATCCTCCCACTAGATTTGGCTACCTTATATGCCCTTGTTTTTAGTTGAATACTGTCCTTAATTTCTTTACTTAGCCACGGATGGCTGTCTTTTCTTTTACACCCTTTTCTTCTCAGTGGAATATATATTTTTTGGAAGTTGTAAAATAACTCCTTAAATGTGCACCACTGATCATGTATCATCTTACCCTTTAATCTATTTTCCCAATCCACTCTACTCAATTCCGCTCTCATACCTTCATAGTCTCCTTTATTCAAGCTTAGCACACTTGTTTGAGATCCAACCTTCTCACCCTCTAATTGAATATGGAATTCAAACATGTTATGGTCACTCATTCCAAGGGGATCCTTTACTAGGACATTTTTAATTAATCCTGTCTCATTACACAGGACCAGATCTAAGGTTGCTTGCACCCTGGTCGGTTCAGTTACATACTGCTCAAGAAACCCATCCTAATACACTCAATGAACTCATCCTCAAGGCAGCCCTGCCCAATTTGATTTGTCCAATTAATATGATAGTTAAAATCCCCCATAATTGTAGATGTTCCCTTATTACAAGCCTCAACATTTTCCTGATTGATACTCCGTTCAACAGAGTTGCAACTGTTCGGAGGCCTATAGACTACGCCCACTAGTGTTTTTTTCCCCTTTTTATTCCTTACCTCCACCCAAACTATTTCATTATCCTGATCTTTTGACCCAATATCATTTCTCTGTATTACAGTGATTCCTTCCTTTATTAACATAGCCACCCCACCTCCCCTTCCTTCCTGCCTGTCCTTGCTGATCGTTAAATAACCTGGTATGTTTAACTCCCAGGCATTGTCACCCTGCAGCCATGTTTCTGTAATGGCCACAAGATCATACCCATATGCAGTTATTTGTGCCATTAACTCATCTATTTTGTTACGAATGCTACGTGCATTCAGATAGAGAACTTTCAAATATGTTTTGTGACACTTAGTTCCTGCTTTTGCCCTTTTTATTACTTTACCTTTTACTCCATACCTTCTGCCCCTTCCTGACATGCTCTGGTTTTTAATTTCCCCACTGCTACCTAAGTCTATGACCTTCTCTGTTGTCATTTTTATTATTTGCTCTCTCGGAACCTCCCCCCCACTAGTTAGTTTAAAGCCCTCTCTACAGCCCTAGTTATATGATCCACCAGGACTCTAGTCCCAGCACTGGCCAAGTGAAGCCCGTCCCAACGGAACAGCTTCCATCTGCCCCAGTACTGGTGCCAGTGTCCCAGGAAGCAAAACCCATTTCTCCCACACCAGTCTTTGAGCCACGCATTTAACTCTCTAATTTTATTTGTCCTGGCCAAATTCGCTCGTGGCTCAGGTAGAGATTATTACCCTTGATGTTCTGTTTTTTTAATTTGACCCCTAGCTGCTCATACTCCTTTTACAGAACCGGCTTCCTAGTCCTATCTACGTCGTTTGTAGCAACATGGACCACGACAACTGGATCCACCCACTCCCACTGCAAGTTTCTTTCCAGCCCAGAGGAGATGTCCTTAACCCTGGCACCGGGTAGGCAACACAGCCTTTGGGACTCTCGCTCTCGGCTGCAGAGAACTCTATCTATCCCCCTAATAATAATATCCCCTACCACTACAACATTTCTAGTTACTCCCCCCTCTTGAATGCCCCCCCGTTCCACGGTGCTGTGGCCAGGTTGCTCATCCTCCCTGCAGTCCCTGCTCCTGTCCCCACAGGGAGTAAGAACCCAAATGTCGAGTCTGTCATCACTAAGCAGACCCGACACACAGCAGAGGGGGAGGCAATTAAGGTCATTATGACCTTGTTAGCAGAGCATTAAGAACTATTTTCAGCTCACTTTCAGAGTTTAGTAGGTCACCCACGGGGACCACGCTGCTCGGGGATCATGTCAGGTAAGCAGGTCGGGAGTTGAATGGCCATGGAATCATCTCATTACTTGACAGCTGCAAATGTGCTATAAAAGCTCCCATCTCACAGCTGTTCACTTTCCAAGTTCAGAAGCTATTGCTTATGGCATTTGGAAGACAGATTGAGCTTTATGCAGCTTGCTAGTCTTTGGAGCAAACTCTCTATCCAGTGTCACCTCGTTGGAACAACCTCTCTCACCGTTGACAGATTGCTACTGTCGTCTCAAGTTCACCTGCCATTCATTACATCAGCATTGGTGCCCTTGAAACTATCTCACCTTGATCCTCAGAATCCCACCACCATCAGCCCTAACACCAGCAGCACCAGGCACACCAGCAGCACCAACAACACCAACCTTCTCTGCAATCAACTGATGCTGCACAGGACACAGGGCATCAGCACCCAAATACATTGCTGCCCGGGAGGCCAGGGATGGCCTCACTATGGCCAGATTTACTTCACTTGACGCTGTACACCCTGGATGCCACATGATGTGCCAGATTGGCACCACCCCATACCAACACCATAAAGCATCCCTACAATGTCCAAGCTATTCCTTTCACACTCATCACCATTGCGAAGAGTACCGTTATGTCTCACCATTCACTGCAAATCACTCAGCCACTTCTGAAGGTGCACACAAATCTGTCCAAGAACTCAAAGTGTTCAACATAAAGGGTTCAATGTTTGACACCACATTAACAGCAACTTTATATAAACAATGCATAAAACACCCAAGTGCCTACCCTTGTGTATTGTTAGTTGGTATGATTGCACTAGGATAAGGGTGAGTGTGAGTCGTGGCTAGTGAGATGGGGAAGTGATAATGCAGATAGAGAGGGATGGGTCGAGGTGCAAGGTAAGTTGGGTTGAGTAAGTATGTGCAGGAGTAGGGTAGGGAAGGCAGAGTGATCGGGATGTGGTGAGAGGCACAGCAGGATGAGGTTGGGTGTGGATTTGCAGTAACGTTTCGTGATCTACTGAGATCAATGAAAGGTTTGCACCACTGCAGCCTGGTCCTCCTGACAAAATTCCTGCTTGTGTCCTCTTGTGCAATGTGCAACCAGGCCGCGTTGGTCTCCTGGGGAGGTCGCTTCCACCCACTGGAATGGAAGAGAACCTCCCTGCATGCTGTGACTCCCTCTATAAGCATATGGAGGGAGTCATGAGAGAGCCTGGGTGCAGCCGTGCATCTCTGTGCAATGCTTGTCAGTGTTTGCAGCACCTCAATGCTGCAGAACACTGACATCAGAACTGTCAAAATCAATTTGGACATGGTGCCTTTATGGAAAGCGGCTGATGACGCATCATCAAATGACATCATCAGACCCGCTTCCTTTTAATTGGCCGGAACGTCGCAGGGCAGGCTCAACAAGCCCAATCAACATAAGATCACTTGGAGAGTGCGGGCTGCAGTAGGCAGTGGGCTGGGACGGTGACACTGACCCTGGCCACCCCGGACTCGCCTCGGTTGGTGAAATCGCGGTCCGGTCTTTCTAACTGCAGGAGCTAAATGGCCCAACGTATGTTTAAAGTTCCCACTCAGTCCAATGATTTGAACTGTTTCACATCCTAAATATTCTTCAAAATGTCTTGATTTGAATAACTGCCAGCTAAATGTCAATTCTCAGCCACTCACCTCTGAGTCTGAAGGTTGTAGGGGGTGGTGCATGGGTCAGCCTCACCACTGACTTATGAGCAGTTCGAATCACTCCCACTCCCTTGATCTAGACCTTGGGCTTATTTTGGGGGGGTGATAAAAGTGCAGCAGACAACTGGTTTTGGTGCAAGAAACTTTGATCTTTATTCAAGAAAGAAGATACAACATGACAAACTTATACTCTAATAAAAATGGGGAACATTTAATACATACGAGGGAAATACAGTAGAAAATACCTCACCCCCCCCAATCCCACTTCCTAGCTAAGTTGAACTCTAGAGGACCAGGGATAATGCTCACCAAACGAATCCTTGACAGTTGAGCTGGTTCGCGGTTTCGGAGTTTGCTGGATGTGTTGGTCGGTGTCTGCCATACCCCGGATGCGGTAGAGGACATCGACTGCTGGTCAGTCTTCGTGAGTTCGCTGATGCGGCAGGGTGCGTTTTGGATTTATGGGGTGAGTACACACTTTTCTTCTGTAGAGATAGGGTTTAGAGTTCCTTTTAAGTAAAAATCTTACCCAGGGGTAAGTCAGGAATAGATTGTAGAGTGGAAAACATTCGAATCTTCGGTTTTCTCCTGAGTTGTTTTTGTTTGATCGCGGTGGCTCTATAATACCAGGTTGGTTGGTGGTAATATTTTGTTGGTAGTTTCATAAGGCTCTTGTTGCCGCGATGTGTCCAATGATGTCATGGGTCACTGACGCTGTTGAACTTGGGTGTACGGTAGAATGCTGCCCCGTCTCGATGCTCCGGTTTCTTCTTATGTGTTGCTTCTAGCGAGAACTGTCTTCTGGAGAAAACAGGCCTTCAATTATACTTTGAGGGGCCTTCTGATCTGCGTGCCAAATCAGTCCTGGTTTATTGTTTGATTTGGGCGGGCTCGTTAATGTTAACTTGATTAGAAATATGTAAAATGGTTTCGGGATGCTGTACTGATTATTCATGAAGCTGTTGAACTCCTAGTTAATTGTCATAGCTATACTCAGGTTTCGGGTCTTCTCTCTGAGCCCCAGATTTCGATGTAGGTTAGCGAGGTGATGTGCATTATGCGTGTTTTTGATGGGTCCTGTGTTTTACGTGGGGACTCCTCCTCTGTGGGTTGATTGTTAGGATGTTAATATCTGATAGGGGCTGAGTGAGGTTACACAGTTCCCCAGACAATTTGATTTACTCCAATACACAAACTGTCTTTACAGAGGTTGATCCCATTCCCTGTTGCAGCCTTTTCTCCCTTTACAGTCCCAACATGCCTTTTAAAATGCCAAATCTTGGTTTCTGACCTTGAATCTCCCTCTGTTAGGTCCAATGCATATTTTATCATCCTGAAGCTTGTTAGAAAGAGTCCAAAGTCATTTTCCTGAAGGTTTTCTTCTAGCTTTGGGGATCTGTGAATTTTGAGAATCTTACAGTCCCCCCTGTGATACTTTACTTGCTAGAGTGTCATACTAAGTGAGCAAAATTCTTGATCCCCGAGAGCCAACCTTCCCCCTGTAGTTTACTTATCTAAGAACCAAAGCATACTTTAAATGTAGTGTTCAGATGCATATACAGGTAAAATTCAGTAACATTCATATCCAAGCACGGAGGAGGTCCAACACCCTTGCACCAGTCGGAAAATACGGTACTTACATAGAAACATAGAAACATAGAAGATAGGAGCAGGAGTAGGCCATTCGGCCCCTCGAGACTGCTCTGCCATTCAATGCGAACATGGCTGATCATCCAAATTCAGTACCCTGTCCCTGCTTTCTCCCCATACCCCTTGATCCCTTTAGCCTTAAGAGATATATCCAACTCCTTTTTGAATATATTTAATGAATTGGCCTCTACTGCCTTCTGTGGTAGAGAATTCCACAGGGTCACCACTCTCTGGGTGAAGAAATTCCACCTCATTTCTGTGGTGTATGTAACCTGTTCCACCTTAAGAGAACTACTTTAAGAGATGTACTACTTTCTCTTGGCTGCTGTATACTGTAATGCCGGTGGTGACCACACCGGTATATAAGTGTTGTGTAAAGATTTGCTGGGCAGTTCAGCCCTGACCTCCGAATAGTAAAGACCTGTTAAAAGTTATTCTTGTTGTCTGTGTCCAGTGATTGATCCTAAACATAACTGGGACACACAGACTCAACAGTGGCGACGAGTCCGATCTTACCCTGCGGCAGTTTTACATCCAAGGCAGCTTCGTCCTCAGAACGGGCGTCGAGAAGAGGCATCCGCCCTCATCATCCTGCTGAGCACCATCGCACGGGAGGCATCGAGAACCCGGGTTAAAAAGAAAAAGAATTCTGACCACGAAGCCCTCCATCAGCGACAGGCAGTGATCATCCCTTCTACCACGGTGGTGGGTAAGCCGATCAGCGACACGAGCAGAAAGTCGGCCGCGTTGGCTGTGGAGTAGGGGAGGGAAAATGGAGGAATAAGGGCGGAGAGCTCGACCACAGCCGGTAGAAAGGGCCGGGCTGCAATCGAGGCTGAGAGGCGCAGTGACTGGGGCAGCTTAAGGCTCGAGAGCCGCGGAGAGCTCAAACGCAGCCATTGTACAGGACCGGGCTGCAAGCGGGGCTGCGAGGCAAAGCAGCGTCGGGGAGTTGAGAAGCTTAAGGCACGAGAGCCGCGGAGAATTCAAACGCAGCCGGTGTAAAGGACCGGGCTGCAAGTGGGGCTGTGAGGCAAAGCAGCGTCGGGGAGTGAGAACCGCTGGGGAGGCGAGAACGGCAGCAGCAAGGTAATCGCCATTGCAGCCAGCGGGGGAAGAAGGCAAATGAGGGAATCCACCATTGTAGTCGGCGGGGGAAGAAGACGAGCGCAGGAAAGACCGCCAAGCACGGGAAGCCGCCATTTTAGTAGGAGGGGGAAGAAGACAAGTGCGGGAAGCTGCCATTTTGGGAAAAAGAAAAATTAAAAAAAAAAAAAAATTGCAAGGATGCCTAAACATGAGAGCATTAATACCTTTGATAGCGATATCGAAGATTGGACCACATATGTAGAACACATGGAAGTGTATTGTAAAGCAAATAAGGTACCAAATGATGAGAAAGCACTAACCTTATTAAGCTCAATGGGTGCGAAAACATACGGGCAATTGAAGCACCTTCTATCACCAAATAAACCGGCGGATCAGACTTTCACGAATATTGTTACTGTCCTGAAAGATCATATAAACCCCACGCCGCTGATGATAGCAGAACGATTTAAATTTTACAGAAGAATGCAGCTGAAAGACGAAAGCAACGCTGAATTTTTAATTGAACTGCGTAAGCTAGCAAAGTACTGTCAGTTTGGAACAGGACTAGCAGATGCGCTGAGAGATAAATTTGTGTGTGGATTGTTAAAAGAAGGAAGACAAAAGCGACTGCTTGAGGAGAATGAGCTTACGCTTGATAAAGCTGTCACTATTGCAGCATCGCACGAAGCCGCAGCGAGAGGCACTGCGGAAATGCAGCTATGGTCACCAGAACTCAGCACCAATCAAATGGTCTTGAGTACAGTAAAATGTTATCGTTGTGGAAAGACAACGCACGATCAGAACCAGTGCTGGTTCAAAAATCAGGAATGCAGAAAATGTGGCAGGCTTGGTCACATAGCTAAAGTATGCCGGTCAGGAAAGAAGACCAGCAACAAAAAGTCACCGCAGGAAAAGTACAGAAAGGTACACAAGGTGACAGAGAACAGTTCGAACGAACAGAAGTCAGATTCAGACTCCAGCAGTAATGAACTGGGTAGTCTAAGAGTACACAATGTTGGTAAGGAAGCAGACCTCCAAACAATTTGGGTCACACTTCAGATAGCAGGAGTCCAAGTGAAGATGGAATTGGACACTGGATAGGCATTGACGGTCATGAATAAGAAAGATTACAAAAGGTTATTCCCACATATTCCCCGACGGGATACGGAGATTGTATTGAAAACATACACGGGGCAAAGAGTATACCCCATCGGGAAGATAGAGGTAAAGGTGGTCCACAAGGGCAAAGAAAGCCGAGGAATGGATTTATATGTGCTACCTGAGGGAGGTCCACCACTACTGGGACGGGAGTGGATTAGGAAAATGAATATGGACTGGCATTCCTTAAAAGCACTAACGGTAGATTCCGGTACAAAAGATGTCAAACCTAAACGATTGTCCAGAATATTGGACGATGCTAAAGAGGTGTTCCAACAGGGACTGGGAACACTGAGAGGAATTACGGCAAACATCAAGGTTGAAGAACATGCAAACCCGAAATTTTTCAAAGCCAGACCAGTACCTTATGCAATACGACCTGCTGTGGAAGCTGAGCTGGAAGGGCTAGAACGTTCAGGAGTACTGTCTAAGGTAGACTGGAGTGAGTGGGCCACGCCCATTGTCCCCGTCATGAAGCGTTCATCGAGCAACAAGCTGGGGGAACTGGGGAAGGTTCGCATCTGTGGAGATTTCAAGATCACTGTTAATCCGATGCTTCACACGGTGCAGTATCCACTTCCGCGGATTGAGGATATCTTCACTTCGTTGTCTGGCGGGAAACACTTCACCAAGATAGACCTGGCGCAGGCGTACTTACAGATGGAAGTTGAGGAAGAGTCAAGCCAGTATCTCACGATCAACACGCATAGAGGCTTCTACCGGTATAATAGACTGTTTTTTGGAGTGGCATCGGCTCCGGCAATTTGGCAGAGGGCCATGGAGCAGGTATTACAGGGAATTCCAGGTACACAATGTTCTGATTACAGGAGATGATGACGAGGAACACCTTGCAAACTTGGAACTGGTGCTCACCAGATTGAAAGAATATGGTCTTCGAGTTAATCGCCAGAAATGTGAATTCTTTCAGAAGCGGATCTCGTACTGTGGTCATGTCATTGACCAGGAGGGGCTTCATAAGTCTCCTGACAAGATCGAAGCTGTTGTGAAGGCTCCCGCTCTGGATAATGTATCCCAATTGAGGTCGTTTCTAGGGTTGATTAACTATTACCATAAGTTTCTGCCAAATTTATCCACGGTGCTGCACCCGCTGAACGCTCTTTTGCAGAAGGGAGTACCATGGAAGTGGAGCGAGGACTGTAAGAGGGCCTTGATCACCTCAGAGGAAGTGTTGGTTCACTTCAACCCAACGCTGCCTATTCGTTTGGCTTGTGATGCTTCTCCATATGGTATTGGGGCAGTACTCTCACACAAGTTGCCAAATGGCCAGGAGAGGCCAGTTGCATTCGCATCCAGATCATTGACCTCCGCTGAGTGCAACTATGCTCAGATAGATAGGGAGGCTCTCAGCCTTGTGTGGGGAGTAAAGAAGTTTAATCATTACCTGCAGGGCCAAAAGTTTACGCTTCTGACAGACCACCAGCCGTTGGTATCCATTTTTAACCCTAAGAAGGGTGTTTCGGTGATGACAGCACAGAGGCTCCAGAGATGGTCCCTTTTCCTAGGGGCACATCAATATCAGATAGAATTCAAAGGTACAAAGCAGCATGGTAATGCTGATGGGCTGTCGCGCCTGCCACTACCTACAGAGGAGGAGGCACCGACGGTTGACCCTGTTGAGTTATTTCACTCGACCATCATCGAATGTTTACCAGTCACCAATGCAAGTATTGAAAGAGAAACCAGGAACGACCCGACACTGTCCAGGGTCTACGAAGTGACAGTGAAGGGATGGCCAGCACATGGTGATCCACTGTTACCGGCATTCTCAGCAAGACGAGAACAGCTGTCCGCCTGTCAAGGAACATTGATGTATGGAACAGGGTGATTATTCCTCCTAAGTTAAGAGAGAGAGTTCTAAAGGAACTGCATGAAGGTCATCTGGGGGGAGCCAAGATGAAAAGCCTTGCTAGGGCTTATGTGTGGTGGCCGGGTAACGACCAACAGATAGAGGAGCTGACGAAAAGCTGCTCAGGGTGCCAAAAAGTGCAAAATGCACCTCCGATTGCACCGCTGCATCCATGGGAATGGCCTTCAACCTCATGGCAACGTGTATATATTGACTTTGCTGGTCCTTTCATGGACTCCATGTTTTTAATTGCGGTGGACGCACATTCTAAATGGCCAGAAGTGATTAAGATGACCACCACTACCTCGGAAAAGACGATCGCGGTGTTAAGAACGATATTTGCAAGAAATGGATTGCCAGAACAAATATGTTCAGACAACGGACCGCAGTTCGTGTCAGAGGAATTCCAGAGATTCATGAAGAAGAATGGGGTGAAACATTATACCCCTGCCCCATATCATCCGGCTACAAACGGGTTGGCCGAGAGATTTGTACAAACGTTCAAAAAAGCGATGAAGGCCATGAGCGAAGATCAGATTCCACTACAACACAAGGTGGACAAATTCCTACTGGCATATCGAAACGCCACCCATGCAGTGACAAACCAAAGTCCTGCCATGATGTTCTATAACAGGAGGTTGCGGTCCAGGTTGGACTTGTTAAAACCAAATGTGCGGAGGGAAGTTGAAAACAAACAGTTCCAGCATATAAATAACAAGACCACTCGGAGTTTCGAAATAGGACAACCAGTGTTAGCCCGGGATTATAAAAACGAGAAATGGCAATCTGGAACAATTCGGGCCAGACAAGGACCCCTGATGTACACGGTAGATGTTGGTGAAAATGTAACACGGCGTCATGCTGACCAACTGGTAGAATCGAGAACAAGGGTCGAACCCATGGTTACGGCAGAGGCAACCATGGAAGAAGTTAGTGAACCTGAAGCATCTACCTCAGAAGTGAATGTACCTGATGATGATGTCCAATCCATAAGAGACCAACTAGATGAGTCACCCCAACAACGAGAATCAGAGACCCCTGAAAGGCATTATCCACCTCGAATCAGGAGGCCTCCTCAGAGACTGAATCTTTGAACTGTTTTGCATGAAGTTGTATATATGTTATTGGGCCAGAAATTGGTGAACGGGGCTTGCCGCGCGTGCAAGCCCCGTATATGCACTTACCCCGCGCTACTGCCGATCAGCTCCAGGGACGCCTGGACTTGGTGTTTGAAAAAGAAGAATCCCGGGCAGCGTATGACGTCACGCCACCCAGGAGTGCAGCCAGCGCGAAGCCAGGAGCGTGCAGTGCAAGTGAGACACGCCCCTTGAGGTCTCAGTTTCACTGGACACACCCCCAATGTTTCTGTCAAGCTGCTAAGCATTTTTACATGCAAAGCAGCAGTTTAAATAGGTTTTTGGAAGTTTTTTGAAGATTTTGGTAACTTTTATAAACTTTTTTAAATGTTTACATTATTTTGAGTAATCTGAAGTAGTTTTAAAGAGAATTAAAGCAATTTAAAGACTTTTAAAAGCCCTAAAAGAATTTTTTTAATTCCATTTATTTATTTAGCAATGTCGTCGTCATACGTGTCTTCACACTGTTCCCTTTGGGGAACTGTATGAAGTGGTGGAAGGATTTATGGCCATGATTAACGCTCATTCCGTGACCGTAACCATCTTTGAACCAGCCATTAGGGCGGTTAGTCCTATGGCGGGAGGGTTTTACGGGCTCCCACAAGCTATACAAGGAGGGGGGGCCACCCACACCCACGGACGCAAATATCCCACTGGATGTCAACCCAGAATTTAGAGCCGGAGCTCCGACTCCACTTGCCGGGACTGTCTGGAGCGGGGTTCGAAACCCTACCCTGATCTGGCCCAGCGGCGGGGATCCTACCGCTATGACAAAGGCCCAATCCGATTAGCAACGTGAAATGGCAGCATAGGGCTCCAGTCACGAGGAGGGAAAAGGCGCAGGAAACGTATGGGTGTCACCTTTTGTGTGGAGTGGGCCTTTTGCGTAGCAGTAAGCATCCCCGCCGCTGGGCCAGAAGGAGTAGGGTTTTGAACCCCACTCCAGACAGTCCTGGCAAGTGGAGTCGGAGCTCCAACTTTAAATTCTGGGTGGACATCCAGCGGGATACTTGCATCCGTGGGTGTTGGTGGCCCCCCCCCTCAGATGGGTTGTGGGAGCCTGTAAAACCCTCCTGCCATAGGACTAACCACCCTAATGGCTGGTTCAAAGATGGTTACGGTCACGTAATGAGCGTTAATCACGGCCATAAATCCTTCCACCACTTCATACAGTTCCCCAAAGGGAACAGTGTGAGGATACGTACGATGATGACCTCTTGCGCAATGCACCTCCTTGGACCCTCAGTCGCAGATGCGAGGGGGCAAGTCGTGCAATTGTTAAATTTTTCATTTTATTGACATGTAAAATGTTGGCCCAGTAATTCCCTTCCAAATGCGCGAGTACGGTCGGGGTACTTACGCATCTGGCCGGATGAAATGCCGGTTTTCAGCATGCACAGTGCATGTGGGGAAAACCGGCATTTCCTGTCCTCTGAACGAAGGGGTTCAGAGGCAGAATGCGTGCGACTGCACAGGCAGCGCGTGCGCAGTATAATTCGCCGCTTTCATTAATGCTTTCAGTGAGGTCAAGTCATTACAACTTACACATGAAAAAAGCATGGGTACAGTTGCTCCAGAGGCTGCGGAGGAAGATATTTATTATCGTGGCGCTTCTGAAAGTATGTATGTCTGTATATATTCCTTTGCGTGTTATGTATATATTCCTTTACTTATGTGTATGAATGTATTATTTAATTATGACTTTCAGAGAAAGTAACTTATTGGAAAATCATAATTAAAAACATACATTCATACACATTAGTAAAAGAATATAAAACATACATACATATACGTAAAGGAATATATGTGGACATACATACATAACTCATTCTCACAGTCCATTCACACAGCCACAATTGCTCCTTCTACCTACCGTTCTGAAAACCCTTTTAAAAAAAAAAATTTCAACTTTAAAACTTACTTAAAATTTCTTAAAATAACTTCCCTCCCTTTCCCAAACAAAAATATTGCATTTCAGAAGCTCCACGATAAAATATATCTTCCTCCGCAGCCAATGAACAACTTTACACTTGCTTTTTTCAAGTGTAACTTCTAAGGACTTACCCTCACTGAATCCATCATTGAAATCCACAAAGTTCACTGCGCAAGCGCTGCCTGTGCAGTCGCACGTGCTGTGAATAGACCTCGGGTCTGGAAATGCCGGCGTTCCCCGCATGCGCTGTTCCTGCTGAACGCCGGCATTTCCAATGGCCAAATGCGTGAGTACCCCGACCGCACTCATGCTTCTGGCCGCGAATTTCTGGCCCAATATGTTATGTTAAATGGGGATATAACTGTTAAGCTAAAAAGGGAGGATTGTGGTGTATGTAACCTGTTCCACCTTAAGAGAACTACTTTAAGAGATGTACTACTTTCTCTTGGCTGCTGTATACTGTAATACCGGTGGTGACCACACCGGTATATAAGTGTTGTGTAAGGAATTGCTGGGCAGTTCAGCCCTGACCTCCGAATAGTAAAGACCTGTTAAAAGTTATTCTTGTTGTCTGTGTCCAGTGATTGATCCTAAACATAACTGGGACACACAGACTCAACAATTTCTGTCCTAAATGGTTTACCCCTTATCCTTAGACTCTGGTCCCTGGTTCTGGACTCCCCGACCATCGGAAACATCCTTCCTGCATCTAGTCTGTCCAGTCTTGTCAGAATTTTATAAGTTTCAATGAGATCCCCTCTCATTCTTCTAAACTCCAGTGAGTATAAGCCCAATCGACCCAATCTCTCCTCATACGTCATTTCTGCCATCCCAGGTATCAGCCTGGTGAATCTTCGCTGAACTCCTTCCATGGCAATAACATCCGTCCTCAGATAAGGCGACCAAAACTGCACACAATACTCAAGATGTGGTCTCACCAAGGCCCTGTACAACTGCAGCAAGACATCCTTGCTCCTGTACTCAAACCCTCTCGCTACAAAGGCCAGCATACCATTTGCCTTCTTAACCGCCTGCTGCACCTGCCTGCTTACCTTCAGCGACTGGTGCACAAGGACACCCAGGTCTCGCTCCACAGGGCCCAATGACTGCAGGTTGTAGGCGACGTGCCATTTCCCTTCAATGCCAAGTACCATGAGGGTCTCTTGCATGACCTGCCCAGTAAAGTGACTCCCTTGGTCAGACTCCATATGCTGCGGTAGTCCCCATCATGAGAACACTTCCCTGGCCAGGATCCTAGCCGTACCCAATGCAGTAGCAGTTCGGCATGGAAAAGCTTCCACCCACTTTGAGAACACATCCACCAGGACTAGGCAGTACTTGTAGCCTCCCTAGGTGGGTAGGGGCCCGATGTAATCAAACTGGATCGATTGCCATGGTCCCTCTGCCCTCCTGATGTGTCCCATAGATACCTTCCTTTTCTGGGATCAGGATTGTTCGCAGCACACACCAGACAGCTGGCACAAAACTCGCGGACATCTTCCCTGAGTCCTGGCCACCATCTTGCCTGTTCCACCCATTGCCAGGTGGTCTCAGGTCCGGGATGCCCCGCTCCTGGACCCTCATGGAAAAGGTTAGTTACATTCTGTTGTGGACAGGAGAAAAAGGTCTAGATTTGTATAATAGCTGGAGTTTGACTGAAGAGGAAAAGGAAAACCCTGCGACAATCTTTGAGGAATTCAGCAACCATCTAGAGCCTAAATCCAATCACCGTATACACAGATACAAATTCCAGAGTCTAAGACAGGAACCCGGTGAAACAGCTGATAATTTCCTGATGAGGCTGAGAAATGAAGCCAGCAAGTGTGCATTTAAGGAAATGGAGGAAAGGCTTGTGAACCAGCTGATATGGGGGTCAGCACATGCAGAGGTACAAAAAGCCCTGATAGGGAAAGAAAAGCTCGAAATAACAGAGGCTATAGATACTGCGAGAGCTCATGAAGCCATGAAGCAGCAAATGAGAATGCTGATTTCTCAAACGGCTGACATGCGGACGGCTTCTGAGATGGGCAACAGAGTGGATACAGTGAGAGAAAAGTACAACACACAAAGACATGCACATGACAACGGGAGAAACATGTGCAGAAACTGTGGAAGACCGCACGATTATACAGACAGGAGGAAATGTCCAGCATATGGAACAAGCTGCAATGCATGTGGCAAACTAAACCACTGGGAAAAGAGGTGTTGAACGAAGAAAGAAGGAACATACATCAAAAACAAAGGTGGACAGCAGAACCAGAGAAAGAAACACAATATCCATGCCATGGATGAACAGGATGATGATGATTATGGTCATGACAATACACTAAACATCGGAACCATAAAGCTACAGCTTCACGAGATGTCCAGAGCGGAAAATACTCCGAAGAGAGAATTGCACACCATCATCCAAATCGAAAAGAGGGTCAAATGTCAGCCCACAACCATCAACTTAAATCAAAGCTGGACACAGGGGCTCAGAGCAACATTCTCCCATTAAGACTGTACCAGCAGATCTTTCCCGAAAACTTGAGAGAAGATGGCTACCCGAAAAATGGTTGTTTAAAGGCAAGTAATGTCACGTTGACAGCATATGGGGGGAGTGAGATTAAACAACTCGGGGTAACCTTTGTCAAAGGGACACATAAAAGAAAGAACATCAACTGCATGTTCTATGTCACAGACACTGAGGGTCCAGCGATCCTAGGATTAAACAGCTGTGAGAAGTTGAGATTGATCTCAGTGAATTACGAGCTGACGAAAACGTCACTGAGGATAGACAGCAACACCCCGCTGGAGAATCGCCCACAAATCAAGTGTAAAAAAGACTTGATAGACATGTATCCGGAATGTTTCGATGATACAGTGGGATGTTTCGGAGATTTCCAATACCACATCACCATCGATCCAGAGGTAAAGCCCGTTATCCATACTCCACGAAAAGTACCCATCGAGCTGAAGACAAAGCTTGAAAGAGAGCTAAAGGAGATGGAAGAAAAGGGAGTGATCGTAAAGGTCACTGAACCCACAGATTGGGTAAACTCAATTGTGGTACGACAAAAGCTAAATGGGCGTCTCAGAATATGTTTGGACCCCAAAGATCTAAACCAGGCGATAAAGAGGGACCACTATCCCACCCCAACACTAGAGGAGATTATGCCATCAGTGGCAGGGGCCAAGGTTTTCTCAAAACTAGATGCCAGAAATGGATATTGGAACGTGAAGTTGGATGAGGAATCAACAACACTGACAACATTCAACACACCATTTGGGCATTACAAATTCCTGCAGCTACCATTCGGGTTAAAGGTCAGTCAAGATATCTTTCAACAGAAAGTAGATGAGACATACAGAGGCTGTGGAGGAGATATAGGAATAGCTGACGATATTCAGATCTATGGAGCAGATGAAAGAGACCATGATATGCACCTACATGAGGCCATGGAGCGTACCAGGAAGGCTGGCATGAAGTTAAATGCCGATAAGTGCATAGTTAAAGTCAAGGGATGCCAATTCTTCGGTATGATTTACACACCAGAGGGAGTCATGCCAAGTCCTGAGAAGATTGCGGCAATTGCTGAAATGAAACCACCCAAAGATAAGAAAGAGCTGAGGAGTTACCTCGGTTTGGTCCAATACATGAGTTCTTTCATCCCAAACATGTCGGAACATACAACAAATCTCAGAGAGCTAATGAAAGAAGACACCGAATACCAGCGGTCTGAATCACATGAAAGGAATTTCAAACAACTTAAAGAACTGTTGTACAAAGAAACAAGTCTGTCATATTATGACAGAAGAAAACCAGTTACTCTACAAGTAGATGCTTCTACCAGAGGGCTAGGGGCAGCTCTTGTGCAGGAAGGAAAGCCAATAGCTTTCGCATCAAAGGCCTTAACGTCAGCCGAGACGAGATACGCCAACATAGAAAGAGAACTATTAGCAGTAGTGTATGGATGTGAGAAATTCCATACATACCTGTATGGAAGGCAGTTTACAATAGAGAGTGACCATCGTCCACTAGAACAGATCTTCAAGAAGAATCTGTGCAAAGCACCTGCGAGACTGCAAAGACTACTTCTAAGGCTCCAAAGCTACGACTTCATGCTTAAATATAACCCAGGAAAGGAAATGGTGCCAGCAGATGCATTGTCTCGATTGTCACCATATGAGAAACATGAAGTGGAGGGTCTAACAGTAAAAATCCACCACCTAGTGAGTGTTACCCCTACAAAGCTCAGTCAAATCAGAGATGAGACTAGCAAAGATGGGGAATTGCAACTACTCACACAACAAGTGATACAGGGGTGGCCGGAGAGAATCCAGCAGATACAGGCGACAATTCATCAATACTGGACGATTAGAGATGACATTGCAATAGAAGACAGTATTCTCCTTGCTGGATCGAGGATCATCGTGCCAAAGACGATGCAGACAGAACTTCTCCATCTAATACATGAAGGCCACATGGGAATGGAGAAATGCAAGCTGAGAGCCAGATCAGCTGTATACTGGATAAGCATGTACAAAAATATCGAACAGATGGTTTCTGCATGTGGTATATGCCAGAAATACAGAAATGCACAACAGAAAGAGGAGATGATACCTAGTGAAATACCATTAAGACCATGGCACACTGTTGGGGTAGATCTCTTCATGTGCAATCAAGAATGGTATCTTATAGTGACAGATTACTATTCCAAGTTTCCTTTTGTGAGAAGGATGAAAGATCTGAGACCCACAACTACCACCAGAATTGCAAAGAGCTTGTTTGCTGAACAAGGAATCCTGGAAAAGGTAATCTGTGACAATGGAACCCAGTTCACATCGAGTGAATTCAGAGCTCTGGCAGAAAAGTATGGGTTCAAAATAGTAACCTCATCCCCACAGTTCCCAAGGGGACACGGGTTCATCAAAAGACAGATCCAGACTGTCAAGAGAACTCTCATCAAAAGCAGTGAGATGGGGGAAGACCAAGACCTTGCCCTCCTATCACTCAGATCAACAGCACTGAAAGCAGACATGAAATCACCTGCGGAATTTTCTGAATGGGGGGAAGTTTAAGACTACCCTACCAGCAAAAATACATCCCCCCCAGGACCAAGAGAATTTCAGACAGAAGCTGGCAGAAGCACAAGTTGTAGGAAGCAAACATTACAACAAACATGCAAAGATGTTACCAGAATTGCTGAATGGGCAATCAGTGCACGTGCAAGACCTAGTGTTGAAAACCTGGAATCCAGCCAAGGTCATTGGAAAAGCTGATACCCCAAGATCCTACTTCATAGAGACCGAACCTGGTAACCAATACAGATGGAACAGAATCCACATCAGACCTTCACCTGAACTGGTTAAGCAGCAGACAACATCAGCAACATTGACAACACCAGCTATCACAAGCAGTACAATGCCAGAAACAAGCGCCACAAATCAAACAACCACGAGCATGCACACTCCAACTCCAAGTGCGACAGCAACAACAAGAAGAGCGGAACACACCAAAACACCGCAGAGAGGAGTGGTCAACACCAAATCCACAAGATGGAGGGACAACATCCAACCACCTGAGCGATATTGTGAATAAGAAAAGAAAACTTACGATTCTTTGTATTTGATAATAATAGTTTAGATATAATATTTTTTAAATTAAATTAAATTTCCTGTTTTCGTTTTTTTGAGAAAGAGGGATGTTACATCGTTATATTATTACATCGTTAAATGGAACTACTTGTTACATCGTTATATGGAACTACTTTCGTTAGTGTATTTATATTGCTATGTGGCACACTGTGAAAAGCAGTGTACAGTGCAAGGTCAGACATCTTGTATCACTCTGCACCATGCGGCAGCAACATCATAAAAGCAAGAATACAACTGAGTAAAAGTGGTAAAGTAAAGTGAGTTAAAAGTGTCTGTATTACATAGTAATAAGAACACAAGGAGACACAACAGGCCAGTTGGAGGAATTCCCTTTGGTGCTGCTGCAGCACTACCCACTGCTCCCCCCTGAACAGCATGCTTTCCTTAACGGTGATTGCTGCTGTGCCGTACGGGCCCACTGCATTTTCCCCTTTAGTGAGAGCATTCAGGACGGTTTTGAGGATGGGATCTTGGGTTTGAACCATTTTCAGGTCCGGTGCCAATGCTACCCCTGAACTCCCTTGCATCCCACCTCTGCCCCTGATCACTGCTATGGGACTTAACCTGTATGGGTCCCAAAAAGTGCCCGTATGAGCACCTTCTTTTGCCAGTGCATCGGCTTGCTGATTTCCCTTGCCACGGGGTTCAGTGGAGGAATGGGCTTTTACTTTGTGTATATAGACCTTTCCTTCCTCCCCCATGGCCGCCATGATTTTCTCCAGCAGAGGCTTAATTGCCAGGGGTCTCCCGTCAGCGGAGGTATATCCACAACGGGACCATATAGCCAGATATTCCGTACACAAATTGCATGTGAACATACTGTCTGAGCAAATTGTGTACGGGGTAGGGAATTTCTCGGAGTGTGTGACCACGTACACTACCGCAGATAGTTCAGCATGCTGGGCGCTCATGGTGCTTGGGAGTTTAATTGCCAGGGCAATGTCCGCCTCTGGGTCATAAACTCCACACCTTGTAAGTTGCTCGCCAGCAGATATTGTGCTTGAACCGTCCACATAGATTTTGCAGGCAACGGGGAGTATCCCGGCCCGAAAACCTATGTTAACTTCCCATACCCCTTCTATGGAACACTGGTGGGCTGTCCCTGGGTAAATCATGTTGGCCGCGAGCTTCGGCTCGCAGAGACATTTCACTTTTATGTCCATCTAGGAGAGAAGTAGAGTCCAGCGAGCAATGCGTGCACTGCTCACTGTCCCATCTTTGATTCTCCCATCCAGGAGCTTCTGGGTGGATGTGTGATGTGTGAGGAGTGTGATAGGAGATATTCCTGTGAAGATCAATGATCTTTTCACAGCCCAGTGAGTGGCGAGGAGGTACCTCTCACAGTTGGAATAGCCCTTCTCCACATCGGTGAGTATCCTGGAGGAGTAAACTACCGGTCTCAGCTGGCCGTGCCGCTCTTGGAGCAGCATGGCACTCAGACTGTCCCCGCTGGCTGCCACCTCCAGGGAAAACTCATTTCCCCCATCAACAGCCCCTAGAGCCGGTGCGGTTTGCAGATCTTTCTTGAGTTTCACGAATGCTGCCTCGCAACCCTCGTCCCAGACCCACTCCACTCCCTTGTGTAGGAGTCGGAGCAGAGGGGCTGCTGTGGCTGCGTAATCATCAATGAAATCTCTGCAGTACTCGGTTAGCCCTAGAAAAGGTCTCATTCCTGTAACTGTGTTGGGGGCTGGTAACTCCTGCACTGCTTCCCTTCTAGCTTTATTGATGGCCCTTTTCCCAGCACGCACAGTCAGCCCCAGGAATTTTACTTCCTGCTGGCCGACCTGTGCTTTCTTCGGGTTTACTTTGAAGCCTTCTTGCCTGAGCAGCTCTAGCATTTCAGCCAGAAGTGGACCATGCCCCTCTCCCACATCGGTGAATAGGAGCAGGTCATCCACGTACTGTACCAACTGTCGGGGATGGCTGAAACCCTTCAAACAATTAGCCGTGCATTGATGGAAAATGCTAGGGCTGTTGTGTAAGCCCTGAGGTAGACAGTTCCAGGTATATTGTTGGCCTTTAAATGTGAAGGCGAACTTGTACTGGTCCTCTCTCCATAAAGGGATGGACCAAAACCCGTTGGAAATATCCAGCACCGTGAAGGTGGCCGCGGATGCCGGGATACTTCCAATGAGGTCGGCGATGGCTGCGACTGTGGTTGCACAGGCGGGGATGTTACGGTTGAGTACCCGATAGTCCACTGTGGCCCTCCAGGAGATGTCCAGTTTTCTAACCGGCCACAGTGGAGAGTTTACGTGGTTGGCTATCGGTCTCAATACCCCCTGTTTGACTAAAGAAGCCATGGCCGTTTCCATGTCTGCCTCCGCCTCCCTGGGGAAATTGTATTGCTTTTGTGGTCGGGTCATGGGGTCCCCATTCACACTAACCTCGACCCCATTTACCCTCCCACAATCGTGTTTGTGAGTGGCAAATGCGGTGAGGTGTGCTCGCACAAATGCCTGGTATTCCATCGGAGTGTTGCTGACCATCAGTTCGAGGTCGTAACCCTCCTTTGGTTTCATGGTGCACAAGGTCCCCTTGCCCTGTTTCTCTGGGATAACTACCACTTCATTTTCTTTGCTGGTACATGCTCCCCACAGGCAGTGGTTCCTAAGATCCACTAGAATCATGTGGCCTATGATGAAATCGTACCCCAGGATCCCCTTCCTTTCCTGCTCCCATTTCATTAAGACACAGGTCCACTTGGTGTGGAGTGCTCCTAAACGAATGGACAGCGGGATGGAGAACGAGCCAGCCTGCTCATTACCTGTAAACCCCACTAAGCTTTACGGGACCCCGTTGGACAGAGGTGAGGTGGCGGGGTTAGCTGAATAGACGATGGTGCTCGATGCTCCAGTGTCTAAAAGATAAGTCCCTTTCACCTTCTCCACCTCCATCTGAACAAGCGATCCCTTCCATGCATCGTATTCAAGGGGACACAGGTAGACAGGCTGCGTTGGTTCTAGTCATGGGTCTGTGTTGTATGGGGCAGATGGGGTTAAAGCACCAGTGGTGGTGGCTACCTTCTCTGGGCCATTTAATAAAGTTTGGAGCGCAGCTATGAATGAGTCAAACGTGGGGGGAGAGGTCAGTGGCTCGGTCTTTTGGGCAGGAGCAAGGGAGTTCTTTCCTGTGTTATCCTTCCACGGATTCCTACAGTCCCTTCTCCAATGCCCATTCTTCCCACACCCGAAGCAGTCACGCTTCGTATCGGAAGGGTTACCTCCTTCCTGGTGCCACTCTTTTTTATTCTGAATAGGCTTTACTTCATGTACTTTTCCTTTAGGTGGGTGCTCTTCTGTCCCTCTACCGTTCCGGTAAGCCAGGGTCAGTTGTCTGACCACTGTCTCCTCATTGACCTTGGGGTCCTTCGGGTCAAACCAAAGCTCAGCCTTGGCTCTGATCTGTGGCAAGCTGTTTGCCACCAGACTTTGGAGCCAGTGGGCCAGCTCGTCCTGGCTCAGGTGAGCCCGGTCGAGAACCCTGTTATAAATCTCATCATTCATCAAGAAGCTACTCATGAAATAATGCTGGACGGCCAGCTGGTGGCGCTATCCAAGGAGTATGAATGCTTGGGCGTGGGCCCAGCTTGCCAGGGACATTTTGTAAGACAAGAAACTAGTGAAGTACAACTAGACCGCCATGTTCTGAAACAAGTTGATTAATACCTTGCTTTGTGCTCAAACCAAGTGCGTAGTGAGTTTTATTACGTCAATTTAATCAACTTGTTTCAGAACATGGAGGTCTAGTTGTACTTCACTAGTTCCTTGTCTTTCAAAATGTCCCTGGAAAGCTGGGCCCATGCCCATGCATTCATACTCCTTGGACGGTGCCACCAGCTGGCTGTCCAGCGTTATTTCATGAGTAGTTTCTTGATGAATGATGAGATTTATAACAAACCCCACTACAGGCACTCCTGTACACAGGCCACAGCCTGTCTGTGAAAGCTTGTGGGGTCTCCCCTGTGAGCTGAGCTGTCCTCTCCACCCGGGAGAAGGGACTTCCATCATTCATGCCTATGGCCTCCAGAACTTCCACCCGGATAATAGTGTATCTGCCCTGTCCCTTCCTGCTCTCCGCAGAGAGGGACTGGTAGGGTTTGCTATCCAGGGAGAAAAGTAGCCTCTTTGCCATTTCGGAGTCATCACATTCGTTAATGCCCGCTGCCTGTTCCACTTCCATGAAGTGGACCAAGGGGTTCCCTTTTTGAGTGAGCTTACTCAGGTGGCCCTAAGCTGTTGGGTGCCATGGGGAGCCATGAATTGGCTTTCAAGGGGTCCTTGACCCCCACCACCGCCAGGCAGGCCAAACTTTTGCTGCTGGATCGGGCACATCGGCCCCGGCTCTGACCCTTCTTGCATTGGCTCGCCCACCTCTCCCTGCTGCCAAACCGAGTTAAAACCCAGCACCACAGGTAGTGGTGGTGAGCACTCCCGGCCGGCCTCACAAATGATCCATCCCTCCTTCTGCCCAACCGGGTCGTTCCCCAGCACCACAGGTGGTGTCCGAGCAGTTTCACCTTGCTCTCCAAGGTCCACCCGGGCCGCACCTGGGCTTATTAGGCATACCATGCCTTTGGCCCTGGACAGAGCAAGGTTCAAACTGTCGATTTGTTTCTTACAGGAGCCGTGACCTCCCGCCTCAAACTGCCTGGTGCTTGCTATTTGGTAAGCTGCCTGGACATCTCTCAACCTCTCCTCCTGCTCTCTTACTTGCCTGGCAAGGCGGGCGTTCTCTTCCTGTAACACCAGTTCATTATTTTGGCTTCGGTGACCTGACACTGAAAGTATTCCTGTCTGTTTTTGTGTGTTTCCACTAGCTACATTTTCCCCAGTTTTGTGTGTATAGTTCTGCCAATAACTTTTCCCCTGCTAGAGCCCTTGCGTGAGACTGTTGAACTGATTCCCGTAGCTCTGCTGGCAGTGCCTCAACGTGTTTATCCAAAAGCTGGAGCTGTCTCTGGAAGCATACCAACCAGATTGCTTTCTCCACAGATTTCTTTTGGTCCTTGCTCTCAGTCCATTTGGCTGCAGCGTCTATGTGAAGCTTAGGGTGCAACAGACTGAGCACCCATTTCTTAGTGATATTTACTCTCTTGAACACATAAGAGGAAATCCTCACTTCCATCTTAGTTTTTTCCTCAAAAACAGCGTTCACTGTATCACATCCATTTTGCCAAGGTCCTGCCGCGGTCGCCATTATGTAGGGGGTGTTGTGTTGGTCAGCCTTACCACTGACTTATGAGTGGTTCGAATCACTCCCACTCCCTTGATTCTAGGCCTTGGGCTTATTTGGGGGGGGGCTGACAAAAGTGCAGTAGACAACTGGTTTTGGTGCAAGAAACTTTGATCTTTACTTAAGAAATGAAATACAACATAACAATCTTATACTCTAATAAAAATGGGGAACATTTTAATACATACGAGGGAAATACAGTAGAAAATACCTCACCCCTCCCAATCCCACTTCCTAGCTAAGTTGAACTCTAGAGGACCAGGGATAATGCTCATCAAACGAATCCTTGACAGTTGAGCTGGTTCACGGTTTCAGGGTTCGCTGGATGTGTTGGTCGATGTCTGCCATACCCCGGACATGGTAGAGGACTTTGACTGCTGGTCAGTCTTCGTGAGTTCACTGATGCAGTAGGGTGTGTTTTGGATTTATGGGGTGAGTATCCACTTTTCTTCTGTAGAGACAGGGTTTAGAGTTCCTTTTAAGTAAAAAATCTTACCCGAGGGTAAGTCAGGAATAGATTGCAGAGTGGAAAACATTTAAATCTTTGGTTTTCTCCTGAGTTGTTTTTGTTTGGTCGCGGTGGCTCGATATTACCAGGTTGGTTGGTGGTAATATTTTGTTGGTAGCTTCGTAAGGCTCTTGTTGCCGCGATGTGTCTGATGATGTCCTGGGTCACTGAAGCTGTTGAACTTGGGTCTCCGGTAAAATGCTGCCCCGTCTCGATGCTCCGGTTTCTTCTTGTGTGTTGCTTCTAGAGAGAACTGTCTTCTTGAGAAAACAGGCCTTCAATTATACTTTGAGGGGCCTTCTAATCTGCGCGCCAAATCAGTCCCGGTTTATTGTTTAATTTGGGCGGGCTCGTTAATGGTAACTTGATTAGAAATGTGTAAAATGGTTTTGGGATGCTGTACTGATTATTCAGTGAGCTGTTGAGCTCCTAGTTAATTGTCATAGCTATACTCAGGTTTCGAGTCTCCTGTCTGAACTCGAGATTTCTATGTAGGTTGGCGAGGTGATTTACATTATGCATGTTTTTGATGGGTCCTGTGTTTTGGGTGCGGACTGCTCCTCCGTGGGTTGATTATTAGGATGTTAATTAATGTCTGATAGGGGCTGAGTGAGGTTACAAAGTTGTCCAGACAATTTGATTTACTCCAATACCTAAACTGTCTTTACAGAGGTTGACCCCATTCCCTGTTGCAGCCTTTTCTCCCTTTACAGGTCAAAATGACTTTTAAAATGCCAAATCTTGGTTTCCGACCTTGAATCTCCCTCTGTTAGGCCCAAAGCATATTTTATCATCCTGAAGCTTGTTAGAAAGAGTCCAAAGTCATTTTCCTTAGGGTTTTCTTCTAGCTTTGGGATCTGTGAATTTTGAGAATCTTACAAGGTCAACAGTTAAAGTCCCACTCCAGAGATTTGAGCATATAACAGTGCCATGGGATCAGGTATGTCCACCCGAGAGGGCAGACGGGGCCTTTGTTTAATGTCTCATTCGAAAGACAGCACATCCGACAGTGCAGAACTCTCTCAGAGCTGCACTGAATTGCCAGCCCAGGTGTGCTCAAGTCTCTGGAGTGGGACTTGAATCCACAACCCTCTGTTTCTCAGTAAATCACAGTGTTTGTTTGAAAGTGAATCGACTCTTCCCTTAATTGTTCTGTACCTTTGGAGCATAGAAACATAGAAAAATAGAAGATAGGAGCAGGAGTAGGCCAGTCAGCCCCTCGAGCCCACTCCGCCATTCAATGCAATCATGGCTGATCATCCAAATTCAGTACACTGTCCCTGCTTTCTCCCCATATTCCTTGATCCCCTTAGCCTTAAGAAATATATCTAACTCCTTCTTGAATATATTTAATGAATTGGCCTCAACTGTCTTCTGTGGTAGAGAATTCAACAGGTTCACCACTCTCTGGGTGAAGAAATTCCTCCTCATCTGAGTCCTAAATGGCTTACCGCTTATCTTTAGACTGTGACCCCTGGTTCTGGACTCCCCCGCCATTGGGAACATCCTTCCTGCATCTAGTCTGTCTAGCCCTGTTAGAATTTTATAAGTTTCAATGAGATCCCCTCTCATTCTTCTAAACTCTAGCGAATATAAGCCTAATCGACCCAATCTGTCTTCATACTTCATTCCTGCCATCCCAGGTATCAGTCTGGTGAATTTTCGCTGCACTCCCTCCATGGCAAGAACATCCTTCCTCAGATAAGGTGACCAAAACTGCATACAATACTCAAGGTGTGGTCTCACCAAGGCCCTGTACAACTGCAGCAAGACATCCTTGTTCCTGTACTCGAATCCTTTCGCTACGAAGGCCAGCATACCATTTGCTTTCTTAACCGCCTGCTGCACCTGCATGCTTAACTTCAGCGACTGGTGCACAAGGACACCCAGGTCACGTTGCACTTCCCCTTCTCCCAATCTATTGCCGTTCAGATAATAAACTGCCTTCCTGTTTTTGCCACCAAAGTGGATAACCTCACATTTATCCGCATTATACTGCATCTGCCATGCATCTGCCCAATCGCCCAACCTGTAATGTATGTACCTTTAAGGGGGAGAACTACTTTTTACAGCTCCTGTATCCTGTATTACCGGCAGTGACCACACCTGTATTTAAACCCTGAGTAGTGATCTGTACAGTCAGTTGCAGTTTGAACCCTCATTCAGTAAACACCTGTTGATCATTCCCTGCAGTCTGTTGTCTGATTATTGAAGGACACAACATTAAGATACACGGATATAACATTGGCGACGACGCAGATTCGAACCTACCTGCAACTCTGCATCACCTCCCAGGGATTCGCTCCTGGAGAACAGTGGAAGGAGGTCGAGTCCAGAAGCACGGGCGTCGACCACGGGCAACCGCCCAGTCATCCAGCGGAGATTTGCGCATCGCAGGGGAGGCTGTCGAGAGCCAGGCTTGGCTTTCCAGTCACGGTGGTCCAGCGAAATGGGCTGGCAACAGGTACTGCGCAGACCCTTCCCGGACAGCGGCGGCTAGAGCTGTCCGAGCGGCACAGAAAATGGCCGAGCAGTGTCGACGGGGGAGAGAGAGAGGGCAGAGCGCACAGGGTGCAGCCGGTGTTCAGGACCGAGCGGCATCAACGGGGAGAGAGAAGAGAGAGAGCAGAGCACAGCCGGTGTTCAAGGGCCGAGCAGCGTCAATGGGGGAGAGAGGCTCGCAGGAAAACGCGAGGCGCTGCCATTGCCACGAGGACCGCGGAGAGCGGCATTGGCAGCAGCGCAGGAGCAGTGCACGAAACCCACAGGGCATCACCATTTGCCACGAGGAACGCCGAGAGCGGCGTTGGCAGCAGCGCGGGAGATGCCATTTTAAGCCACAGCGGGGAAGAAAGGAAAGCGCGGGAGACACCATTTTAAGCCGCAGCGGGGAAGAAAGGAAAGTGTGGGAGATGCCATTTTAAGCCAGTCTAACCACACCCAAAAATGCCGAAGAGAGGCAGTATCACAGCGTTCGACAATGAAGTCGAAGATTGGACGACATATGTCGAACGCATAGAAGTATACTGCAAGGCGAATGAAGTGCCAGATGACAAGAAAGCACTGGTATTGTTGAATTCAATGGGTGCAAAAACGTATGGCTTACTACGAAACCTAGTAACCTCAGAGAAGCCAGTGGAAAAGGATTTTGAAAACATAGTGTCAATCCTACAGGACCACTTAAACCCCACACCGCTGCTGATAGCAGAAAGATTTAAGTTTCACAAAAGGAACCAGCATAAAGATGAAAGTAATGCTGAGTATTTAACGGAACTGTGCAAGCTATCGAAACACTGCCAGTTTGGAACGGGACTAGCAGATACTTTAAGGGACAAGTTTGTGTGTGGGCTTCAAAGTGAAGGAACCCAGAAACGGCTTCTATCAGAAAAGGATCTTACGCTGGACAAGGCTTTCAGCATTGCAGTATCACATGAAGCAGCAGCACGGGGTGCTGCAGAGATACAATGGAGACCGCAAGAATATGGCACAAATGAAATGTCATACGGAACAGTGAAGTGCTATCGCTGCGGCAGAACAACACACGACCATAATGATTGCTGGTTCAAGGACAAAGTGTGCAGACAGTGTGGAAAAGTAGGACACATAGCAAGAGTCTGCAGGTCGGGAAAGAAAACCAGCAGCAGGAAATCTCCACAGGAGAAGTACAAGAAGGCACATAAGGTGACGGAGAGTAGTTCAGACGAAGAGAAGAGTGATACAGACTCCGGAAGCAAGGAGCTGGGTTGTCTGAAACTACATAATATGATCAAAACGGAGGATCACCAAACTATCTGGGTCACGCTCAAGATAGCAGGAGTCCAAGTGAAAATGGAATTGGACACAGGATCAGCCCTAACAGTCATAAACCGAAGGGACTACAAGCGGCTATTCTCACATATACCCTTGAGAGATACAAAGATTGTCTTGAAGACATACATGGGGCAAAAAGTCTACCCCAAAGGAAAAATAAGGGTGAACGTTATATATAACGGCAAGGAAACACCAAAAATGGACCTATATGTATTGCCAGATGGAGGACCACCACTACTAGGACGTGAATGGATCCGGAAGATACAGCTAGATTGCCATTCCATACAAGCACTGACTGTAGATGCCAAAAAGGATGACGATGTCACACCTGGACGACTGTCAAAAATGCTAACTGACGCACAAGAAGTGTTCAATCAGGGACTCGGAACACTAAAAGACATAACAGCGATGATCAAAATAGAGGAAAATGCAAGCCCAAAGTTTTTTAAGGCCAGACCGGTACCTTATGCGATTCGCCCAGCCGTCGAAGCAGAGCTGGAAGGTTTGGAACGTTCAGGAGTACTGTCCAAAGTGGACTGGAGCGAGTGGGCTACACCCATCATTCCTGTAATGAAGAGGTCATTGAGTAATATGCCTGGGGAACCAAAGAAGGTTCGCATCTGTGGGGACTTTAAGGTGACAGTGAACCCAATCCTTCACACTGTACAATATCCGCTTCCGCGGATTGAAGATATTTTTGCCTCGCTATCTGGAGGGAAATGCTTTAATAAGATTGATCTGGCCCAGGCGTACCTGCAAATGGAGGTAGCAGAAGCCTCGAATCAGTACCTCACAATCAACACACATAAAGGTCTCTACCAATACAACCGGCTGGTGTTCGGGGTAGCATCAGCTCTGGCTATTTGGCAAAGGGCAATGGAACAAGTCCTGCAAGGGATTCCAGGGACCCACTGTTATTTGGATGACATCCTGGTCATGGGCAAAAATGACAGTGATCACCTCGCCAACCTGGAGCAGGTGCTCACTAGATTGAAGGAATATGGGCTCCGAGCTAATCGCCACAAATGCGAGTTTTTCCAGAAGCAGATCTCATATTGTGGCCACGTTATTGATAAAGAGGGGTTACATAAGTCCCCTGAAAAGATTGAGGCAGTAGTCAAGGCTCCAGCACCGGATAATGTGTCACAACTGAGGTCGTTCCTCGGGCTAGTGAATTACGACCATAAGTTCTTGCCGAATTTGTCTACCGTACTGCACCCACTGAACACCCTACTGCAAACGGGGGTACCATGGAAGTAGAGTGACGAATGTAAACGAGCTTTCCAGAAGAGCAAAGCATTGATCACATCAAAAGAGGTGTTGGCTCATTTCAACCCAGCACTACCAATTTGGTTGGCATGTGATGCATCACCCTATGGCATTGGAGCGGTGCTGTCGCACAAATTCCCGGACGGCTCGGAGAGGCCAGTAGCCTTTGTGTCTCGTTCACTAACCTCAGCCGAGCGTAACTACGCCCAGATTGACAGGGAGGCCCTCAGCCTAGTGTGGGGAGTGAATAAGTTCAATCACTATCTGCACGGGCAGAAGTTCACCTTGCTGACTGACCACCAACCACTTGTCTCCATCTTTAATCCAAAGAAGGGCGTTCCGGTGATGACTGCGCAACGGCTACAAAGATGGTCCCTTTTTCTAGGGGTGAACCAATATGAAATAGAGTATAAGGGCATGAAACAGCATGGAAACGCTTATGGGCTATCACGCCTGCCACTGCCTACTGCGGAGGAAGCACCAGCAGTGGGTCCTGTCGAAATATTTCATTCGACTATAATTGAATGCTTGCCAGTAACTAACGCTGGTATAGAGAAGGAGACCCGATATGACCCGACACTGTCTCGGGTATATGATTTGACGGTGAATGGATGGCCAGCACATGGCGACTCACTGTTGCCAGCATTCTCATCCAGAAGAGAACAGCTGTCAGTATGCCAGGGGACCTTGATGTGTGGATCCCGAGTGGTAATTCCACCCAAGTTAAGGGAGAGAGTGCACAATGAGCTTCACGAAGGTCATCTGGGAGGGGTGAAAATGAAAAGCCTTGCTGGGGCTTATGTGTGGTGGCCGGGGATCGATCAGCAAATTGAGGACCTGACAAAGAGCTGCTCAGGATGCCAGAAGGTCCAAAATGCACCACCACATGCCCTCTACACCCATGGGAGTGGCCGCATCTCCATGGCAACGGGTGCATATTGATTTTGCTGGTCCATTCATGGACTCAATGTTTTTAATAGCCGTGGATGCACACTCGAACTGGCCTGAGGTGATCAAAATGTCCTCCACCACCACGGAGAAAACTATTGCAGTCCTACGGACCATTTTTGCCAGGAACGGCTTGCCAGAACAGATTTGCTCTGATAACGGACCACAGTTTGTGTCCGAAGAGTTTCGAAGATTTATGACAAGGAATGGGGTAAGGCATTATACATCCGCCCCGTATCTTCCAGCCACAAATGGATTGGCTGAGAGGTTCGTACAAACCTTTAAAAAAGCAATAAATGCCATGTGCGATGACGACATTCCACTGCAGCATAAGGTGGACAATTTCCTGTTAGCCTACAGAAATGCGACACATGCAGTCACCAACCAGGCCCCAGCCATGATGTTCTTTAACAGAAGGTTGAGATCTTGTCTGGATTTGCTCAGACCAAATGTATGAAGAGATGTTGAGGATAAGCAATTCCAGCACATCAATGAGAAGCCGACAAGGAGCTTCAATGCAGGGCAACCAATCTTGGCCCGCGACTACCGAACAGAGAAATGGCAACCAGGAACGATATGCACACGGCAGGGGCCACTAATGTACACAGTGGATGTTGGGGAGAACATTGTGAGACGCCATGCTGACCAGATCCTAGAGTCACAGGAATGAGTCAACCCCATGTCTCGGCCATACGTAGCTGGTGAGGAACCCGACATACAGGTCGCATCTACCTCAGAAACAATAGCATTGGAAGCTGATGAATCAATCGCCTCCGCACCAAGAGCGAGACGCTCGGGAAAGGCGTTATCCAGAAAGAATCAGGAAGCCTCCCCAAAGGCTGAATTTATAAATAGACTATTTTCAGTTAATGTTGCATGTTAAAAGTGTTAATTTTAATTAGTTTGATATTTAATTGTTAAATGAGTGTTATGGTACTGTTAATCTAAAAGGGGAGGAATTGTAATGTATGTACCTTTAAGGGGGAGAACTACTTTTTACAGCTCCTGTATCCTGTAGTACCGGCAGTGACCACACCTGTATATAAACCCTGAGTAGTGATCTGTAGAGTCAGTTGCAGTTTGAACCCTCATTCAGTAAACACCTGTTGATCGTTCCCTGCATTCTGTTGTCTGATTATTGAAGGACACAACATTAAGATACACGGATATAACACAACCTGTCCAAATCGTACTGGAGTTTCTCTGCATCCTCCTCTCAGCACACATGCCCACCCAACTTTGTGTTGTCTGCAAACTTGAAGATATTACATCTAGTTCCCTCATCTTGATCATTAATATATATATTGTGAATAACTGGGGTCCTAGCACCGATCCCTGCGGTACCCCACTAGTCACTGCCTGCCACTCGGAAAAAGACCCATTTATTCCAACTCTTTGCTTCCTGTCTGCCAACCAGTTTTCTATCCAAGTCAGTACCTTACTGCCAATCCCATGTGCTTTAACTTTGCACGCTAGTCTCTTATGCGGGACCTTATCGAAAGCCTCCTGAAAGTGCAAATACATCACATCCACTGGTTCTCCCTTATCTATTCTACTGGTTACATCCTCAAAAAATTCCAGTAGATTAGTCAAGCATGATTTACCTTTTGTAAATCCATGTTGACTTTGTCCGATCCTGTCACTGTTTTCCAAGTGCACTGCTATTACATCTTTTATGATGGACTCTAGCATTTTCCCCACTACCGATGTCAGGCTTACTGTAAGATTCGCAAAATTCTGCAGATCCCCCAAACCACAAGGATTACCCCAAAAGAAGTGATTTTTGGACTGTTAATAAACCATGTCAGAATGGTAAAAGGATATTGGGCCTACAAGGGGCTTAAAGTCAAAACCCCAGGATTTTGATTATTTTAAAAGGTATGTTCAAGCCTGTGAGGGGCTGCAACAAAGGAATTGGGATGGGCCTCTGTAAACGAGCAGTTTGGATATTGGCATAAGCCAAACTGTCTGGGAACATTCTGAACTGTCTCAGTCGTTTTACATAATGATAAAAGACCAGCAGAAGAGCCATTCCCACCAAAAACTATAGAGCCATTCAAAGTATGCATAATGCAGAACATGCCACTGACCAAAAAAAGGGACGCTGACCCCAGCAGGAAAAGACAATCTTACTAATCAAACCAGAGGATAAAAAGTCATTTAAAGCCAATTTAGGTTTTGATGTACCATCCCGAATCTAATTCACACCAACTTAAACCAATTAAGATAGATGGGACCAGCTCGAAACCCATTAAAGAATTCAAAAACTATTAATGTTAACGAGCCCACCAAAAATGACAATGGGCCAGAGAAGATTTGGCGGGCAGATAAGCAAGGCCTCAAATGGTATAATTGGGGCCTGCTTTTTCAGTTGGTTAGTGTGTCAGTTCATTCGGTCAAGGAGTTCGGTTCAGTACAGTCCGGAAGAAGAGAGCAGTTCGGTTTCGGTCCATTCGATATAGCACGGCTCGTGCAGAAGAGAAGAAGAAAAAGACTTCAAAAGCCACGTCAAATCACAAAAGTATTAGGAGTTCGAGCCAGGAGAAGACATCATCAAACGCCTCGCGGCAACCAAAGGCCCCAAGAAACAAACAACCGAAAATATTACCAGTAACTAGGTAATATTGGGCCATCGCGACTGACAAGAAACCAACCTGGAAGAAACCAAAGATTCGCAACTTTGTTTCCATTCTACAAACTATTCTGACTTACCCCATGGTAAGATTTAATGGAAAAACTCTAAATCCTATTTCTGACCAAAAGAAATTGGGTACTTACCTGATAGATCCAATATGCACCCGACCGCATCAGTGGACACGCGGAGACTGAAACAGCAATGCAGGTGAAGTCTTCTACCGCGTCCGGGGTACAGCAGGCCCCAACCGCCACATCTAGAGAACCCCGAAATCGCGAACCTCTACAACTGTCAAAGGAAGTCGTTTGGTGAGCATTATCCCTGGTCCTCTGGAGTCCAACTTAGTTAGGGTAGTGGGATTGGGAGGCGTGAGGTATTCTGTCTATTGTTATTCTCCCTCATATATTCCGGTGTTCCCCCTTTTACAGTGATAAGATTTTTGTGTTGTGTATATTTTCTTGTCTCAAATAAAATCCAAGTTCTTTCACCAACTCAGATGTCTGCTGCAATTTCATTACAACCCCCAAATAAGTCCAAGGTCTAGAACCAAGGGAGTGGGAGCGATTTGAACCGCTCATGAGTCAGAGGCAAAGCTGACCACACCCACCACCCGCTACATTACCAGTCTATAATTCCCTGTTTTTTCTCTACCACCTTTTTTAAATAGTGGGGTTACACTAGCTACCCTCCAATCCATGGGAACACTTCCAGAGTCTATGGCCTAGAAATTCAGTGGCCTGCACCACCAGTTTGCGCCCAAAGAGGGCACTCAGTGGCTTTAGTGCCACTGGCCAAACACACCGCGATATTTAGCGGGGCGCTAATGGCGGCATTAGCCTGTAGCGCTGCGCCGCCACCGATGATGTCATCGGTGTGCGCAGTGCCCCGCTACCGCCCCGATCGTCATATTAGGTCGCGCCCGCCTCTTCAGCGCCGGCCGCAAAGAGCGACCGGTTCACAGGGGCCTACCTGTGGCGGTAGTGGCGCTAGTTAAGGTGGAGGTGCGGGGCGGCCGCTTTTTCGGCGGCCGCCTGCTAGCACCTCCATCCCCGGCCTCCTAAACCCCCCCCCCCGGCTGTTTCCCGAGAGCCCGGCACTTCTCCTTGGTGCCGGGCTCATTTGCCGGCACTCGCGAGCGGGGATCGCGCTGCTGCAGGCACCTCCCCTGTAGGGGGTTTCTCTTGCTCTTTCTGGTCTCCTGCCAGGCTTCGTGCAATAATTACCCTTGAGTGGTTCGACCCACTCCCCCCTACGGTTCTAGACCTTGGACTTAGGTGCAGAGAACAGTAGTGCAGAGAAAGAACTCAATAGACCAGGTTGAATAGCACGAAATGGATGCTTTTATTTTTAAACAGTTTGAAGCATTACAAAATACATATCATAGGCACAGATTAAAGTTACTACAATCATGCACAAATTTATGAACTTGACTCTATGGAAATGGGGAACACACGGCACATCGAAAAAGGGGAAACACATTACGATTTCCCTTAACTCCCTCCCCTATACCTAAACTAAGTTTCGACCTGGGGAACTTGGGATCATGCTCACCACTCTCGAAATCGCGAGAAAGGGGGGTTCGCAGCCTTTTTGGCACCGCTTTCCGTCGTCACGTGGATTTGGAAACTTCTGGCGCAGTCGATATTCTCTCCTCCCTCGAGGCGGTGGGGTAGACCCAGCCTCGATGAGCGCTCGTTAAGGTTGAGATCCACCAAGTCAATTTGGGTTCATGGAGCAGACCCAGATGCAGGCTATGCACTTGGGAGAATCTTGTGGCATCGATCGCCGGTTCTCCAGAGGGTTTCTTCTCCGTCGGCCTGGGTCGTCGATGATCTCCCGACCCCAGTACCCGGGCCACCCTCGTCGTCTTCTCGTCGTGGCCGAGCCTTGTTTGGCTGAACACCGACCACGTTGTCCTTTTACCGAAACCGTCCGTCTTTAAAAAGACGAAAACGTTTTCATCGATCTGCCGAAGTGGAAGAGGCGCCGATCCGGGCACCGTCCGCCCTTCGTTCGTTCCTCGTAGAAGAAAGTTCTTGAAGAAAATGGAAGCCTGAAGTCGCCCAACAAGAAAGCCGTGGCAGTGAAGAAGAAGTTGTTCAAGTAACCCGGAGTCCGAAGTTATTTAGCTGGACTTTCAATCCATAGTTATACTCTTTTGGGACAGTCTTATCTCCCGCCAAATCATAGTCCTGTCTTTGTATTAATTTTGGCGGGCAGAAATCTCTGCAGGGGCGCTTTGTCTTGTAACGGAGCCGGTGATAACTTAAACTGGCCTTCCTGGCCGATAATGTCTTTCAATGTCTTTTGCATTGTCACCGTGGCTCGGTTCGCATATTGATCGGTCCGGACATTTTCCTTGATGGCTGCTAAACGGTTTTTCCTTTGTACGATAAATGGGTATAAGTGTTTTTACATTGTCCGCCCATATCTTGATGGGCCCCATCCTGTACTTATAATCCATTGAATATGTATGCTGTTGCTCTGAGTTTCGGTTCCCAGAGATTGGCTTTCGTGGGCTCACTGTCTTCAATCCACAAGCCTGTCTGGCTTGCAGTAACAGAAATAAAATGGTTCATAAACTGATCACGGGGCCTGGCGGCCATTTTGTATGCCCTTTTATCAAAGGTTTTTCTGTGCAAGCTTACTTTGGTCAATAAACAGTCTTAATTTTATCCAGTTTTCTTGCGTGATTTTTGCTGAAAATTGCGAATCTTACACCCCCTTAACAGTGGGAGGAAGGCCTGCAGTACCGCAGCATGCCGTGCCGCAGCGTGTGGCGCTGCGGCCCTTAGCGCACCGAAATTCAGTTTCAGCGCCCCAAGTGGGGCGCGGGAAGCCTCGATTAGCGGCCCGCTTCCATTTGGGGCGCAGAAACTGAATATCCGGATGGCGCAAGGGGATCCGCTTGCAGCGGTAATTCCGGCGCCCAGGCGAGCTTGGCGCCCCAAATGGCGCCCAACTGAATTTTTAGCCCTATAGGTTTTATTGGTTGTACGATTCTGATTGCAGCTGGTTTTTACACTCCGTAGGCAGGATTTACACCAGTGGTATAATTGCACCATATTTGTGGTGGTGGGGAAATCTGAACCCACCCCCTTGGCTGCGGGGGGTCACACTGCTTTAAATAATTGTGGTGGGCTCTTGGGATGGGGGTGCGGGGGAACTCTACCTGTGTCAAAGCAGGGGTGGCGAGGAGTGGTGGTGGTGGAAAAATACAAATTTGCTGCTGCTGGTCATGGGTGTCCAAAATCATAGAGTCAGGCTGACTGCCTCTGAGCAGCTGAACAGAGACATTAAAAAAAAAAAAAAAATTTAAGGTTGGAGCAGTGTAATCTATCACTCCATAATTGATTACACATCCTTTAGGGGAAATAACATGTTAAATTTCCCCAGTGTAAGATGCAGGGTTCTCAAAATTCCCGCACTCCCCAAATTATGGATCAAGGGACCCTGTTTTGGACAAGTTATTAAAACCAGGGTACCCAAAATGGCTTCTGTAACCTCGTGACCAAAACCGACAGGATTTTAAAAGCAAGGCTCTGCAGACAAGCAGGCCCGGAGACGAAACTTAAAATGCAGGAATCTGTGAAAAGGGACTCTCTGGAGCCAGCCAGACAAAGTAAACACAGAATACGCATTTATTCGACTTGACATAAATCAAGCCAGAATGGGCCTAGAATCGAGGCCATTAGGTTTCTGCATATTTAATCGGTAACAGCTCACAGTAGCCATCAAGTCAGGATGGGGACAATTAAGTCTTATCCATGACAAAACAACCAGGACATCGGGGCCATTAGACCCGGAGACAACCACTCCACAAGTCGTTAAAATAAATGGTTGTAATAATTTAAACAAGCCCACCAAAAGTTAAACAATGGACTGACCTGATATGGCGCACAGATAAGGAGTTGAAGAAGGGGTATAACTGTAGGCCCATCAGTAGCAATCGCTCTCTTGTCTCTTGCTCTTGCCCTCATCGTTTGGCCTTTGGCCTGCTGCCGCTTGTACTCACGCCCTGGCCTCGTGGAAGGCTCGCTTCTCACTCCCCACACCGCTCAGCAACCAAGGACACCCATTACACTGGGACCAAACGCGGGAGGAGAACGAGACCCGAGTTCAAAACCACACAGGACACACAGGCCACAAACGGGAAGACGAGATGAGACGAGACGAAGAAGAAGGTAAACCAACAAAAGCAGAGAAGGGCAGCGAAAGGCGCATTGGTAAAACCCAAACGCCCAGTTATAAACTGGCATTTGGTGAATAAATTGGCAGTGCATGCATGGACAGTGAGAATAAGCTGGCGTTTGTCACATGAACATTGCGAATAAGCTGGCGTTCGAAGAGTGGGTGGCAGTGCCCGCGATGAATAAACTGGCGTTCGAAGCTTGGTTAGTAAAATCATCTAAGAGGTAAAATCTGCCAACCGACCCCCGACCATAACATTACCACCGACAACCGCCTGAGGGAAAAGAAGAAGAAAACTCATTGCGATGAGACGACGACGGTAGCTGAGGAAAAGGAGGGTGCTTCACATCAACAACTTCAGTGCCGCGCCCTGAGATCATGTGGTGATGGGGTACCCCAAAGGACAGCAAGAACAGACTTCAAAACTCACAACTGTTAAAGCAACAGGTTTTGGATTGGTGAGCATGAATTCTTGGCCCCTCATAGCTTAATCTATTTAGGTATAGGGGGTGGGATAAGGATAAGGGGATTGTTAATGTAGTTGTTTTCCCTCGATGTGCCAAGTGTTCCCCACTCCCATATAAGTATAATCATTTATGCCTGTATTTTCATACCAGTAATTTTCCTTAAGATTGTTGTATTCTGTTTTCAATAAAATCTTGGTTTTCTTACACCAAACCACTTGTCTACTCGATTTCTGTATCGCCGCCTGTACCTAAGTCCGGTGTCTAGAACCCAGGGGTGTGGGAGCGATTTGAACCGCTCAAAGACAGTCAGAGGTGAAGCTGACTGGGCACACACGCCATCCCCTACAAAAATGGTGACCTCGGCACGAGTCCGGCAACAGGGGTGCGATACAGTAGACAATGGTTCGGAAGAGCAAACCATGATGGAGGAAAGGATTTCTGGTTATGTGTTTAGCAAGGTAAATATGAAAAAGAAGTGGATCACCACTCTGTTAAGGCTGGGCATCCGCTAGATGCAGCAGCTAAGTGGACAGAGGGGAGGGAACACAGGAAGTCCTTCGAGAAGGCAGTCTGGCTGATGTGTTTCAAAAAGCAGGTCCAGCTTCTGGACAGGCTCATTGCAGCACTGGCAGCCGAGTTAAAGGAGTCAGCCCTGGAGATCCAGGACAATGCTCGAGCAGGGGAGAAGTTACTGGTAGCATTGCAGGCCCTGAATCAGGAAAGGATGCATTTAATGGGAGAACGTAAGGCCAAGTTGGAATACCTACAGTGCCAAGTCACCGAAGCCAAGGGTAATGAGTTGAGGTTGCGGGAAAAGAACGCCCGCCTAGCAAGGCAAGTTAGGGAACAGGACGAGAAAGTAAAAGAGGCAAAGGCAGCTTACAAGCTAGCGAGCGAACAGGGGTTTGAAGAGGCAGATCACGGCCCCTGCAAATAGCAGATAGAAAATCTGAGCCTGGTCCTGAGGAAGGCCAAAGGCATGGTGTGCTTCATAAGCCCGAAGGCAGGTCAGGCAGATTTTATGGGGAACGAAATGAGGATGTTTCAAACATCACTGGTAGTGCCCAGGGACGACCCGGTTGAGGAACAGGAGGTCTCACGACCACCACCCGTAGCGCCAGGTTTCAGCGAGGTCTGGCTGCAAGGGGGGGTGGAGCCAGAGGTGGGAGCGGAGTTGGAGCAACCCCTGCCAGAGAGGCCGGAGCCGGGACCGATGTGCCCAGCCTGGCATCGGAGGTTCGGCCCACCCGTCAATGGCGACGATGAGGCCCCCCTCCAAAACCAGTTCATATTACCCTATAGCACCCAGCAGCTTAGGGCTATGGTGAGTCATATCCCAAAGCTCTCCGAAAAAGGGGACACCTCGATCCACTTCAGGGAAGTAGAACAGGCAGCCAGCGTCAACGACTGCGACGGCGCTGAGCAGGCCAAAATGCTGCTATTTTTTCTGGAGAGTAGGCTCCTCCAATCCCTCTCTGACGAGTGTAAGAAGGGGCAGAACAGGTATGAGGTGCTCAGGAATTAAGTTCTGGAGGCCATGGGGATGAATGAGGGAAGTTCTTTCTCCCGTGTGGAGAAGACGGTCCAGCTCACAGGGGAAACCCCGCAGGCTTTCGCGGACTGGTTATGGCCGTTATACCGAAGTGCCTGTCCAGGGACACCTAACCGGGCGTTCCTGAATGGGGATCCACTGGCCCATTGGTTCCGTTGCCTGGTGGCAAACAGCTGGCCACAGGTCCGGGCCAAGGTGGAAGTCTGGTTCGACCCCAAGAATCCCCATGTAACATTTGCATTTTGAATTATCATTGGCCCGCAGGCATCTGTAAGGAATACCTATTATATTCACATGTGATCACATGCTGAGTTGTCATTGGCCTGCAGGCATCTGTAAGGACTGCTATTGTTTTGGAGGACCCAGGGTCCTGACTCCATCTGGACCACACGGTGTTGTACTGCTGTGAGTAAGATCAGACCTGATGCTTCATTAAAAAGGGTTTAAACTGTAATACTCCGTTGTCCTGCAATTTATTATTTTTGTACAAAGTGTGCAAAACAAGACACCCCAGACCACCGAACTTACGGTGATTAGACAGTTGACCCTAGCCTATAAGAACGGTAGGGGAACCGATGCACACCCACCCAAGGGGAAGGTGCATGAGGTAAAAAACGGACAGGGTAGGAAAGAGTGGAATCAGGAAGGGAATAACCCCCCCAACACGAAGACGAATTGTTACAGCTGTGGGAAGGATGGTCGCTGGCGGAAGGAGTGCAAAAACCCTTGGAAAGACAACAAGGGAAAGAATTCCACAGCCCCAGCCCAAAAGGCGGAGGCGGGAAACCCTCCCGCAGCGGTCGAGTCATTTTTGCACACCATGAGGTCCTTATTGACTGGCCAAGGGAGAGTAGCAGCCGCTACCGGAGCTCTGACCCCATCAGCCCCATCCAACCCATAGCCCTGACTAGAGCCAGCGCAGCCTGTTTACCTGTGTTCTCTCTGGTACGATGAATGGAAAAGACCCCTCATGGAGATGGAGGTAGAAAAGGTGAAGGGGACCTATCTGTTGGATACGGGGGCATCATGCACCGTGGTACATTCAGCTAACCCCACCACCTCGCCTCTATCTAACAGGGTCCCATACAGTCTGTCGGGATTCACAGGCAAAAAACAGGCCGGCTTGATTTCCATCCCGCTCGCCATTCTTTTAGGACCACTCCGCTCTAAGTGGACCTGTGTCCTGATGAAATGGGAAGTGGAGGGTGGAAGAGGGGTCCTGGGAGCCGACTTTATTGTAGGCCACGGGATCCTGGTCGATTTAAGAAATCATTGCCTATGGGGGGCAGTTAAAGGAAAGGACGGCGAGGTAGTAGTAATCCCAGGAAAAGAAGGGAAGGGGACCTTATGCACCATGAAGCCCAAAGAGGGTTATAACCTCGAGCTCATGGTCAGTAACACCCCACAGGAGTTCCAGGCATTTGTGCAGGCCCACCTAGCCACATTTGCCACACACAAACACGACTGTGGGAGGGCCAACAGGTTTGAGGTCAGCGTAGACGGGGACCCCATGGCCCGACCACAGAAACAGTATAACTTCCCCAGGGAAGTGGAGCCAGACATGGAAGCAGCCATGTCCTCTTTAGTACAGCAGGGAGTTCTGAGACCGATAGTGTAATGTATGTAATGTGTATATATATACCTTAAGGGAGAGAACTACTTTTTACAGCTCCTGTATACTGTAGTACCGGCAGTGACCACACCTGTATATAAACCCTGAGTAGTGATCTGTACAGATAGTTCTAGAGTAACCCTCATTCAGTAAACACCTGTTGAATCGTTCCCTGCAGTCTGTTGTCTGATTATTGAAGGACACAACATTAAGGTACACAGACATAACATTGGCGACGACGCAGATTCGAACCTACCTGCAACTCTGCATCACCTCCCAGGGATTCGCTCCTGGAGAACAGTGGAAGAAGGTCGAGCCCAGAAGCAAGGGCGTCGACCACGGGCAACCGCCCAGTCATCCAGCGGAGATTTGAGCATCGCAGGGAAGGCTGTCGAGAGCCAGGCTTGGCTTTCCAGTCACGGTGGTCCAGCGAAACGGGCTGGCAACAGGTACTGCGCAGACCCTTCCTGGACAGCAGTGGGCTAAAGCCCGACAGAGCGGCACAGAAAAAGGCCAAGCAGCGTCGACAGGGGAGAGAGAGAGGGCAGAGCGCACAGGGCGCAGCCAGTGTTCAGGACCGAGCAGCGTCAACGGGGGAGAGAGATGAGAGAGAGCAGAGCACAGCCGGTGGTCAAGGGCCGAGCAGCGTCAACGGGGGAGAGAGGCGTGCAGGAAAACGCGAGGCGCTGCCATTGCAACGAGGACCGCAGAGAGTGGCGTTGGCAGCAGCGCAGGAGTAGCGCACGAAACCCACAGGGCGTCGCCATTTGCCACGAGGACCGATGAGAGCGGCGTTGGCAGCAGCGCGGGAGACACCATTTTAAGCCGCAGCGGGGAAGAAAGGAAAGCACGGGAGACGCCATTTTAAGCCAGTCTAACCACACCCAAAAATGCCGAAGAGTGGCAGTATCACAGCGTTCGACAATGAAGTTGAAGATTGGACGACATATGTCGAACGCATAGAAGTATACTGCAAGGTAAATGAATTGCCAGATGGAGGACCACCACTACTAGGACGTGAATGGATCTGGAAGATACAGCTAGATTGGCATTCCATACAAGCACTGACTGTAGATGCCAAAAAGGATGACGATGTCACACCTGGACGACTGTCAAAAATGCTAACTGACGCACAAGAAGTGTTCCAGCAGAGACTCGGAACACTAAAAGGCATAACAGCGACGATCAAAATAGAGGAAAATGCAAGCCCAAAGTTTATTAAGGCCAGACCGATACCTTATGCGATCCACCCAGCCGTCGAAGCAGAGCTGGAAGGTTTGGAACGTTCAGGAGTACTGTCCAAAGTGGACTGGAGCGAGTGGGCTACACCCATCATTCCTGTAATGAAGAGGTCGTTGAGTAATATGCCTGGGGAACCAAAGAAGGTTCGCATCTGTGGGGACTTTAAGGTGATAGTGAACCCAGTCCTTCACACTGTACAATATCTGCTTCCGCAGATTGAAGATATTTTCACCTCGCTATCTGGAGGGAAACGCTTCACTAAGATTGATCTGGCCCAGGCGTACCTGCAAATGGAGGTAGAAGAAGCCTCAAAATAGTACCTCACGATCAACACTCATAAAGGTCTCTACCAATACAACCGGCTGGTGTTCGGGGTAGCATCAGCTCCGGCGATTTGGCAAAGGGCAATGGAACAAGTCCTGCAAGGGATTCCAGGGACCCAGGGTTGTTTGGACGACATCCTGGTCACGGGCGAAAATGACAGTGATCAACTCGCCAACCTGGAGCAGGTGCTCACTAGATTGAAGGAATATGCACTCCGAGCTAATCGCCACAAATGCGAGTTTTTCCAGAAGCAGATCTCGCATTGTGGCCACGTTATTGATAAAGAGGGGTTACATAAGTCCCCTGAAAAGATTGAGGCAGTAGTCAACGCTCCAGCACCGGAAAATGTGTCACAACTGAGGTCATTTCTCGGGCTGGTGAACTACTACCATAAGTTCTTGCCGAACTTGTCTACCGTACTGCACCCACTGAACACCCTACTGCAAACGGGGGTACCATGGAAGTGGAGTGACGAATGTAAACGGGCTTTCCAGAAGAGCAAAGCATTGATCACATCAAAAGAGGTGTTGGCTCATTTCAACCTAGCACTAACAATTCGGTTGGCGTGTGATGCATCACCCTATGGCATTGGAGTGGTGCTGTCGCACAAATTCCCGGGCGGCTCGGAGAGGCCAGCAGCCTTTGCGTCTCAGCCACTAACCTCAGCCGAGCGTAACTACGCCCAGATTGACAGGGAGGCCCTCAGCCTAGTGTGGGGAGTGAAAAAGTTCAATCACTATCTGCACGGGCAGAAGTTCACCTTGCTGACTGACCACCAACCACTTGTCTCCATCTTTAATCCAAAGAAGGGCGTTCCAGTGATGACTGCGCAACGGCTACAAAGATGGTCCCTTTTTCTCGGGGCGCGCCAATATGAAATCAAGTATAAGGGCACGAAACAGCATGGAAATGCTGATGGGCTATCACGCCTGCCACTGCCTACTGCGGAGGAAGCACCAGCAGTGGGTCCTGTCGAAATATTTCATTCAACTATAATTGAATGCTTGCCAGTAACTAACGCTGGTATAGAGAAGGAGACCCGAAATGACCCGACACTGTCTCGGGTTTATGATTTGACGGTGAAGGGATGGCCAGCACATGGTGACTCACTGTTGCCAGCATTCTCATCCAGAAGAGAACAGCTGTCAGTATGCCAGGGGACCTTGATGTGTGGATCCCGAGTGGTAATTCCACCCAAGTTAAGGGATAGAGTGCTCAATGAGCTTCACGAAGGTCATCTGGGAGGGGTGCAAATGAAAAGCCTTACTAGGGCTTATGTGTGGCGGCCGGGGATCGATCAGCAAATCGAGGACCTGACAAAGAGCTGCTCAGGATGCCAAAAGGTCCAAAATGCACCACCACATGCCCCTCTACACCCATGGGAGAGGCCCTCATCTCCATGGCAACGGGTGCATATTGATTTTGCTGGTCCATTCATGGACTCAATGTTTTTAATAGCCGTGGATGCGCACTCGAAATGGCCTGAGGTGATCAAAATGTCCTCCATCACTACGGAGAAAACTATTGCAGTCCTACGGACCATTTTTGCCAGGAACGGCTTGCCAGAGCAGATTTGCTCTGATAACGGACCACAGTTTGTGTCCGAAGAGTTTCGAAGATTTATGAAAAGGAATGGGGTAAGGCATTACACATCAGCCCCGTATCATCCAGCCACAAATGGATTGGCTGAGAGGTTCGTACAAACCTTTAAAAAAGCAGTAAAGGCCATGTGCGATGACGACATTCCACTGCAGCATAAGGTGGACAATTTCCTGTTAGCCTACAGAAATGCGACACATGCAGTCACCAACCAGGCCCCGGCCATGATGTTCTTTAACAGAAGGTTGAGATCTCGTCTGTATTTGCTCAGGCCAAATGTACGAAGAAATGTTGAGAGTAAGCAATTCCAGCACATCAATGAGAAGCTGACAAGGAGCTTCAATGTAGGGCAACCAGTCTTGGCCCGCGACTACCGAACAGAGAAATGGCAACCAGGAACGATATGCACACGGCAGGGGCCACTAATGTACACAGTGGATGTTGGGGAGAACATTGTGAGACGCCATGCTGACCAGATCCTAGAGTCACAGGAACGATTCAACCCCATGTCTCGGCCATACGTACCTGGTGAGGAACCCGACGTACAGGTCGCATCTACCTCAGAAACAATAGCATTGGAAGCTGATGAATCAACTGATGACAGGGTGCTAGAATTGCCTCCGCACCAAGAGCGAGACACTCGGGAAAGGCGTTATCCAGAAAGAATCAGGAAGCCTCCCCAGAGACTGAATATATGAATGGACTATTTTCATATAACATTGTATATTATAAATGTTAATTGTTAAATGAATATTATGGTACTGTTAATCTAAAAGGGGAGGAATTGTAATGTATGTAATGTATATATACCTTATGGGAGAGAACTACTTTTTACAGCTCCTGTATACTGTAGTACCGGCAGTGACCACACCTGTATATAAACCCTGAGTAGTGATCTGTATAATTAGTTCTAGAGTAACCCTCATTCAGTAAACACCTGTTGAATCGTTCCCTGCAGTCTGTTGTCTGATTATTGAAGGACACAACATTAAGATACACGGACATAACAGATAGCCACCAACGTAAACACTCCACTGTGGCCGGCTAGAAAGCCGGACAATTCCTGGAGGGCCACGGTGGACTATCGGGTGCTCAATAGTAACATCCCAGCCTGTGCACCCACGGTAGCAGCAGTTGTCGATCTGATAGGAAGTATCCCAGCATCTGCGACTACTTTCACGGTGCTGGATATATCCAACAGGTTTTGGTCCATCCTTTAAGGCGGGAGGATCAGTACAAGTTTGCCTTTATGTTTAAAGGGCAACAGTGCACGTGAAACTGCTTGCCTCAGGGCTTCCACAACAGCCCCAGCATTTTTAAGCAGTGCATGTCAAACAGTTTAAAGGATTTCAGTCAGCCCAGACAGTTGGTACAATATGTGGATGACCTGCTCCTGTTCACGGATTCGAGAGAGAAGCATTGCCCACTATTGGCCGAACTGCTGGAGCTGCTCGGGCAAAAGGGTTTTAAAGTGAACCCCAAGAAAGCACAGATCGGCTAGCAGGAGGTGAAATTCCTAGGCCTGACCATATGCGCTGGAGAAAGGGCCATAGATAAGGTTAGGAGAGAAGTGGTACAAGAGTTACCAGTCCCCAACACAGTCACGGGTGTGAGGTCATTTCTAGGGCTAACCGGGTACTGTAGCGACTTCATTGAAGACTATGCAGCCACAGCTGCCCCTCTGCTCCGACTCCTACACAAGAGAGTGGAGTGGGCTTGGGATGAGGGTTGCCAGGCAGCGTTTGTCAGGCTCAAGAAGGACTTGCAGACCGCACCAGCTCTAGGGGCCATAGATGGGGGGAAAGAGTTTTTCCTGGAGTTAGCAGCCAGTGGGGACAGCCTGAATGCTGTGCTGCTCCAAGAGTGGCACGGCCGGCTGAGGCCGGTGGTCTACTCCTCCAGGATACTCACGGATGTGGAGAGGAGCTACTCCAACAGTGAGGGGCACCTCTTGGCCACACATTGGGCTGTGAAAAGATCACTGATCTTCACAGGCACGTCTCCCATCACCCTCCTCACCAATCACACACCCACCCAGATGCTCCTGGATGGGAGGATCAAGGATGGGACAGTGAGCAGTGCACGCATTGCTCGCTGGACCCTGCTTCTCTCACAGATTGACCTCAAGGTGAAGGCTCTCTGTGAGCCAAAGCTCGCAGCCAACCTGGTATATCCTGGAACAGCCCACCAGTGTTCCATAGAAGGGGTTTGGGAAGTGGACATAGATTTACGGGCCAGGATACATCCCATTGGCCGCAAGATCTATGTGGGCGGCCCCAGCACGGTATCTGCTAGCGAGTGGAGTTTATGACCCAGCGGCAAACATTGCCCTGGCAATTAAACTCCCCAGCACTGTAGTGTATGTACCCGTCTACCTTTAAGGGAACTATTGAATGTAACCGTTCACCTTTAAGAGGACTACTTTCGGGTGGCACTATTTGTTTGGCTTCTGTATACTGTAATACCGATAGTGACCACACCAGTATATAAGTGTTGTGGCATGATTGCTGGGGCAGATTCGCCCGGACCTTCGAATCGTAAAGACCTGTTTGTTTGTTACTTCTGAAGTCTGTGTATTTATTTACTGCACAACCCACAGACTTTACAGTGGCGACGAGTCCGATCGTACCCTGCGGCAAGACTACCAAAAGCAACGAAGAGCGTCGAAGAGAGACAACCGCCCTCGTCGTGCTACCAAAATAAAACACGAGGCTGCAACAACAGAAAGCAGGAAGACTAACAACAAAAGCTGTATCAGCAACAGGCACTGACTACCCTTCTGCCACGGTGCGGAGTGAGCCGACCAGCAAGAAACAAGGCGGGCGAAGAGACTGTGAGTAGGGGAAGGTGTAGAAGTATCCGGAGGATAAGGGCAGAGCACTCGACCTCGGTCGAGGGGGAGCTGTGCCGGCCAAAAGTCGGGTCCAACGGCGTCGGGTGACAGCCGGACCGCGATCGGTGGGAAAAATCCAGGCAGCGACCGCAGCCACGAAGCGCTGAGCCTGCGAGTAGGCGCGGGAAGAGAAACCCAGCCGCAGCCGGGGAGGGAAACACCGGTCTGCGAGAGGGCTGGGGAGGCGAACGGGAACCGTGCGGGTGAGAGCCGGGTGCGGAGAGAGAGACTGCGAGGAGCCAGTCCAGCGGCTGAGCTGTTCTCCACCAACGGGGTACTCAGAGCCGGCAAAACCGAACGTGCGGGAGTGGGAGAGGGACACAGCCGAAAACGGGGTGAGAGACTGCGCGAGAGCCAGTCCAGCGGCTAAACTGTCCTCCGTTAACGGGGTGTACCCAGCGCCGGTAGAGCCGTGCGGGCGGGAGGAAAAGACAGAGCCGAGTAAGGGGAGCTGTGCGGAAGCCAGCCCAGCGGCCGAACCTGTCCGCTGTGGGGAAAGCGTACCCCTTCCACCAGGGAAGAAACGCGGGAAGCCGCCATTAGGCGGGGAAGACGATTGAAGTGGGCGGGGCGAGAAGGAAAGAGCGGGAAACCGCCATTTTCGCGGGAAAACCGCCATCTTAGAAATAAACAAATAAATAAGAATACTTGAAGAAATACTTGTGTTGTACCCAAGGAAAGAAAGATGCCTAAGCGGGCGGACATCAACGAGTTCAATTCGGAGATAGAAGACTGGGCCACGCATGTAGAACGTATTGAGATACATTGTAAGGCTAACAAAATAGCTAAGGAGGAAAAAGCTTTAACCTTACTTAACATGATGGGTGCGAAAACATTCGGGGTGTTGAAGAATCTTCTCTCACCAGCTAAACCGGCAGATCAGACTTTCGATGATATTGTAGCAGTGCTGAAAGATCACTTGAACCCACACCGTTGATGCTGGCTGAACGATTCAAATTCTACGCAAGAACGCAGAGGAAAGATGAAAGCAATGCGGAATACTTGGTCGAACTGCGTAGGATAGCGAAATACTGCCAGTTTGGAGGGAATCTGACAGAGGCACTGCGTGACAAGTTCGTATGCGGATTGTCCAAAGAAGGAACGCAGAAGCGACTACTGGAAGAAAATGACCTCACACTGGACAGGGCTGTCCTCATAGCTGCATCGCATGAAGCCGCAGCGAAAGGAACGGCGGAAATGCAGCTAAAGGCGGCGGCACTCGGGGTCGACCAAATTACTTCGAGCACAACAAAATGCTACCGTTGTGGGAAGACAACACACGACCAGAATCAATGCTGGGGTAAAAACCAAGAATGCAGGAAATGTGGCAAGATCGGGCACATAGCTAAGGTATGCCGGTCAGGAGCAACGTACAACAATAAGAAGTCACCACAAAAATGGTACGGAAAGGTGCAAGAGGTGACTAAGAAGAGTCTGAGGGAACAGAAGTCGGTCTCACACTCCAAATGCAAAGGACTGGACAGTCTGAGAATTCACAACGTGAGCAATGAAGCTGACCGACAAACTATCTGGATAACGCTACAGATTGCAAAGGTCCAAGTAAAAATGGAAGTGGACACCGGATCGGCGTTGACGGTCATGAATAAGCATGACTACAAGAAATTTTTCAAGCATATGCCACTACGGGATACGGAACTAGTACTACAGACATACACGGGGCACAAAGTATTCCCCATCGGAATGATAGAAGTCAAGGTGAGATACAAGGATAAAGATCATCACCGGTTGGACCTGTATGTATTGCCTGAGGGAGGACCACCACTTCTGGGGCGGGAGTGGATCCGAAAAATAAAATTGGACTGGCAGTCACTAAACACCATGACGGTGGATTCCGAAAAAGAGGATGTCAAACCTGAACGGTTGTCCAGAATATTGGACGAAGCTAAGGAGGTATTCCAGCAAGGACTGGGAACACTGCGAGGTATTAAAGCAAAGGTTAAGATTGCAGAAAATGCAAGCCCAAAGTTTTTTAAGGCCAGATCAGTACCTTACGCAATACGACCAGCTGTGGAGGCAGAACTGGAAGAACTTGAACGATCAGGGGTTCTGTCAAAAGTGGACTGGAGTGAGTGGGCCACGCCCATTGTTCCCGTCATGAAGTCCTCACCGAGTAATAAGCCAGGGGGACCGGGGAAGGTCCGTATCTGCGGAGATTTCAAGATTACTGTGAATCCGGTGCTTCACACGGTGCAATACCCGCTTCCGCGGATTGAAGATATCTTTGCTTCGTTGGCTGAAGGGAAACATTTCACGAAAATAGATCTGGCTCAAGCATATCTACAGATGGAGGTCGAGGAAGAGTCACGCCAGTACCTCACCATCAACACTCACAGAGGCTTGTATCGCTACAATAGACTGGTCTTTGGGGTGGCTTCGGCGCCAGCAATTTGGCAGAGGGCCATGGAACAGGTGTTACAAGGAATTCCAAGCACGCAGTGCTACTTAGATGCCATTTTAATCACGGGAAAAGATGAGGAAGAACACCTCACGAATTTGAAACTGGTGCTCACCAGGTTGAAGGAGTATGGCCTTCGGATTAATCGCAAGAAGTGTGAGTTCTTCCAAAAACGGATCTCATACTGCGGTCATGTCATTGACCGAGAGGGACTGCATAAGTCACCCGAAAAGATAGAAGCGGTTGTGAAGGCCCCCGCTCCAGGAAACGTATCACAGTTAAGATCATTCTTGGGGTTGATTAATTACTATCACAAGTTTCTGCCAAATTTATCCACGGTTCTGCATCCGCTGAATGACCTGTTGCGGAAAGAAACACCATGGAAGTGGAGTGAAGAATGCAAAAAGGCTTTTCGCAGAAGCAAGGAGTTGATTACCTCTGAAGAAGTGTTGGCTCATTTCAACCCAGCATTACCCCTTCGTCTAGCTTGCGATGCTTCCCCGTACGGAATTGGGGCAGTACTCTCGCACAGGCTACCAAATGGCTCGGAAAGGCCAGTGGCTTTCGCGTCCCGATCATTGACACCCGTGGAGCGAAATTACACCCAAATAGATAGGGAGGCCCTCAGTCTTGTGTGGGGCGTGAAGAAATTCAACCATTACCTACAATGTAAAAAGTTCACATTGCTGACAGACCACCAGCCGTTGGTGTCCATATTCAACCCAAATAAGGCCGTTTCCACCATGACAGCACAAAGGTTACAAAGGTGGTCCGTGTTACTTGGGGCACACCAATACGAAATTGAGTACAAAAGGTCTAAACAGCATGGAAATGCTGATGGGTTGTCACGCTTGCCATTGCCGATGGTAGAAGAAGCGAGTATAGTGGACCCAGTAGAGTTGTTCCACTCATCCATAGTGGAGTGTCTACCGATAAAAACTCAATGATTGAGAATGAGACAAGGAATGACCCGACTCTTTCACGAGTCTATGATGTAACGGTGGAGGGATGGCCAGCACAGAGCGAACCAACACTGCAAGCATTTGCACAGAGGAAAGAACAACTGTCAGTGTGTCGAGGAACCCTGATGTGTGGATCTAGAGTGGTGATTCCACCCAAACTCCAAAAGAAGGTGCTAAAGGAGCTGCACGAAGGACATCTGGGGGGAGTAAAGATGAAAAATCTAGCAAGAGCGTTTGTGTGGTGGCCAGGCATTGATGGAGACATAGAGGAGATCACGAAGAACTGCCTAGGATGTCAGAGGGTTCAGAACGCGCCACCCCAGGCTCCTCTGCATCCATGGGAGTGGCCCTCATCGCCTTGGCAAAGAGTACACATTGACTTTGCTGGTCCATTTATGGACTCGATGTTTCTAATAGCGGTGGATGCCCACTCCAAGTGGCCGGAAGTAATTAAGATGACCACCACCACGACGGAAAAAACCATCGCAGTGTTAAGGACTATGTTTGCTCGGAATGGCCTGCCGGAACAGATCTGTTCTGATAATGGACCACAATTTGTGTCCGAAGAATTCAAGAAATTCTTAAAGAGCAATGGGGTTAAACATTACACGTCAGCCCCATACCATCCCGCCTCCAATGGATTGGCTGAAAGGTTTGTCCAGACCTTCAAGAAGGCCGTAAAGGCCATGAGTAATGAAAATATAAGTCTGCAACATAAGGTGGATAGCTTTTTGTTGGCATACCGAAATGCGACACATGCGGTCACAAATCAAACTCCCGCAATGATGTTCTGTAATAGACGCCTAAGATGCCGGCTGGATTTACTAAAACCAAACGTCAGAAGAGACGTAGAGAACCGGCAATTCCAGGGCATGAACGACAGGGTCACGAGATCTTTCCAGATCGGTCAACGAGTTTTGGCCCGGGACTACCGTACTGAGAAATGGCAGCCTGGAACTATTGGGAAAAGGCTGGGGCCATTGATGTACACCGTGGACATTGGAGACAATATAATAAGGCGCCATGTTGACCAAATCATAGGGTCCGCCACAAATGGGCCACCGACTTCACCACCTTATCCGGGTAATGTTGAAACTGAGATACCCAGAACACCTACTTCCGATCTAGTGATACTGGAGTCAGCTGAACCTGACACGGCTTTTCAAGCCGAATCGACCTTACCAGAAGCACCTCCTAGCCCGCCTGAAATGACGACACCACTGCGGCGTTATCCTGACAGAATCCGGAAACCCCCGGAAAGACTGAATCTATGAACTGTCTTACATAAACCTGTATATATGTTAGAATGTATGTTCACTATGGACTTAGTAAGTAATAAGCTAAAAAGGGAGGATTGTAGTGTATGTACCCGTCTACCTTTAAGGGAACTATTGAATGTAACCGTTCACCTTTAAGAGGACTACTTTCGGGTGGCACTCTTTGTTTGGCTTCTGTATACTGTAATACCGATAGTGACCACACCAGTATATAAGTGTTGTGGCATGATTGCTGGGGCAGATTCGCCCGGACCTTCGAATAGCAAAGACCTGTTTGTTTGTTACTTCTGAAGTCTGTGTATTTATTTACTGCACAACCCACAGACTTTACAAGCACCATGAGCGCCCAGCAGGCTGAACTGTCCGCGGTAGTGTATGTCATTACACACCCTGAAATCTTCCCCACCCCATACACGATTTGCTCGGACAGCATGTTTACGTGCAATTCGTGCACTGAGTACCTGGCCATTTGGTCTCGACGCGGATACACCTCCGCTGACAGGAGACCCCTCACAGTGAAACCCCAGCTGGAGAAGATCCTAGCCGCAGTGCAGGGAGGAAGGGGAGATTTTCATCCACAAGGTGAAGGCCCATTCCTCCACAGAACCCCGTAGTCAAGGCAACCAGCAGGCTGACATGCTCACCAAGGAGGGTGCCTGCACAGGCACTTTCTGGGAACCATATGGGTCCAGACCCATGGCGGCAGTCAGAAGTAGGGACGGGACACAAGGGAGTGCAGGGGTAGCTTTAGCCCTGGACCTTAAGACAGTCCAAGCCCAAGACCCCGTCCTCAAGGCGGTCCTCAGTGCAGTGACTGAGGGAAACGGGATAGAGGGTCCTTACGGCACAGCATCCATCTTCGTGAAAGAGGGCATGCTGTTCCGAGGGGAACAATGTGTTGTGCCGCAGCAACACCGGAGGGAATTCCTTCAACTGGCCCATGAGGGTCCAGGAGCGGGACACCCCGGGCCTGAGACCACCTGGCAGCGGGTGGAACAGGCGGGATGGTGGCCGGGACTCAGGGAAGATGTCCGCGAGTTCTGCGCCGGCTGTCTTGTGTGCGTTGCTAATAACGCTGACCCCTACAAAAGGAAGGTACCTATGGGACACATCAGGAGGGTAGAGGGACCATGGCAGTCAATACATGTCGACTACATCGGGCCCCTGCCCAACGCCCAGGGAGGCTATATGTACTGCCTAGTCCTGGTAGATGTGTTCACGAACTAGGTAGAGGCCTTCCCCTGCAGAACAGCCACAGCTCTGGGTACTGCCAGGATCCTGGTCGGGGAGGTGTTCTCGTGGTGGGGTCTACCACAGTATGTGGAGTCCGACCAAGGGAGTCACTTCACCGGACAGGTGATGCAGAATACCCTTATGCTGCTAAGCATCGAGGGGAAGTGGCACGTGGCCCACAACCCACAGTCATCAGGGATTGTGGAGAGAATGAATAGGACCCTAAAAGAAAGGTTGAGGAAGGAGACGGTGGGCCGAGGTCCTACCGTTGGTTCTGATGGGGATCCGGTCCAGCTAGTCGAAAAGCATAGGGTACTCCCCGTACGAGCTGATGACTGGCAGGGTTATGCGGACCCCCACCCATGTACTAGCCCCGGTGCTCATGGAGGGTCAGCTCAGAGAGGTAAACCGGGACAGGTTCGCCCGAAACCTCTTTGAGTACCTTAAACAGGTCCACGAGTGGGCGGCTGGGAACATGGGAAAGCAGCATCAGAGTAACCGATTGCTGTTGGAACCCCGAAAGCACCACAAGTGGGAGGTAGGCAATCAGGTCATGGTGAGGAACTATGCCCGAGTAGGTAGTCTGGAACCATTGTACATGGGGCCCTACAGCATTGTAGACAAAGGCAGCCCCATGGTATACGCTGTTAAGATGCCTCGGCACACCAAATGGTTCCATATTAATCAGTGCAAACTGTTTAAACCCGAAAGGAGAAAACAGCCAGTTGGGGTAGGGCCTGAGGATAGAAATCCTCAGCCTGCAGCAGGAGCAAGTTCACAGACTGCACAGGCAGGCGCTGTGGCTTGCTTAAGGGGAGGGGCCATCCCGCCCACCAATTGGGACACTCCCCCACTCTTCTGGGCTCCAGATGAGGAGGGACCCGAGGGTGAAGACACCACCCCTAACCCAGGTGAAGAGGAGGAGGGACCTGAGGTCGAAGACCCCGCCCCGGACCCAGTTTTGGGACCTGGGGGACGGAGACTCTCAGCCTGCAGCAGCAGGCTGCGAAGAGTTACCTGCCCCTAGTCCAGGTTCGGGAGAGGTAAAGCACGAGGAAAAGGATCCCCAGCCAGCGGCAGTGGTGAGCCCACAGACCGCACCGGAAGGGGCAGCGGTTCGGGTTAAAGGCCCACCAGCCAAGAAAACCTCACCTGCCAAAGTCCTCAGAAGGTCCCCATGTACGCCCCAGCCAAGGAACCCGTGGTCACCAGCTCCCCAGTTTAAAGAGACAACCTCCCAAGTTAGGGGGAAGTCCAAGGACAGAGGTTCCCAGCCAGCAGCCACGGTGCAGGACAGTGCGACCACATGGAAGGGAGCGGTGTGCCGCAGCCCAAACAGGAATTAGGCTGGCCGCCCGGAGACGGATGGCGGATGTACATAGTCTAGGTAATTTAAGTTTTGGTATTTAGCTTAAGTATGGGTGTTTTAGCTTAAGTTAAGTAAGGTGACGGGTAGTTTTAATTAAGTAGTAATCTGCTAAGAGAGTGTATATTTGAGTCGAGGTCGCGAGACCCGACTATTCTTCACCCAAGCCAGAGAATCTCTTGGGGACCTGGCTGTATGTTTTTGTATCTGTTGCAGAAAGACTTTCAGGATGAAGGGGATCGTAATCCTACTTGCCCTGATGGGACTGAGCGTTGGAAAGCGAGGCGACATGGAGGACTCTCACATCTACGGGTGCTCGGGAGAGAGAGCACCTATAGTTACCGACGGAAGTGGCAAATGGGATGCGGAGGAGCTCGCCGTCTACTTCCACAAGGGAAGGTGGCCAGGGTGGTTGGGGTCCAATTCATCCCAGTACTCCAGCCAGACAGGGTTCACGTGTGGGGAGGCCTCCCTCCTGTGCCCCAGGGTATAGGTGATTGCCACAAAGGTCAGCGTCACTGTAGGGAAACGTGTATGTTTAACATGCAAGGGAAAGATTCCTCTGGATAGGTGGTGATGGCTCAGAAAACTGAGCAAAAACATGGGAAACCCCGCAGTCAGGTGGGAACGATTGGGGATTACAGGGACTCACGGGGGATTGAGTGTGTGCTGGAACAAGTGGTGGGAACCGTATCAGGGGATTTATGTCTGTATGTGGGGGTCAGAGAAAGCCTGCCCCTCAGGCATATCCATCATTTTCCACTGGCAATGGCAAGATGCCGGGGAGGGGGTGGAGTGGGATTCCAGCCTGAAGGCGTGCGCAGTCCCATACTCCCCGATCCCAGTGAATGCCACTGAACTTTTGACCAGCCCCCGAAAGCCCCTGCCCACGACACAGGCAGCAAGAACCCACAGGGAGGGGTGCCCCACCACCACCAAGGGACCAGGGAATGGGCTGGTACTAGTGCCTACGGATCAGGTACTATACCAGAGGGTACACTACGTGGTAGCCGCCGTGATTTTAAACCTCACCGAGGTACACTTACCGGAGTGGTGTCCCAAAGACACAAAGCAGCTATACCAGGTCCTATTAAAGGAGATGTTCAGGAAATTTTATGAGTTCGATTTCGCCAATGTTGACAAAACCGAACTGTACACCACACAAATTCGGTTGGTTGCGCCAGCGATTAGCGCCTAATGAGCCTGAGATTTGGGGCGTTACCCAATTTTCGGCCAGGCGCAGTGATCCCAGTGCTTCCTGCCATATTAAGCAGCCCTTTAGCGCCGGCGCTAACTCTTTGCGCCCGCTCGCGGGCACAGCCAGATCATGATGTCATTTCATTGTGCAACGCCTTTTTGGCGCCCCAGACCGGAAATTCAGTGGCGCCCCCCTCCGTTCCGCCTGGCACTATTAGTGACAGTTGGAAGGAATGTTACCAGGTCCATCTCGGACTCGGGGGGCGCTCTTTAAAGGGGACAGCACTAGTATAAAAGCGGCAGCCATTTGGCCTGGCCATCCTGCTCGCTGCTGGAGAGAGTTGCAGACCTTCAGTTGCAGAGAGTTCTTCTCATTGAACCAGAGGAGCCTTGGGACCTTCAGCCCTGTCCAGAACAGTTTGATCCTGAGAGATTACTGCGTCTTACTCGTCTGACAGAATAATGGGAGCTGCTTTGGAGGGGAACGTCATCCTGGCTGAACAACTGGCAAGGGCACAGAGACGGAGGGAGAGAGGGCCGGGATTGGCCAGAAGGAGGAGGGCCAATGGACGTCGCCAAATCCGACCATACGCTGCCAGGGTTTTTAGGCAGCAGGTCTCATACCTTACCATGTCGGAGGAGCAGTGTCTGCGAAGGCTCAGGTTCAGTAAGGATGTTGTGACTGAGCTGTGCCACCTGCTTGCTGAGGATCTGCAGCCGCGGCTATGGTGCAGGACCTCTCTGTCGGTGGCCGTGAAAGTCACTGTTGCCCTCAACTTTTACGCCAGCGGCTCGTTTCAGGCAGCAACAGGGGACATCTCAAATATCTCACAATTTGCGGTGCATTGCTGCATCCGGCAAGTGACAGCTGCCCTCTATAGAAGGAGGCGCAAATTAATCACCTTCCCTGTGACCCTGGAGAAGCAGGGGGAGAGCGCGCAGGGCTTCGCGGCTATTGCGGACTTCCCCATGGTGCAGGGGGCCATTGATGGCACACACGTGGCTTTGCGGGCGCCATTACAGAATCCTGAGGAGTTCCGCAACCGCAAGGGGTTCCACTCCCTTAATGTCCAGCTGGTCTGTGATCACCGGCAGATGATCATGGCGGTCAACGCACAATTCCCTGGCAGCAGCCATGACGCGTTCATCTTGCGGCAGACCTCAGTGGCTGACCTTTTTGAGGCCCCGGCTCACCCACGAGGCTGGCTTCTTGGCGACAAGGGCTATCCTCTCTGCCCATGACTCATGACCCCGCTCCGTTTGCCCAGCACCCCGGCAGAAGAGCATTACAACAACAGCCATCAGGCGACCAGGAACATTGTGGAGCACACAATTGGTGAGCTGAAGCAGCGTTTCCGTTGTCTAGACCATTCGGGGGGCGCCCTACAGTACTCGCCGGAGCATGTGGCGCGCATTGTTGTTGTCTGCTGCATGCTCCACAACCTGGCCATCTGACGCACCCAGCCAATGCCAGCCGACCCTCAAGGTCCAGCAGAGCAGGCGGACGAGGAGGAGGAGGAGGAGGAGGAGGAGGAGCATGTGGACGAGGAAGATCAGGAGGAGGAGGAAGATGGGAGGGCTCCAGAAACTGGAAGGGCCGTTCATCAGAGGCTCATAAGGCCTCGGTTCTAGGCCCCTCAGACGGAATGCTGGCTGTGATTGGAACAGCGCCCTTCGGTTCGCAGTAAGCCTATGAAGGCCACCAGGATTGTAAATAGTCTACAGCTCCATTGTAAATAAAACATTTTCTTTATTTTCAAACAAGCGCTTCCTTCCAGCATGACAAGATAATGGTAACAGAAATCATAACTAACAAACTAACAGAAAACTGTCTGACAACCCAGCGAGACTAACCAAAACATAACAAACAAACACAGCAGGTTTGGATGGCCTTAAATTCAGAAAAAGACACGTCTTAGCACCTCCCTCTACTGTTGACCCCTTGATGGAGACCAACTCCTCTTACGAGGTCGGCCCCTTCCCTCCCTGCAGCTTCTCCGTAATTGAACTCCAGTGGCTGCGTCAAGGCTGGGGGACGCCTGCTGAGTTTCTGGAAGCGCTGAAGCCTCAGAGGGACGGCCTGGACGACCACTGGGCTTGGAGGGCCCGCAAGCTGGCTGCTCCAACTGGGCATGCCTGGAAGCAGTCTGCCGTGCAGGTGGTGGCAGCTGCACTGCTGACGTTCCAGCGGTGGCATCAGGAATGCTCACATGCAGAGAGAGGACACCTGCACCGTGGTCGGCCGACACACTGGCACTCTGACGGGGCCGCACCGGACCATCCGCCACAATCGACTGCTCCACAGATTCATGGCCTGCTGTGGTGCTGCAAGGGCCTGGGGTGATCCTGCCTGATGCAGCTAGGGTGGCAGCAGTGAGTGTTCGCGTGGCCTCAATTTGCGTGTGGACGAGGCCAGCAAGTGACTGCGTGGCAGCAGTGAGGACCTGCGTGGCAGGTTCCAGTGCTTCGGACAAGCCATGGACAGTCCTTTCCACTGCTTCGGACAAGGCCGGAACAGTCCTTTCCACTGCTTCGGACAAGGCCGGAGCAGTCCTTTCCACTGCCTCGGACAAGCCCTGGACAGACCTTTCCATTGCTGCCCCGAAGCCCTGGACAGACCTTTCCATTGCTGCCCCGAAGCCCTGGACAGTCCCTTCCATTGCTGCCCCAAAGTCCAGCACACTCTTTGCCAGTGTGTCGATCGACTCAGGCATCCTCCCCACTGCAGCCATAAGCTCAGTGTGCCTGAGCCGGGCCTGGGCGCTCATTTCGGCAAGGCTACGCACCTCCTCTGCACTCTGTGCAGCAGTCATGGTGGCCTGCCTCGCCCTCCGGGGAGACGGCCCCCGAGCGTCCCTACCCCTCTCGCGTTGCTGCAGGCCGCTGGTTCCTGCAACTGGCTCCTCATCAGAGCCACCCCCGCCCTCCCCTCCAGGGAACTACTATCCCCAGTCTCCAGATGCGGTGTCTCCCCTGAGGCTGGCACGGATGGTCCGGCTTCCTCCTGCTCGTCGCCTCCGGAGGCACTGGCACTGGCAGCTTGAGGGGCCAGCTCCCAAGCTGGTGATGCAGCGTCTGAAAGCAGGGAGGTTGAAAAGTGGCTTTAGCAAAAGGACAGTTTGGCAGCAAGGGATGCAAGAGTGCGGCAATGCTATGACATGGGTCCACAGTGAGAAAGCATGCTGGCGGGGGAAACAAGTGGAAGGAGACAGCTGTAATAGTTGAGAACCTCACCATCGTTGTGGACAATTGGGTCGGCAGCTGCAGTGGTGACAGGACCACTCAGACGTCCTCCCACAATCTGGTGGACTCTTTTCTCGAGATCCGTCAGAGGCTGCAGTTGAGGATGACCTCCTCCGGTGCGAAGCTGGTGCTTGCGGTTTCTCACCAGCTTGGCCTGCAGGGGAAAAGATGGGAAGTGATGTTACATGATGCCCTGAGTTATCATCTCATGCCCCCCATGGTGGAACAGCCCTCACATGATGCCCTGAGTTATGATCTCATGCCCCCCATGGTGGAACAGTCCTCACATGATGCCCTGAGTTATCATCTCATGCCCCCCATGGTGGAACAGCCCTCACATGATGCCCTGAGTTATCATCTCATGCCCCCCATGGTGGAACAGCCCTCACATGATGCCCTGAGTCAAATGTGCATGTGTGTGACCAGAAAGGGCCATGGGTGCTTGCTGACAGATTGCCATTGGGGCATAGTGCACCCTGTAGCCATAAAGTCAGGTGCTAATGGAGGGATGCATAAGTTTACATTAACACCACTCACCCTCATGACACGAGTGAGGTTGTTGAATTTCTTCCTGCACTGCACAGGGCTCCTGGTCGCCATGCTGCTGGAGTTGACCCTCTGAGAAACATCCCTCCAAGCTCGTCGGTAGTCCTTATGATTAGGCCTCCTGCCATTGTCGGGGTAGAGGACATCTCGTCGGCGCTCCACTGCGGCCACCAATTCCTCCAGAGACTCATTGGTGAAGCACTCTGCTCTCTGCCTCACCCTCTCCATCTGCTCCAAGTTTTTTGCGTCAGAGAAGGGCCTGCGCCGATTTGCAGGCCTACAAGGCGCAGAGTGTGGATGCTGGAGCTGCCTGACCCACCCCTTTAAGAGCTGGCCGGCGCCTAGAAGTCTCGTGGTCATCGGTAATTGAGAGCACCTGCGCTGCGCCCGCCCGCCCCGATATTGGGTTGCGCTGGCATGTTAGTGCCTTAGGAGCCCCATGTAACGCCTGAACTCGCGCCTCAATCACCTTTGGGGCGCTGCATCCCAATATCGCGCGAGGTGGCGATAAGTTGCGTCTGGCTATAAAATTTGCGCTGCGCCAATTCTAACGCCCCAAGCGGGGCTATACCCAATTTCTAGGCCCATGAGTTTTTGGGTAATACAGGGAGACAAAGAAGGGGAGTATGAAATGATGTTTTTACTGTGTTTAATACTGGGTCCTTTGTCATCAACAGTCTGGATGACATAGAGCTGCAGACCCAGATAAACAGTTTAAAAACACAGTTAAGGAAGATATTAATGGATGAGAACAAAGTAGTGGGCTCGGAGTTACATGAGGACCAGGCCATGATGGTCCATTTAAAAGAAATTATAGCAGAGCTGGCGAAGCATGCAAAGACGGTAAATGCCCTCATAAGAGAGGACAGAAATGCTTCTGACCAGGTGTGCGTTCTATACGGGGCATGGTTGCTGGGCGAGGGCCGCAGTAATCTGGAGGATTTAAAACAGGGTTTAGTCCCCTCCTGGATCAGCAACAAACACCTCACAGCCCTCCATCCGTTTGAGAATGCATTAAGCCCGTGTCAACTCCGGCTAGCTTCCGAGGCCTACCCAGTCCCAGTGGATTGTGGGTGGTCCAATCACACCATCATGGCAATAGTAGTTAGAATGCCGGTCATGGGTAGGACAGCCCGACCCGCACCGGTATACAGGGTCGAGAACATTGGAGTCATTCAAGGGGGTGCACACATTTGTTTCACAGCGGTCCCACCTTACGTCATAAAGTGGGAGCGTGCTATGACACAAAATGACCTCTCAGGGTGCCGGAGCCGCGGAGCACACATAATCCTGTGTCCCCAGCACTTGAACGCCTATTGTAAACCACAGTGCGGGTTTAAATCTGTTGGTGCAAAACTTATAAATTGTACCATGGAGGCAATGGCACAAGGCCATGTCCCCCCACAGGTAGCATATATAGGAGGTGGGACATATTGTGTCACCACAGGTGCGCCCCACTACCAGCATGGACAGCATAGCTGGTGTTTGGTAAGTGACAGTAGTTTCTGCTTTAAACCCGAGGCAGAAGTTCAAGTGGCCCAGGAACGAATTGTCCCCATTCCTGAACCCTCCACTGTTCACCTCACTGTGAAGGAGAATTTTACCAACTTGCAGATGTATGTAGCGCATTTCGGCTACGAAATTCCCCCTCTCCCAGAAAACCTTACCAAAATATTCAAAGCCGTTATAGTCTCGCAGAAACATTTCTACACGTTAGAGCAGAAAACGGTAGAGCTAGGGGCTAACATATTGGACATTGTGATTCCACCCTGGTGGGACATTTTCAATAATATAGAGGTCCCTTCGTGGATCAGACTGGCTTCCCACATTCTCATGGTTTGCCAGCTTGGGATAGTATTGTACCTAGTAGGCACTCAGTGCAAGGGAAAAGGTCAAATACTAGAATTCCGAAACCAGAGGACCTGGAAGGAACATTATGTGAGGGTGGAGGGAGATACACCTGTTTGAGTTTGTATTTCTGATTAAAGATTGTTTTTGTGTTTGTTGTTTTTAATAAAGATTTTCAAACATGTTGTTTAATAAAGATATATGTGTACCAAGTGGTGCAGGGGTGTCGGACCCCCTCCATGCTTGGATGTGTGTAAACGGCTGTAATTATTCTATGTATACTTATGTACGCCACATTATCGCGGAATGGAAAGTGCATGTGTCATGGGTATATTATATAGGTAATTGCAGGGGAAGGTTGACTATGGAGGGTTGGAAATTTTGCTCACCCTATCAGGATGATACTTAAAGCAAGTTTAGTATCAACAGGGAGTGTAAGCTGCAGTGTTCTCAAAATTCCCACAGTCCCCAAATTATGGATCAAGGGACCCTGTTTTGGACAAGTTATTAAAACCAGGGTACCCAAAATGGCTTCTGTAACATCGTGACCAAAACCGACAGGATTTTAAAAGCAAGGCTCTGCAGACAAGTAGGCCCGGAGATGAAACTTAAAATGCAGGAATCTGTGAAAAGGGACTCTCTGAAGCCAGCCAGACAAAGTAAACACAGAATACGCATTTATTCGACTTGACATAAATCAAGCCAGAATGGGCCTAGAATCGAGGCCATTAGGTTTCTGCATATTTAATCAGTAACAGCTCACAGTAGCCATCAAGCCAGGGACCCGGGTTCGAATCTGGCTCGGGTGACTGTGTGGAGTTTGCACATTCTCCCCGTGTTTGCGTGGATTTCCTCTGGGTGCTCCAGTTTCCTCCCACAGTCCAAAAGATGTGCGGGTTAGGTTGATTGGCTATGATAAATTGAACCTTAGTGTTAGGGGGATTAAATACGTGGGGTTACGGGGATAGGGTGGGATATGTGTTGGTGTAGGGGTTACGGGGATCGGGTGGGATATGTGTCGGTGCAGGCTCGATGGGCCGAAATGGCCTCTATCTGCACTGTGGGGTTTCTGTGATTCTGTGGTTCTGTGAAAACAACCAGGACATCGGGGCCATTAGACCTGGAGACAACCACTCCATAAGTCCTTAAAATAAATGGTTATAATAATTTAAACAAGCCCGCCAAAAGTTAAACAATGGACTGACCTGATTTGGCGCGCATATAAGGAGTTGAAGAACGGGTATAACTGTAGGCCCATCAGTAGCAATCGCTCTCTTGTCTCTTGCTCTTGCCCTCATCGTTTGGCCTTTGGCCTGCTGCTGCTCGTACTCACGCCCTGGCCTCGTGACGGGCTCTCTTCTCGCTCCCCGCACCGCTCAACAACCAAGGACGCCCATTACACTGGGACCAAACGCGGGAGGAGAACGAGACACAAGTTCAAAACCACACAGGACACACAGGCCACAAACAGGCAGATGAGACGAGATGAGATGGAGAAGAAGGTAAACCAACAAAAGCAGAGAAGGGCAGCGAAAGACGCATTGGTAAAACCCAAACGCCTAGTTATAAACTGGCATTTGGTGAATAAATAGGCAGTGCATGCATGGACAGTGAGAATAAGCTGGCGTTTGTCACATGAACATTGCGAATATGCTGGCGTTCGAAGAGTGGGTGGCAGCGCCCGCGACGAATAAACTGGCATTCGAAGCTCGGTTAGTAAAATCATCTAAGCGGTAAAAACCGCCAACCGACCCCTGACCGTAACATTACCACCGACGACCGCCCGAGGGAGAAGAAGAAGAAAACCCATCGTGACGAGATGACGACGGTAGCTGAGGGAAAGGAGGGTGCTTCGCATCAACAACTTCAGCGCCGCGCCCTGAGACCAAGTGGCGACGGGGTACCCCAAAGGACAGCAAGAACAGACCTCAAAACTCACAACCGTAAAAGCAACAGGTTTTGGATTGGTGAGCATGAATTCCTGGCCCCTCATAGCTTAATCTAGTTAGGTATAGGGGGTGGGATAAGGATAAGGGGATTGTTAATGTAGTTGTTTTCCCTCGATGTGCCGTGTGTTCCCCATTCCCATATAAGTGTAATCGTTTTTGCCTGTATTTTCATACCAGTAATTTTCCTTAAGATTGTTGTATTCTGTTTTCAATAAAATCTTGGTTTTCTTACACCAAACCACTTGTCTCCCCGATTTTCTGTATCGCCGCCTGTATTTAAATCTGGTGTCTAGAACCCAGGGGTGTGGGAGCAATTCGAACCGCTCAAAGGACAGTCAGAGGTGAAGCTGACTGGGCGCACGTGCCACCCCCTACACCCTCCCCCCATCTTAGTAACACAGGATGTTGGTAAGATCCTGATATCCCTTGTGTCCTGTATTGTTATGCCAATAATCACAGGACATATGCCATATGGTGTCTTCCCATCATTACCACACAAATACCTTGCCCATATTTGGCTGGATATATTCAATGGTTGCTATCACTTCTGGCTGGAAAATCTTGGAAGTGGCAGCAACTGGTGGGGAGCCAGTGGATTGGGTCCACTGATTTTATCACTGCCACCCGACTCCGATCCACTCAGAATCGGCAGACAATGAGTGGAAGATCGTCCCTCTTATGTCTTGTGATTGAATTAAAGGGACTACTAAAAAGCCCAGGCTAGACAAAAATTCTTCATTTGTGTCACGTTCATCTGCAAATGTGTTTTTTTGCTTCTGCATCAGAAGATTTTGGGTTGCAGCTCCACCCAAGGATTTCGGAACATAATCTAGACTGACACTATAAATGCAGTAGAATGTTAAGCGAGGAACCGGTCTGCCCTTTGAGGTGGATGTTAAAGATCCCATGGCATTATTTGTAGAAGAGCAGAATGTTTTCCTGCTGTCCTGGTCAACATAGCCCCCTCAATCATCACTGGTCAATCAATTCATTTGCTGCTTATCGGACCTTGCTGTGCAAAAATTGGCTGTTGCTTTTGTTTACATAACAACGGTGAGGCACTATACAAATGCATTTTTTTTATATTAGTCTCTGTGTATTTGAATTTTTTTATATAATTGGGTAAAAGTAAGAAATAACTTATATTTATATACTTCTTAGGAAGTCCCTCGGAACCGAGGATGAATTGCTTCCACATTAAGAATGAGTTCTCAGGTGACTGATGAGTCCAATGCAGGACCTACAGTCTCTGTCACAGGTGGGGCAGACGGTGGGTAGGTGGGGTGCTTGGGTTGATGTGCGCTCGTTGCGCTGCTTGCGCTTGGCTTGCGCTTACTCCCGGCGAAGAGACTTGAGGTGTTCGGTGCCTTCCCGGATGCTTCACCTCCACTTTGTGCGGTCTTGGGCCAGGAATTCCCAGATGTCAGTGGGGATGTTGCACTTTTTCAAGGAGGCTTTGAGGGTGTCCTTGAAGCATTTCTTCTGCCCACCTGGGGCTCTCTTGCCGTGTCGGAGCTCCGAGTAGAGCGCTTGTTTTGGGAGTCTCGTATCGGGCATGCGGACAATGTAACCCATCCATCGGAGCTGATCGAGCATGGTCAAAGCTTTGATGCTGGGGATGTTGGCCTGAGCTAGAACACTGACATTGGTGCGCCTATCCTGCCAATGGATTTGCAGGATCTTGCGGAAGCAGCGTTGGTGGTACCTCTCCAGTGCTTTGAGGTGCCTGCTGTCTCTGAGGCATACATCAAGGTATCACTGCTGCTCTGTAGACTCAGTGCTGGATTTGAGGTCCTGATCTTCAAACACTCTCTTCCTCAGGTGACTGAAGGCTGCACTGGCACACTGAAGGCCGCGTTGGACTTCGTCATCGACGTCTGCCCTTGTTGATAGTAGGCTCCTGAGGTATGGAAAGTGGTCCACGTTGTCCAAGGCCTTGTCGTGGATTTTGATAATTGGGGGGCAGTACAGTGTGGCGGGGGCAGATTGGTAGAGGACCTTTGTCTTACGGATATTTAGTGTAAGGCCCATGCTCTCGTATGCTTCGGTGAAGGTGTTGAGTGACATGAGTGTCCTCAACTCCATCCCACAGCATGCTACCCGCCACCATCTCATTACAACCCCAGCCCGGCATGAGGTGGAAAAGGCCTTCCGACAACTGAAAAACAACAAGGCCTCAGGAGCAGATGGAATCCCTGCTGAGGCACTAAAGCATGGTGGAGAAGCATGACTGGCGCGAATTCATGAACTAATTTCTCTTACCTGGAAGGAGGAGAGCCTGCCAAGGCATCTCAGAGATGCCGTAATTGTGACCATCTTCAAGAAAGGTGACAAGTCCGATTGCGGTAATTACAGAGGAGTTTCCCTGCTGTCTGCCACAGGGAAAGTCATCACAAGAATCCTCCTCAATCGCCTTCTCCCAGTGGCCGAAGAGCTCTTCCCAGAGTCACAATGCGGATTCCGCCCACTAAGGGGCGCAATGGACATGATCTTCATCGCACGTCAATTACAAGAGAAATGCAGGGAACAGCACCAACCGCTGTACATGGCCTTCTTTGATCTCACAAAGGCCTTCGACACTGTCAACCATGAGGGATTATGGAGTGTCCTCCTCAAATTCGGCTGCCCTCAAAAGTTTGTCACCATTCCCCACCTGCTTCACAACAACATGCAAGCCGTGATCCTGACCAATGGTTCCACAGACACAATTCACGTACAGACCGGTGTCAAGCAAGGCTGTGTCATCGCACCAATGCTCTTCTCGATCTTCCTTGCTGCAATGCTCTATCTCACATTCAGCAAGCTCCCCGCTGGAGTGGAGCTAATCTACAGAACAAGTGGGAAACTGTTCAACCTCCGTCGCCTCCAGTCCAGATCAAACGTCATCCCATCCTCTGTTGACGAATTATAGTATGCAGACGATGCTTGCATCTGCGCTCACTCGGAGGTCGAACTCCAAACCATCGTCAACACCTTCACCGAAGTGTATATTTATATAGCGCATTTCATGACCTCAAGACCTCCCATAGCACTTCACAGCCAAAATTGTAATTGCAATTTTAAATTGTAGTCACTGTTGTAATGTAGGAAATGCCAAGCTGCACAAAGCAAAGTCTTACAAACAGCAATCAGCTAAATGACCAGCTGATCAGATTTTTAGTGGTGTTGATTGAGAGATCAGTGTTGGCCAGGACACTTGGAGAACTCCCCTGCTCTCTTTCAAATATGGTGTGGAGATGCCGGAGTTGGACTGGGGTGAACAAGTCCAACAAGTGTAAGAAGTCACACAACACCAGGTTATAGTCCAACAGTTTTATTTGAAATCACAAGCTTTCGGAGCACTGTTCCTTCATCAGGTACTCTTTCAAATAATACCATGGGATTTTTATGTCCATTTGAGAAGGCAGATGGGGCCTCAGTTTAACATTTCATTTGAAAGAATGCACCACCAACAGTGCTGCGCTCCCTCAGTATTGAACTGAAGTGTCAGCCTAGATTATCTGCTCAAGTCTCTGGATTGGGTCTAGAAACCACAACCTTCTGCCTCAAAGACATGAATGCTACTACTGAGCCAAGGTTGACACCTAGTAGTGCACATCTGTAAAAGATCTCGACTTTCAACTTTTTCTACATTTATGCAACAAAAAAGAAATGATTGCTATTTTCCGGATTCCCAGATTGCAATGTCAAGATTCACAAAGAATAGAAATACAATTAAAACATAATAAAACTAGCTACATGCTGCTCAATTTAAGTGCCTCAGGAACAATAGCCTCTGACTCTGGCCTAGAAATTCGGTGGAGCCCCAAATGGGGTGCCAAGCTCGCCTGGGCGCCGGAGTTACTGCTGCGAACGGAGCAGTTGCACCCGCCGGAAATTCAGTTGGAGCGACCCAAGAGGGACGCGGGGCGCTGCTCGAGGCGCCCCACGTCCCTCTTGGGGCACTGAAACTGAATATCGCAGCGCAATGTGCCGCAGTGCCACACGCTGTGGCACGGCACGCTGCGGTACTGCAGGCCTTCCTCCCCTTCTTAAGGGGGAGGGGCCTGCACCAGCGCAATGACCGATCGCGAGTGCCGGCAAAAGAGCCCGGCACCGAGGAGAAGTGCCGGGCTTTCGGGACACAGGGGGGGGGGGGATCAGGAGGCCGGGGATGGAGGTGCTGGCAGGCGGCCACCGAAAAAATGGCCGCCCCGCACCTCCACCTTAATTTGCGCCACTACCGCCACAGGTAGACCCCGTGAACTGGGCGCGATTTGCGATCGGCGTTACAGAGGCGGGCGCGAACAAATATCGCGATTGGAGCGGTAGCGGGGCGCTGCGCACACCGATGACGTCATCGGTGGCGGCGCAGCTCAACAGGCTAACGCCGCCATTAGCACCCTGCTAAATATCGCGGGAGGCGCGGCCAGCGGCGCTAAAGCCACTGAGTGCCCTCTTTAGGCGCTAACTGGTGGCACAGCCCACCGAATTTCTAGGCGTCTATCTCATAATCAGCCACAGAACACTTGTTGGGTAATAGCTGGAAGATACTGAGCTGATGGCACATCCTGCCCAATAGGTTGGCATAGCAGCTAGGCAGCTTTGGAACATATCAATGTGTAATGCTCGACTGCCCCTTTCTGTAATTAACTGAATGTCCTCAGATAAATTTCGACCAATGAAATTAAGGCCGCAATTTTATCAGCACTGAGAGGGCAGGTTTGGATGCGGTTCAAGGGTTAAAATCATTTTGATTGATGGTGGGTTGCGATCCCATCATCAACCCGCCTCCACGCCACTTTGCCAAATGCCGGCTCTGGGAGTCCCGATCGGTCCCACCACCAAGCGGTGGGAGAGGCCCTTAAGGCAGTTAACAACTTGTTAACTGCCTGGATAAGCCTATTTTAACAGCGGTTTTCAATTTCTGCACATTTTCTGCGTGTTCCATGCCGTTCTCAAACCACGGCAGCTGATTGTGCCGGGTTCACCAAGTGCCTGACTTCTTGACAGTTGCAGCTCCAGTATAAAAACGGAGCTCTAACAAGGCTCACTTACAGATGACAGAACTTTGTTTTTTCAGGTGTTGGACAACTTTTTGCAGGTCTACTGAGTTTGTAAGTGGTGAAGCTGAGATCCATCTCCACTGTGACCTCCTGGGAAAACCCTCTCCCTACATTGACTGAGTGCTTATAACTGACATATCTACCAGCAGCATGGGAACCATTTATACACTGTCATCCTGGTCCTCAGATTTGGAGGATGAGCAGCCGTGGCAGCAGCAGAGCCAGGAACAACAGCAGCAGCAACAACAGGAGCGCCAACCTCCTCCTCACCCACCTGATGCTGCACAGGGCAGAGGGCATCATTACAGGTGTGCATCACGCCGCAGGAGATACCTCCAACACAGGGTTTACAGGCCGAGCATGAGCTTCCTCAACAGACTGAGCAGCAGTGCCAAAGGAGGCTGAGACTTTCGTGAGAGGTAGTCGCTGAGATCTGCGCAATGCTGCACCAACACCTGGAGCCCAGAGGAGCGGGTGGAAACCCCTTATGAGTGGCTGTCAAAGTCACCACTGCCCTCAATATTTTTGCTTCAGGGTCCTTCCAGGGTTCATCAGCAGACATCAGCGGCATCTGACAGTCGTCCGCACACACTTGCATCACGCAGGTTACTGATGCCCTCTTTGCACAGGCGCACAATTACATCCACTTCTTCACGGATCAAGCAAGTGTAACCGTGCGTGCGGATGGCTTTGCAAAGCTGGCAGGCTTGCCAAGGGTGCAGGGCATTGTAGACTGCACACTTATGGCCATTAGGGCACTCCATCACAACCCAGCTGTATTTGTCAACCGCAAGGGCTTTCACTCCCTCAACGTGCAGCTGGTGTGTAACCACAGGAAGATCATTATGCATGTTTGCACAAAGTACCCTGGCAGTTGCCATGACTCGTTCATCCTGCAGCAGTCTAGTGTGCCTCAGCTCTTCAATCCACCAAGTGTAAGGGGTTTTCTCTCCGAGATCGCAGAGGTTTCTCTCGCCAGAGGCCTCTCTCTCTCTTTTGTACAGTAAAACCTTGAGTGGTTCGACCCACTCGCCCCTTAGGTTCTAGACACTGGACTTAGGTGCAGGAACTAAAATGCAGAGAAGACTCTTATAGACCAAGTTTAATGAATCGAAATGGAAATTTATTGCACGTTGAAAAACAAATCAAATGCAAGCAAATGAGAGGGTACATGGGAGGGAAAAACAGATCATAACAATACAGTACTAGCTAAAATAAATACAGGCATATTATACCTTACAAAAGTCATCATGAAATGGGGAAACACACGGAACATCAAAGGACAACAACTCATGTTAATTATACCCAAAATGACCACCCCCTTTTACCTATCTAGATCCGATTATGAAGGGCCAGAAACATGCTCACCAATCCAACTAGGAATTGTATGGTTTTGAAACAGGTCTGCGTTTTGATCCTTTCAAGCGTCCTGTCTCCTCGTGGTCAGTGCTGCGGGCTGCGAGCTGCGACACACCTTCTCTTCCTCGAGGTGAAGGTCACGGACAGGCTGGATCTCAGCGGGCCTGGATGTCGATGCGGGGGAAGAGATCATCTGCTTGACCACGGTTGGAAGACTCTAGCCGGCTTTCATATAGGTTTCTTCGGTAGTTTTGTCTCATCAAATGGCCCGGGGTTTGTCGACGCTCTCCCGATGGTTATCCCGGGGTGGGATGTCGACTCGAACCGTCTTCTTCTTCTTCAATCGCCACGATCACCACGATGGCGCTCTGTGATGGCTCTGATGGACCCCGATCACTACAATGGCCCCCGATCACTACGATGGCTCTCGATTGCTACGATGGCTCTCTGTGATGGCTCTGATGGCTCTCGATCGCTACGATGGCTCTCCAATTATACTTCTCAATCGAGGTCTTATCTCCCGCCTAATCAAGGTTGGTCTTTGTTTAGCTTTTGGTGGGCTTATAGCACAGCGGGGTAGTTATTATATTTAAACTGCTTTCGGGATGGCCTGTGATGGCCATCTCTGGTCTGGAATGACCTGGTAATGTTTTAATGTCTTCTTGATGTCTTAAACGGGTCCTTGATGCTTTCCTTATGAATATGAAACTGTTCCCCTTTGTCTGGGTAAACATTTAGATGGCCTTTATCTACAGGCAGATCTTGACTGGATCTGCATCCAATCTATATGTCTGGTTTCGTTCTCTCAGAAACGGCTTCCAGAACTTACTCTGGGTTGAATCCACAAAGGCTGTCTGGGGATTGCAGGAACCATTTTAAAGTGTCCCAATAAGTCGGTCACAGGGTCTGGCGGCCATTTTATGTGTCCCTTTTCACAGAATCACAGAATCACAGAAACCCCACAGTGCAGATAGAGGCCATTTCGGCCCATCGAGCCTGCACCGACACATATCCCACCCGATCCCCGTAACCCCTGCACCAACACATATCCCACTCTATCCACGTAACCCCATGTATTTAATCCCCCTAACACTAAGGGTCAATTTATCATAGCCAATCAACCTAACCCGCACATCTTTGGACTGTGGGAGGAAACCGGAGCACCCGGAGGAAACCCACGCAAACACGGGGAGAATGTGCAAACTCCACACAGACAGTCACCCGAGGCCGGATTCGAACCCGGGTCCCTGGCGCTGTGAGGCAACAGTGCTAACCACTATGCCACCGTGCTGCCAGTCTTTTGATGATACTATAACTTGCTTGAAGTATCATAATTCTGGGTGAGCAAAATTTTCTGACTTTCCACAATTAAACCATCCCCTGTAATTACCTATCTATGACCCCACACCACATGTATTTCCCATTTCAGAAAACCTACAGTTTCTGGGCTTCTTTTAAAACAGTCTTTTAAAAATCACGGCCTCTTCTGCCAGAGGACCCTTATAATACAATATTAATTTTGTGAACTCTACAGTCCCCCCTGATGATACTATAACTTGCTTGAAGTATCATAGTTCTGGGTGAGCAAAATTTTCTGACTTTCCATAATTAAACCATCCCCTGTAATTACCTATCTATGACCCCACGCCACATGTATTTCCCATTTCAGTAAACCTACAGTGTACATTGAGCATCTATAGATGGCAATACATTGGATTTAAAAATCTGACACACTCATTTCCAGGCATGGAGGGGGGCCTAATACCCCTACACCACCTGGTCCATACACATTATAATTTATTAACAACAACTCGCTTAACAAGTTTCAAAAATAAAAATAACATACACACACAAAAATTACACATGGCCAAACATTAAACAAAAAGGAGGGAGAGAATCTTTAACTTTATACACAGCAGCAAAAAAATCTAAATGGGTGTCTCTTCTTCTACCCGCACATAATGCTCTCTCCATTCTCCTCTTTTCTCGTACTTCTGCGAAAGTCTGACCCTTTTACAGTGTACAAACAGTAAATAAACCACAATAAAAACTTGACACACTACAAGGGTGTGAGAGGCTATCCTAATCCAGGAAGGGACTTCTATATTAGTGAACAGGTCCCACCATGGTGGGGTTACTATATCCAATATGTTTGCCCCTATCTCTAAAGTCTTCTGCTCCAGTGTGTAAAAATGTTTCTGTGAAACGACAACGGCTTTTAATATCTTGGTGATGTATTCAGGGAGAGGGGGAATGATATATCCAAAATGTGCAACGAATCGTTAGAGATCGGTGAAATTCTCTTTAACAGTGATGTGAACAGTGGAAGGTTCAGGAATGGGGGCAATTCGCTCTTGGGCCACTTGAACTTCTGCCTTGGGCTTGAAGCAGAAACTGCTGTCACTCACCGGACACCAGCTGTGCTGTCCATGTTGGTAGTGGGGCACTGCAGTGGTGACACAGTATATCCCACCTCCTATATATGCCACCTGTGGGGGCACATGGCCTTGTGCCATTGCCTCCATGGTGCAATTTATAGGCTTTGCGCCAGCAGTTCTGAGCCCGCACTGTGGTTTCGAATAGGCATTCAAGTGCTGGGGACACAGGATGATGTGTTCTCCCCGGCTCCGGCACTCCGAGAGGTCGGTACCCGTCATTGCATGCTCCCATCGAATGACGTACGGTGGGACCGCTGTATAGCGAATGTGTGCACCCCCCTGAATGACTCCAATTTTCTCCACCCTGTATACCGGGGCGGGTTTAGCTGTCTTTCCCATCACCAGCATTCTTACCACTATACCCATAATGGTGTGATTAGACCGTCCACAGTCCACTGGGACTGGGTAGGCTTCTGAAGCTAGCCTGAGCTGGCATGGACCCACTACCTTGTTCTCGTCAGTTAGTATCTTTCGTAACTGTGTTTTCAAACCATTAATCTGGGCCTGCAGCTCCACGTCATCCAGAGTGTTGATGACGGAAGTCCCTTTGTTAAAAGCTGTAAAAATATAATTTACTGAACCCCTTCTTTGTCTCCCTACCCTGTCCAAAACCTCATGTGGTGTGGTGTACAATCCGGCTCTGTCTATATCAGCAAAGTCGAATTCATAAAACTGCCTGAACATGTTTATTAACAGGACCTGGTACAATTGCTCTGTTTCCTTGGGGCACCACTCTGGCAATCGTACCTCGGTGATGTTTAAGATCACCGAGGCCACCGCATTGTGCACCCCTTGGTACAGCACCTGACCTGTGGGTACTAATACCAATCCGTTCCGGGTCCCTTTGTAGTGGTGGGGCACCCTTCCTTGCGGACTTTGGCTACCGGAATCGTGGGCAGGGGCTTGCGGGGGCGGGTGATGAGCTCAGTGGCGTTTACTGGGATCTGAGAGTAAGAGACTCCGCACGCCCGTGTGCTGACATCCCACCTCATTCCTTTCCCAGCATCCTGCCACTGCCTTTGGAAAAAGATGGAGATGCCTGTGGGGCAGGCGCGTTCTGAACCCCACATACAGATGTAGATCCCCTTATCTGGTTCCCACCATTTGTCCTAACAGGCACTCAACCTCCCCTGAGTCCCCGTAATAGTCCGATGGGTATTGTTACCCAGTCTCTCCCACTCGACCGTGGAGTTCTTCATGGTTTTGCTCAACTTGCGCAGCCACCACCATCGGTCCAAAGGAACATGTCCGTTACAAATCAAGCAAATCTTCTTCCGACGGTGACGCTGACTCTGGGTGCGATGACCCTCACTCGGGGGCACACCAAAGAAGTCTCTCGGTACGCAAACCCGGACTGGCTGGAGTATTCCGTAGAGTTCGAACCCAACCATCCTGGCCACCTCCCTTCGTGGAAATAGGTGGCTGTCTCCTCAACGCCCTGTGCGCCCGACCCATCGGTCGCGATGGGGGCTGTGTTCCCCGAGCACCCGTAGATCGTGGAGTCCTTGGTGCGGCCCCGATAGGCCCAGCTACACCCGATCACCGCGAACGCGACGAGAATTCCTCTCGTCATCTTTTTGGTTCCTGTAACAAAATTCAACGATACAGCCAGGCTCCCGAGAGATTCTGGCTTAGGTGAAGGCATGATCGGGTCTTTCGACCTCGATCCCAAACAACACACATACTGAAATAACAACAGAAAATGCTGGAAAAACTCAGCAGGTCAGGCAACATCCGTGGAGAGAAATTTGAGTTCGACCCGAAACGTCAACTCAAATTTCTCTCCACGGATGTTGCCTGACCTGCTGAGTTTTTCCAGCATTTTCTGTTGTTATTTCGGATTTCCAACATCTGCAGTATTTTGCTAACACACATACTGGGCAGATTCCAAAACTACTTATAACACTAATCACTTTAATATTTACACACCTTAAACTTAATTAAAATTAACTAACTTATGTACAGCGCTGCCCGTCCCTGGGCGGCTTACCTAATCCCTGATTGTACTGCAGCACGCCGCTCTTTGTGGCGGGGCTGCAATGACCTGTGGCTTGGGTTTCCCGCAGCCTTTTGCTGTCAATTGGGGGCTGCATTTTGCCAGGGATTTCCTAATTCGGCGTTTACTGAAATCGGGGGAATCGGGCCAAGGTTTTACCGGCTGAGGCATTCGAGCCGATCTGCGAAGAGGAACTTTGGGCGTGGCTCCCTTAGCGAGCGGACCTTCGGTTGGGACTTTAGCCCTCACAGCCCGTGGCACCTCCACGGCTGACGGCTTCGGCCCCCTTCCCTCAGGCCCCGCCCCTTTGGGATTTGGGTCTGTGGCAGATGACTCCTCCTCACCTGTCCCTACAAGTGAAGGATCTCCGCCCCCAATTTCTACTTCCCCTAAGCTTGAGTCGAGGGCGGGATCTCCGTCCTCTGACTCCACCTCCTCCAGAATCGTGTCGAGGGCGGGACCTTGCTGTTCGGGCTCCCCCTCATCCGCGTCCCAGGCCAGTGGGGAAACCTCCCAGGTGGGCGGGACAGCTTCTCCCTCTAGGCAGGCTGCGGTTCCAGCCTGTGTGGCCTGTGACTTATTGCATGCCTCAGGCTGAGGATTTTCACCCTCAGACCTGGCCTCAGTTTTTGGCTCTTTTGCACCTGGTTTAAACAGTTTGCACTGATTGATGTGAAACCATTTAGTGCGCCAGGGCAACTTCACTGCATAAACCATGGGGCTGGCTTTGTCTACAAGGCTGTAGGGCCCCATGTACAGTGGTTCTAAACTCCCTACTCTGGCATAGTTTCTCACCATGACCTGATCTCCAATTTCCCATTCCTGTGCCTTACGGGGTTCGAGCAGCAGTCGGTTGCCCTGATGCTGTTTTCCCATGTTCCCAGCTGCTTGCCCATAAACCTGTTTTAGGCGCTCCAAAAGGGTCCGGGCAAACTTGCCCCGATTCACCTCTCGGAGCTGACCCTCAGTGAGCACCGGGGCTAGTACATGGTTGGGGGTTCGCATGACTCTCCCAGTCATTCATTCGTGCGGGGAATACCCCGTACTTTTAGACTGGCTAGCCCGGATCCCCATAAGGACTAGAGGCAAGGCTTCCGCCCATTTCTGGGGCGAGCCCATTGTCTCTTTCCTCAGTTTTTCTTTGAGGGTGCTGTTCATGCGTTCCACAATCCCGGATGACTGAAGATTGTGGGCCACGTGCCACTTCCCTTCGATGCCTAGGAGCATGAGGGTGTTCTGCATCACTTCGCCGGTGAAATGACTCCCTCGGTCGGACTCCACGAATCATCGTAGTCCCCGCCGCGAGAACACCTCCCGGACCAGGATCCTGGCAGTACTAAGTGCCATGGCTGTTCTACATGGGAAGGCTTCTACCCACTTGGTGAACACATCTACCAGGACAAGGCAATAATTATAGCCTCCCTGGGCGGTGGGCAGGGGCCCGATGTAGTCGACCTGTATCGACTGCCATGGTCCCTCTACTCTCCTGATGTGCCCCATGGGCACCTTCCTTTTCTGGGGTCTGGGTTGTTTGCAGCGCACACAACACAATTAGCGCAGAACTCGCGGACATCGTCCCGAAGTCTCGGCCACCATCCCGCCTGTTCTACCCATTGCCAGGTGACCTCAGGCCCGGGGTGTCCTGCTCCTGGACCCTCATGGGCCAGTTGAAGGAATTCCCTCCGGTGCTGCTGCGGCACAACCCACTGTCCCCCTTGGAACAGCATGCCTTCCTTGATGGAGAGGGCTGCTGTACCGTACGGACCCTCTACTTCTTTGCCCTCAGTAATGGCACTGAGGACTGTTTTTAGGGCGGGATCTAGGGTTTGGACGGTCTTGAGGTCTGGGGGCAGTGTTACCCCTGTGGCCCCCTGAGTCCCATTCCTGCCCTGGATTACTGCCACAGGTTTGGACCCATAGGGATCCCAGAAAGTGCCGGTGCGGGCACCTTCTCTGGCTAGTACATCTGCTTGCTGGTTACCCTGGTTGCAGGGTTCCGTGGAGGAATGGGCCTTCAGCTTGTGGATAAAGACTCCCCCTTCCTCCCCCACTGCGGCCAGGATCTTTTCTAACACGGGCTTTACGGTTAAGGGTCGCCCGTCCGCAGTGGTATAACCGCGGTGGGACCAGATGGCTAGGTATTCTGTACATGAGTTGCACATGAACATGCTGTCCGAGCAAATTGTGTATGGGGTGGGGAAGATTTCGGGGTGTGTAACCACGTACACTACCGCGGACAGTTCAGCCTGCTGGGTGCTCATAGTGCTGAGCAGTTTAATCGCCAGGGCAATGTCTGCCATGGGGTCATAAACTCCACACCCCGTGAGTCGTTCGCCAGCGGATACCATGCTGGAACCGTCTACGTAGATCTCGCGGCCTGAGAGATGTATCCCGGCCCGTAATCCTACGTTCACTTCCCATACCCACTCTACAGAACACCGATGGGCTATTCCGGGATATACCATGTTGGCCATGAGCTTGGGCTCGCAGAGACCCTTTACCTTCAGCTCCATCTGTGAACGGAGGAGGGTCCAGCGCACAATGCATGCACTGCTTACTGTCCCATCCTTAATCCTTCCATCCAGAAGCACCCGAGTGGGTGTGTGATAGGTGAGGAGAGTGATGGGAGAGGTGCCTGTGAAGATCAGAGACCTTTTCACAGCCCAATGCGTGGCCAAGAGATGCCGCTCGCAATTGGAAAAGCTCCTTTCCACATCGGTGAGCACCCTGGAGGAATAAACCACCGGCCTCAGCTTGCCGTGTCGCTCTTGAAGCAGTACAGCGCTCAAGCTATCCCCGCTAGCCGCTACCTCCAGGAAGAACTCCTCCCCCCCATCTATGGCCCCCAGAGCTGGCGCGATCTGCAAGTCCCTCTTGAGTTTTTCGAATGCTGCCTGGCAATCCTCATCCCAGGGCCACTCCACTCCCTTGTGTAGGAGTCGGAGCAGCGGGGCTGCTGTGGCTGCATAGTCCTCAATAAAGTCCCTGCAGTACCCGGTCAGTCCCAGAAAGGACCTCACACCCGTTACGGTGGTGGGGATCGGTAGATCTTGTACCGATTCCCATCTGGCCTTATCTATGGCTCTTTCACCGGCACGGGTGGTCAGACCCAGGAACTTCACTTCCTGCTGGCCAATCCGTGCCTTCTTTGGGTTCACTTTGAAACCCTTTCTGCCTAACAGCTCCAATAACTCAGCCAATAGTGGGCCATGCTCCTCTCTGGAATCTGTGAACAGGAGCAAGTCGTCCACATACTGCACTAGCTGATTGGGCTGGCTGAACTCCTTTAAACTCCCTGCCATGCATTGATGGAAAATGCTGGGGCTGTTATGGAAACCCTGTGGCAAGCAGTTCCAGGTGTACTGTTGCCCTCTAAAGGTAAAGGCAAACTTGTACTGATCCTCCCTCCTTAAAGGGATGGACCAAAACCCATTGGAAATATCCAGCACCGTGAACGTGGGCGCGGAGGCTGGAATACTCCCTATCAGGTCGGCAACTGCTGCTACCGTCGGCGCGCAGGCTGGGATGTTGCTATTGAGGACTCTGTAGTCCACCGTGGCTCTCCAGGAATCGTCCAGCTTCCTCACCGGCCATAAAGGAGAGTTTACATGAGTGACTATCGGTCTCAACACGCCCTGCTGCAGCAATGAAGATATTGCTGCCTCCATGTCGGGCTCCGCTTCCCGGGGGAAGTTATACTGTTTTTGGGGTCGGGCCATGGGGTCTCCGTCTACTCTGACCTCAAACCCGGTGACCCTCCCGCAATCGTGTTTGTGAGTGGCAAACGTAGTCAGGTGGTCTGACACGAACGCCTGCAGATCTTGTGGGACGCCTGCGACCATGAGCTCGAGGTCATAGCCCTCTATTGGCTTCACGCTGCACAGGGTCCCTCTTTCTCCTTTCCATGGGATGACGATTACTTCGCCTGTTTACCCTTACCCGCTCCCCAAAGACAATGATTTCTTAGGTCCACGACAATCCCGTGTTCTGCCAAGAAATCAGACCCGAGGATCCCCTTTCCACCCTCCACCTCCCACTTCATCAGTATACACTTCCACTTGGTGCGGAGTGGGCCTAAATGAACGGAGAGGGGAATGGAAAATGCGCCAGCCTGTTCCTTGCCTGTGAAGCCCGATAGAATATATGGAACCCCGGTGGACAGAGGTGAGGTGGCAGGGTCATCTGTGTGGATCACGGTGCATGATGCCCCCGTATCCAGCAAATAGATCCCTTTTACCTCCTCCACCTCCATCTCCACGAGGGGTCGCCTCCATACATCATATCGCAGCGCACACAGGTTGACGGGCTGCGCCGGCTCTAGTCATTTGGGCACAGGAGTCGGGGTTTCGGGAGTGACAAGACCAGTGGTGACGGCTATCCCCTGCACGATCATAAGAGACCGCATTGTCTCTAAAATTGATTCTATCGCAGCGGGATCCATAGCCGCACCGGCTCCCTTTGCTGGGACAGGAGCTGCGGCTTGTGTTTGGGCTGGTGCTGGGGCGGTGGTTCGGGCTTGGGTTTGGGCTGCGGGAGATTTCCCTTTATTATCCTTCCACGGATTTTTACAGTCCTTGCGCCAATGTCCATCCTTCCCACACCCGCAGCAATTAAACTTGGCTTGGGCAGGGCGATTTCCTTCCTGACGCCACTCCTTCTTGCTTGGGGCTGCGGGTTTTGTCTCATGCATTTTCCCTTAGAGGGAGGTGTCTCCAGACCTCTACAATTCTTGTATGCCACGGTGAGCTGGTGGAGCACTGTTTCCTCTGTGACACCGGGACCTTGGGGGTCAAACCAAGATTTGGCTAGGGCCTGTATCTGTGGCAAGCTGTTGGCAACCAAGCAACGGAGCCAATGAACCCGCTGTTTGGCGTTCATTCCAACCCGTTCAGGCACACCCGGACAACTGCGTCGATACACTGGCCACAGCCTTTCTGCGAAAACCCGTGGGGGTTCTCCAGTTAGCTGCACAGTCCCTTCCACCCGTTGGAATGGATTACCATCGTCTACTCCCATAACTTCCAAGACCTCATCCCTGAGATCCGTATACCCTTTTCTTCCCCTCTTACTCTCGCCTGAGAGGCACTGAAGGATTGTGCTATCCAGGGAGAAGAGCAGCATCTTTGCCTGTTCAAGATCATCACAATCATTGATGGCGGCTGTCTCCTCTATCTCCCTGAAATGAACTGAGGGATCTCCCTTTACTGTGAGTCTTGGGAGGTGGCTCACCATGGATCTTAGTTGCTGGGCACCGTAGGGCACCACGAGCTGGTTCAGGTGGGGTCCGTCCATGCCATCGTCGGCGTTGGGACCGAACCTCTGGTGCTGAGTCGGAAACATTGGTGCCGGCTCCAGCTTTGCTACCAGGGGCTGTTCCTCCGCCTGTACCATCTCGGCTACCCTTTCTTCCACCACCTCCTTTTCGGGCCAAGCCTCACTATAGCTCGGCGGGGCTGAGGGTTCAGTGGCTGGTGCTGCAACTACTCCGCAAAGAATTGGATGTTTGGATTCCTGCAAAAAGTCAATTTGACTTGCTTTTGGGCTTACGAGGCATACCACGCTGCCTTGACTTCCACTACTCTCTCCTGCTGCGCTCTTAGCTGTTGTCCGAGGCAGGCGTTTTTCTCCCGTATTCTCGCTTCATTGTTCTTTGCCTCAGTAACCTGGCATTCCAGGTACTCTATTCTAGCCTGATGTTGGCTGGCTACAACTTGGCATTCCTGATTCAGCGCGTGAAGTGCTGTGATGAGTTTTTCCCCACCCATGGCCTTTTCCTCTATCTCTGCTGCCTGGGTTGTGATCTTGGCTGCCAGCGCTGCAACGACTCTGTCCAAAATCTGGACCAGTTTCTTGTAGCACATCAGCCACACTGCCTTTTCCACTGACTTCTTATGCTCTTTGCTCTCTGTCCACCTGATGGCTGCGTCCACCGGACGCCCACCCAGTAAGAGATCGGAAATCCACTGCTTAGTGAGATTTACCTTACCAAAGACATAATCTGCTATCCTCTCATCCATTGCATTTCGACCATTCATAAGAACATAAGAACATAAGAAATAGGAGCAGGAGTAGGCCAATCGGCCCCTCGAGCCTGCTCCGCCATTCAATAAGATCATGGCTGATCTGATCCTAACCGCCAATCCACTATCACAGAACCATCTCCTGAATCTAACAGAATTAGACACACGAAATAGGAGCAGGATCAGGCTACATGGCCCCTGGGCCCGCTCCGCTACCCACAGGGCCATGAGCGATCCGAACCTAGACTCATGTCCAAATTCCTGCCCGCTCCCCATAACCCTTAATTCCCTTTACTTCTAGGAAACTGTCTATTTCTGTTTTAAATTTATGTAATGATGTAGCTTCTACAGCTTTTTGGGGCAGCATATTCCATGGACCTACCACCCTCTGAGTGAAGTAGTTCCTCCTCATCTCAGTTTTGAAAGAGCAGCCCCTTATTCTAAGACTATGCCCCCTAGTTCTAGTTTCACCCATCATCAGGAACATCCTCCCCGCATCCACCCGATCCAACCCCTTCACAATCTTATATGTTTCAATAAGATCGCCTCTCATTCTTCTGAACTCCAATGAGTAGAGTCACAATCTACTCAACCTCTCCTCATATGTCCATCCCCTCATCCCCGGGAATAACCGAGTGAACCTTCTTTGTACTGACTCAAGAGCAAGTATGCCCTTTCTTAAGTATGGACAACAAAACTGTATGCAGTATTCCAGGTGCGGTCTCACCAATACCTTGTACAACTGAAGCAATACCTCCCTATTTTTATATTCTATCCCCCTTGCAATGAAAGCCAACATTCCATTGGCCTTCTCAATCACTTGCTGCACCTGCATACTAACCTTTTGAGTTTCGTGCACCAGGACCCCCAGATCCCTTTGTACTTCAGTACTTTCCAGTTTCTTGCCATTAAGATAATAACTTGCTCTACGATTTTTCCTGCCAAAGTGCATAACCTCACACTTTCCACTATTGTATTCCATCTGCCAAAGCTCTGCCCACTTACTTAGCCTGTCTATGTCCCCTTGCAGGTTTTTTATGTCCTCCTCACTCACTACTTTCCCTCCCATCTTAGTATCATCTGCAAACTTTGATATGTTACACTCGGTCCCCTCCTCCAAATCGTTAATGTAGATTGTAAAGAGTTGGGGACCCAGCACTGACCCCTGCGGAACACCACTAGTTACTGATTGCCAGTCTGAGAATGAAGCATTTGTCCCAACTCTCTGCCTTCTGTTAGATAGCCAATCCTCTATCCATGCCAGAATATTACCCCCAATCCCGTGATTTTTTATCTTAAGCAATAATCTTTTGTGTGGCACCTTGTCAAATGCCTTTTGGAAGTCTAAATACACTACGTCCACTGGTTCCCCTTTATCCACCCTATATGTTACTTCCCAGCAAATTTGTCAAACATGACTTCCCCTTCATAAATCCATGCTGACTTTGTCCTATTAAATTATGATTATCCAAATGTCCTGTTACTGTCTCCTTAATAATGGACACCAAAGTTTTACCTACCACAGATGTTAGGCTAACTGGTCTATAGTTTCCAGCCTTCTGTCCACTGCCCTTTTTAAATAAGGGTGTTACATTAGCAGCTTTCCAGTCTGCCGGGACCTTTGCCGAGTCCAGGGTGTTTTGGAAAATTATTACCAATGCATCCACAATTCCTACCGCCACTTCCCTCAAGACCCTAGGATGTAAGCCATCAGGTCCAGGTGATTTATCCGCCTTGAGTCCCATTATTTTACCGAGTACCACTTCCTTAGTGATTTTGATCGTGTTTAGCTCCTCCCCCCTTTAGCCCCCTGTTTGTCCCGTGTTGGGATATTCTTAATGTCTTCTACTGTAAAGACTGATATAAAATATTCATTCAGTGTTTTTGCCATCTCCATATTTCCCACCATGAATTTCCTGGTCTCATCCTCTAAGGGACCAAAATTTACTTTAGCCACCCTTTTTCTTTTTATATAACTATAAAAACTCTTACTATCTGTTTTTATACTTTTTGGTAATTTACTTTCATAATCTATCTTCCCTTTCTTAACCTGGGTCTAATACATTGCAATCCTGCTGCCAGTGTCCTGCCGTGGTCGCCATTTTCTGTAAGGGGTTTTCTCTCCGAGATAGCAGAGGTTTCTCTCGCCAGAGGCCTCTCTCCCTCTTTTGCACAGTAAAACCTTGAGTGGTTCGACCCACTCGCCCCTTAGGTTCTAGACACTGGACTTAGGTGCAGGACCTACAATACAGAGAAGACTCTTATAGGACAAGTTTAATGAATCGAAATGGAATTTTATTGCATATGGAAAAACAAATCAAATGCAAGCAAATGAGAGGGTACATGGGAGGAAAAACAGATCATAACAATACAGTACTAGCTAAAATAGATACAGGCACATTATACCTTCCAAAAGTCATCATGAAATGGGGAAACACACGGAACATCGAGGGTCAACAACTCATGTTAATTATACCCAAAATGACCACCCCCTTTTACCTATCTAGATCTGATTATGAAGGACCAGAAACATGCTCACCAATCTAACTAGGAATTGCAAGGTTTTGAAACAGGTCTGCGTTTTGATCCTTTCAAGCGTCCTGTCTCCTCGTGGTCCACGCTGCGGGCTGCGAGCTGCGACATGCCTTCTCTTCCTCGAGGTGAAGGTCATGGACAGGCTGGATCTCAGCAGGCCTGGATGTCGATGCAGGGGAAGAGACCATCTGCTTGACCACGGTTGGAAGCCTCTAGTCGGCTTTCATGTAGGTTTCTTTGGTAGTTTTGTCTCATCAAACAGCCTGGGGTTTGGCGACGCTCTCCCGATGGTTACCCCGGGGCGGGATGTTGACTCGAACCATCTTCGTCTTCTTCTAGCGCCACGATCACCACGATGGCGCTCTGTGATGGCTCTGATGGCCCCCGATCGCTACGATGGCCCCCGATCGCTACAATGGCTCTCGATCGCTACGATGGCTCTCGATCGCTACGATGGCTCTCTGTGATGGCTCTGATGGCTCTCGATCACTACGATGGCTCTCCAAATATACTTCTCAATTGAGACCTTATCTCCCGCCTAATCAAGGTTGGTCTTTGTTTAACTTTTGGTGGGCTCATAGCACAGCGGGGTAGTTATTATATTTAAACTGCTTTAGGGATGGCTGGTGATGGCCATCTCTGGTCTGGAATTACCTGGTAATGTTTTAATGTCTTCTTGATGTCTTAAACGGGTCCTTGATGCTTTCCTCATGAATATGAAACTGTTCCCCTTTGTCTGGGTAAGCATTTAGATGGCCTTTATCTACAGGCCGATCATGACTGGATCTGCATCCATAAGAACATAAGAACATAAGAAATAGGAGCAGGAGTAGGCCAATCGGCCCCTCGAGCCTGCTCCGCCATTCAATAAGATCATGGCTGATCTGATCCTAACAGCCAATCCACTAACACAGAACCATCTCCTGAATCTAACAGAATTAGACACATGAAATAGGAGCAGGAGCAGGCTACACGGCCCCTGGGCCCGCTCTGCTACCCACAGGGCCATGACCGATCCGAACCTAGACTCATGTCCAAATTCCTGCCCGCTCCCCATAACCCTTAATTCCCTTTACTTCTAGGAAACTGTCTATTTCTGTTTTAAATTTATGTAATGATGTAGCTTCTACAGCTTTTTGGGGCAGCATATTCCATGGACCTACCACCCTCTGAGTGAAGTAGTTCCTCCTCATCTCAGTTTTGAAAGAGCAGCCCCTTATTCTAAGACTATGCCCCCTAGTTCTAGTTTCACCCATCATCGGGAACATCTTCCCCGCATCCACCCGATCCGACCCCTTCACAATCTTATATGTTTCAATAAGATCGCCTCTCATTCTTCTGAATTCCAATGAGTAGAGTCCCAATCTACTCAACCTCTCCTCATATGTCCATCCCCTCATCCCCGGGATTAACCGAGTGAACCTTCTTTGTACTGACTCGAGAGCAAGTATGTCCTTTCTTAAGTATGGACACCAAAACTGTACGCTGTATTCCAGGTGCGGTCTCACCAATACCTTGTACAACTGAAGCAATACCTCTCTATTTTTATATTCTATCCCCCTCGCAATGAAAGCCAACATTCCATTGGCCGTCTTAATCACTTGCTGCACCTGCATACTAACCTTTTGAGTTTCGTGCACCAGGGCCCCCAGATCCCTTTGTACTACAGTACTTTCCAGTTTCTTGCCATTAAGATAATAACTTGCTCTACGATTTTTCCTGCCAAAGTGCATAACCTCACACTTTCCAGTATTGTATTCCATCTGCCAAATCTCTGCCCACTTACTTAGCCTGTCGGTGTCCCCTTGCAGGTTTTTTATGTCCTCCTCACTCACTATTTTCCCTCCCATCTTAGTATCATCTGCAAACTTTGATATGTTGCACTTGGTCCCCTCCTCCAAATCGTTAATATAGATTGTAAAGAGTTGGGGACCCAGCACTGACCCCTATGGAACACCACTAGTTACTGATTGCCAGTCTGAGAATGAACCATTTATCCCAACTCTCTGCCTTCTGTTAGATAGCCAATCCTCTATCCATGCCAGAATATTACCCCCAATCCCGTGATTTTTTATCTTAAGCAATAATCTTTTGTGTGGCACCTTGTCAAATGCCTTTTGGAAGTCTAAATACACTACGTCCATTGGTTCCCCTTTATCCACCCTATACGTTACTTCCTCAAAGAACTCCAGCAAATTTGTCAAACTGGACTTCCCCTTCATAAAACCATGCTGACTTTGTCCTATTAAATTATGATTATCCAAATGCCCTGTTACTGTCTCCTTATTAATGGACTCCAAAATTTTACCTACCACAGCTGTTAGGCTAACCGGTCTATAGTTTCCAGCCTTCTGTCTACTGCCCTTTTTAAATAAGGGTGTTACATTAGCAGTTTTCCAGTCTGACGGGACCTTTGCCGAGTCCAGGGAGTTTTGGAAAATTATTACCAATGCATCCACAATCCCTACCGCCACTTCCCTCAAGACCCTAGGATGTAAACCATCAGGTCCAGGTGATTTATCCGCCTTGAGTCCCATTATTTTACCGAGTACCACTTCCTTAGTGATTTTGATCATGTTTAGCTCCTCCCCCCCTTTAGCCCCCTGTTTGTCCAGTGTTGGGATATTCTTAGTGCCTTCTACTCCAATCTATATGTATGTGTATGTGTCTGGTTTCATTCTCTCAGAAACGGCTTCCAGAACTTACTGTGGGTTGAATCCACAAAGGCTGTCTGGGGACTGCAGGAACCATTTTAAAGTGTCCCAATAAGTCGGTCACGGGGTCTGGTGGCCATTTTATGTGTCCCTTTTCTTGGCTTCTTTTAAAACAGTCTTTTAAAAATCACGGCCTCTTCTGCCAGAGGACCCTTATAATACAACATTAATTTTGCGAATTCTACACAAGCCAACTTTCCGGATGGCTACTTGGAGACAAGCGCTCTCCCCTGAAGACGTGGCTAATGACGGCGTTGAGGAGGCCATCAAACAAAGCAGAGGAGCGCTACAATGCCAGCCACATTTCCACCAGAGCTATCATCGAGCAAACCATCGGCTTGCTCAAAATGCAACTCAGATTCCTTGACAGATCAGGTGGAACCTTACAGTACTCAGCAGCCAGGGTCTCCAGAATCATCGTGGTCTGCTGTGCCCTGCACAACATCGTACATTAGTGTGGCTTCCAGCTGCCTAAAGAACAAGTGGCTCAATGCATAGCCTCCTCAGATGAGGAGGCGGAGGAGGAAGACCGTGCGAAGGTGGATGCGCCAGCTCCAGCAGCACGTGATCACATTGCTGCCCGTGATGCAAGGGATGCACTAATCTTTGCCAGATTCGCTTAGGTAGATGAATCAAACACATATGGCTGGCACCTTCTTATCTCACCATACACAATGTACAAGAACCTGTGGGTTCCTATCACTATCACCACCATCATTACAAATGCAAGTCGCCCTGAGCCCTCAATGTGCAACTTCCATTTCCCAGAACACATAGGCCAGAACTTCAACTTTTTGCCATCACTTTTGTTTAATACATAAACAAAAGGATGACAATGGAAAATATTAAACAGAACAAAAGACAACAGAGCAGAACACCCAAGTGATTACCCTTGTGACTAATTATGCTTTATCTTTCACTTACTCGTGCTTCTACGTGGTGCTTCCCCTGTGGCTTCAGCAGATGTGCAGGCTCACTTTCATGCTGCTCCTGCTTCGACAACTTTGGCAGGCGTCCTCTAGCTTTGCGAGCCTGTGAGGGCTCAGCAACAGTCTGCTCCTCCTGCAGCTGTGCAGGGGCTGAGACGGCCATCTCAGTTGGGTGAGGACTCTGGTGGGGCTCTGACTGAGGGCTCTGCAGTGGCATGGGAGTGTGAGTGCTTGGAGAGGAGCCCACAACTCCTTGTTGCTTGCCATCAACATCCCTCTCATGGGTCAGCCACACTTCAGTGCTCGCAAGTGGCTGGACAGCACCTTGCTGCACATCAGGGGGGCCATGAGGACCCGTATCTGCACTGGCAGTCCTCCTCAAAAGGACTTCCATGAAGCTCTGGTTTCTCTGCTCAATAACTGCCCATTGCTCCTCCAGAGATGTCAATCTATTCTGGACATTCACCATGTTTTCCTGACTCTGGCAACTTATTTCCTCCATGAACGTAGCCATCCTTTCCACTGATGTAGCCATCCTTTCCACGGAGGTAGCCATCCTTTCCACGGAGGTAGCCATCCTTTCCACAAAGGTAGCCATCCTTTCCACGGTGGTTGCCATCCTATCCATGGTGGTGCGTTCATGCGCCATCGCCTCCACAAAGGCACTGCTCATGTTAGACATGGACTCCTCCATCCTCTCCACACTCGCAGTAACCCTGGATGCAAAACCTGCCAGAGACTCCTGCACCTGTTCCTGGAATTCCAGCACCGCTCTCTTTCTGGATGGCCCCAGAGGCACAGGGTCCACATGCAGCTGAGCAGAGCTGGGAGAGTCCAGTGCCCTCCGATGAGGACTCTCCACTGCTGTCCCTGTCTCCACCGTCTGCTAATGCTCACGTGTGAGATGTGATACACCAGCTGACAACACCAGTCAGTCGCGCGAAGGTCCAACCGAGGTGTGCGTATCTGCGCTGGTGCTGGTTGTGCTTAATTCTGCTGAGCTGCGCCCACAGAGGTTGCAGCTTCCTCTGAGGAGTCTTCAGGCTCTTCCTCCTGGACACCGGGGAGGGGGGCACTCGAAGATCCTGTGGGGGAGTAAAGGCATGAGTTAGACATGTGATATTAACATAGCATGCACATGGAGTAGTGCAGATGACCATAACTCAATTTGTATGAGCATCAGATGCCATATCAATCACTCATGCAATGTAAATGAGAGGGATGCAAATCTATTCTGTCACCAGCTTGACCTGACCGTCGCCCACTTCCAGATCCTCAGCACCTCCGATGATTTCGAGAGCAGCCTCCTCAGCGGTGGTCATATGGGAAATGGAAGGTGGCCCTCCTACTGTCCTGGCCCTCTCCCTCTTATTGTGGGCTCTCTTTTCCTGCAATGATGGACACAAGTGGAGTTTGGGCGAGAATGATGGAGTGAGTGTAAAGAATCCATAGCATAGATGCTTAGTAGGAGACAAAGATGGAGTGAGGTTCCAATACCTCCCTGCGCGTTGTTAGCTGTTGGCATTGCATAACAGTGATAGCGAGTGTGAGGGCTGCATAGTGGATTAGTGAAGTGATTCTGTACATAGAGAGAGAGGGTACAAGGGATGTAAGGGTAAACTGGGATGTACAGGAGTAGGCTGACAATGCAGAGTGCTGGTGATGAGAGGAGATGGGGAGCAGGTTGAAGATAAGTGTGATGTTGTACTCACTTTTCCTGAGCCTACCAGGTCATTGAACCTTTTCCTGCACTGGACCCAGGAGCGTGCACACAAAGATCTGGAGCTGACCTCCTGAGTAATTTGCAACTAGACTGCTTTGCTTTGCTGAGGAAGCTTCCTTTGTCCAGAGGATGGGAAGAGTACCTCCTTGCGCCCTCTCACTCCATCCACAAGAGCATGGAGGGAGTCATCATCAAAGCGGGGAGAGGTCTTGGCTCTTGCAGCAGTCATGGGTGCAACTGCCAAAACGTGAACCAGCAGAAAAGGATGAGAATGAAACAAAGCTGCATGGGTCCCTTAAATGCAGCTGGCTGTCAGACATCAGCAGAGGCGAGCAGCAGATCCAAAACCACTAATTGGGCCGGGTAGCACACACACAGGGATTCAATAGGGCAATTAAGTTAAAATTTAAATTTCTGACCGGCTGAAAGCGGAGGCGGGACCAGAACCCGCCGACCACCTGACCCACACCCAACCCGCCTCCAATGATAAAATCCTGGCCTAAGTGTTTTTGCAGGACCTCATCCAGACTTAATTCTGACCACCATAAAAGGAGCACTGAGCAGGATTGAGGCCAGATTGAGTCAATGTGATGCCACTGTTGGCATCCTATCTCAGATCCAAGCCATTCTAGTATCACTTAGGTGCCAAATTTATGATGAAAAACTCTACAGTAAATTATATACCACAACTTCAAAGCACAGACTTGTTACTAGGCATACTGTAGGAAGGAAGAGTTATAAAATCTACACAATGATGAATTTTGTTACAATTTAGCTGCTTCTTCTTCTTTCTGCAACTTCCATACACTATAGAAGTGCAGTCTAGCTTCATAGATTCTGGGGAAGTCATGCATATGAAATGTCATGATACAGCAGGGATGAGGGACTTCAGTTATGTTCAAAGACTAAAAAAGCTGGGATTGTTCACCTTAGAGCAAAGAAGGTTAAGGGGAGATTTAATAGAGGTCTTCAAAATAATAAAGGGTTTTGATAGAGTAAATAAGGAGAAAATGTTTCCACTGGCAGGGCGGCTAGTAACCAGAGGACACAGATGTAAGATAAATTAGCAAAAGAATCATAGCGGAGACGAGGAGAAATATTGTACGTAGTGAGTTGTAATGATTTGGAATGCACTGCCTGAAAGGTTAGAGGAAGCAGGTTCAATAGCAACTTTTAAATGGGAATTGGATATATACTTGAAAAGGCAAAATTTGTAAAGCTTTGGGGAAAGAGCAGGGGAGGGGAACTAATTGAATAGCTCTTCAAAGAAGTGGTACAGGCATGATGGGCCAAATGGCCTCCATCTGTGCTGTAAGAGTCTGTGATAATAGGATTTACTTCACAAAACTTTAGGCTAAGATGCCTCCTCATGGTTCAAAGGGACTGAAGATAATTCAGCAAGATGGCGGTCTTGTAGATGTAATAAGGGGAAACATAATTTCCATTTGAAAATTCTTAAAGGAAGAGGTATCCCTCTAATTTTTTTCAATTGCAATTTGATCTTGCCCATGTCATGTGGTGTCTAAGCTTCATTCAAGAAGAATGATGATGCACAAAAAAAGGTCATCTCATTCAAGTTGACCACATCCTACTTCAATTTATGCCCTTCTTGTAATCCAGGTTCTCACATAAAGAGCAGAATGTGTAGTTGGAGTGGGCCTGCACTTTATGTTGCGGCCCTCATTAGACTGGCTTCCTCTCTGTTGTATAAGTACAGCTGTTAGTTACTGTGTGTGTGCAGGACTACATGTTGTGTGCATGTATCAAAGAATGTGTGGATGTGTGCAAATGTAATTTCTGGGTTGATTTTCTTTGAGAAGCAGAACTGGATGGGAGGGAGAGAGAGATGCTGCAGTCAGGACATGGGACAGCAAATTAAGTTAATAGTGTCCCTGTAATCCCTATTATCTTCAGTGTGAATCAGCACTGGGAGTGGATTTATGCTACAGGTAAATTTTGTTTAGTCTTGCATCAATTCGGCACTGCAGCAGATTTGTACTGATATTATAGAGTTAAGGGTTTGACTTGACCTCAGAACATCTGTAAAAACCTGGAATAAAGTTATTTGTCTTATATCAGTATAAATACTTTGAGAGCTTTAATTTCTCTACGGAAATGAGAGGCAAATAGAAAAAGACATTTCTGCTTCAATGCACATGTGTCAAAGTAAACCCACAAAGACCTATTGCTTTTGAAACGATGGATTGGAATTCAGGGGCTTACTTAAGCTTATATTTCAGCAATGAAGCTTACAGAAGCTTCGCTGTTCAAAATAATTTAAAGTAAAGACTAAACATTGCGGTTTTAGTGAGCTCCATATTTCAAAGGAAGAACAAAGTTTGGATGGTCTGTAATTGTTATACCTGGAAACTAAATGCTATAGTTAATTTCTTTTTGCCATGATTACAATTCATTTATGACTCCAAAGTTTGGAATAATAATGTCAAAGACTTTCTGCAAATTTGTCTCTCTTTTCTTGGCGTTCCAGTGTGTGTAGACTACACATGTTGCATGAAACCCATGTTTTTCTAACAGGAAAATCTATAAACAACCTGACAACACCAGTGCATATTAAGGTTTGTCTGGGTGGGAGGAGGAAGCAATAATCAGTTTGCATCTCTTTTACCATGTGCTTTTGGAGAGGAGAGTGGAGTTCTTTGTGCTCTAATTTAGGGGGATAATTATAACCTAATCAGCTCGGTGAGAAACTGACAGGATCAGATCGGCTGCCGGTTTTATACCCTGCCCAATATTGTTCTCCACTAACTTCAATGGAGAGTAAAATCGGGCAAGGTGTAAAACTAACATTGCACCCGATCCCTTCAGTTCCTCGATGGGCGGGTTAGGTTAAAAGTGCCTCCAATTATTTCTCTCTGTCTCTGCCCTTTCCCATCCCTGATGTGTAATCAGGTAGATGTAAAAGATCCCATGTCACTATTCGAAAAAGAGCAGAGGAACTTTCCCTGTGTCCTGGCCAATAGTTATCCCTCAACCAACACCAACAAATACATTATCTAATCGTTTATCTCATTACTGTTTGTGGGACTTGCTATGTACACATTGGCTGCTGTGTTTCCCTACATGATAACAGTGAGACACTTCATTGACTGTGAGGTGCTTTGGGTTGTCCTGAGATTGTGAAAGAAACTATATAAATCCAAGTTTGTTCTTGCTATAGCCCTTGGTATGTTCAAAGAGATGCCTCAGAGTGTTTTAGCGAGTAGTTGATAGTGAGTGGACACTGAGCATAGGAGAGGCTGGGTAGGGAAAAAGAGGAAGCAGGTCAAGAGGGGACAAAAGAACAGCCAAACATTAGGTTCTTAAGGATATTTTTGAAGGTAAGGAAAGATGTGACAACAACAACAACAATATGTATTTATATAGCACCTTTAATGTAGTAAAACGTCCCAAGGCGCTGCACAGGAGTATTTTAAGGCAAAAAATTTGACACCGAACCACATTAAGGATATATTAGGGCAGGTGACCAAAAGCTTGGTCAAAGAGGTAGGTTTTAAGGAGCATCTTAAAGGAGGAAAGAGAGGTAGTGAGGCGGAGAGGTTTAGGCAGGAAATTCCAGAGCTTAGGGTCTAGGCAACAGAAGGCATGGTCACCAATGGTTGAGCGATTATAATCAGGGATGCTCAAGAGGGCAGAATTAGAGGAGCGCAGATATCTCGGGGGGATGTGGGGCTGAAGGAGATAACAGAGATAGGAAGGGGTGAGGCCATGGAGGGATTTGAAAACAAGGATGAGAATTTTAGAAATCGAGGTGCTGACAGGGGTGATGGGTGAACGGGACTTGGTGCGAGTTAGGACATGGGCAGCCGAGTTTTGGATGACCTGAAGTATATGTAGGGTGGAATGTGGCAGGCCAGCCAGGAGTGCATTAGAATAGTCAAGTCTCGAGGTAACAAAAGCATGGATGAAGGTTTCAGCAGCAGTTGAGCTGAGGCAAGGGTGGAGACGGGCGATGTTACGGAGGTGGAAGTAGGCGGTCAAGGGCAAAAGGTTGAGGGAGAGGGTACCAGCAAGCAGGGGCAAAGAGGCTGAAGGTGCGTCAACTAATAGTGTAGCACAGGGTGCGCAGAACATGAAGTAGCAAGCACAGACAGACACCACAAAGGAGCAACACACTGTCACAGTGTTATACGTAGAATTAATTTTACCAATAAGTTTACATAAGGAACTGTAAAATATTAGCTGCCCTAAGAGGGTATTGCCTCAGTACAATAACATAGCAGCGATACCAGTGATTACTTCCAAACTACCAAAATCTGGAGGATTGAAAATGTTTCACCATTGTTCGAAAAAGGGGAGAAGGATAAACCTGGCAATTACAGGTCAGTCAGTTTAAAGTTGGTGGCAGGGAAGGTTTTCAAAACAATAATCCAGAAGAGAAATAACAGCCACTTGGACAAGCATGGACTAATAAAGAAAAGCCAGCATGGATTTGCTAAGTGTAAATCATGTTTGACTAACTTGATTGAGTTGTTTGGTGAGGTAACAGAGAGGGTGGCTGAGGGTAGTACAGTTGAAGTTGTGTATATGGACTTTCAAAAGGCGTTTGATAAAGTACCACATATTAGGCTTGGTAACAAAATTGAAGTCCATGGGATAAAAGGGGCAGTAGCAGCATGGATACAAAATTGGCTAAGGGATAGAAAACAGAGAGTTGTGGTGAATGGTTGCTTTATGAACTGGAGGGAGGTATACAGTGGTGTTCCCCAGAGTTCAGCACTAGAACCACTGCTGTTTTTGATATACATAAATGACATAGACTTGGGGGTACAGGGCACAGTTTCAAAATTTGCAGATGACACAAAACTTCAAAGTATAGTAAACAGTGAGGAAGTTAGCAATAGACTTCAAGAAGACATAGACAGGCTGGTGGAATGATCAGACACATGGCAGATGAAATTCAACACAGTGAAGTGTGAGTTGTGGTGCTACATTTTGGTAGGAAGAATGAGGAGTGACCATATATGGTACTAAATGGTACAATTTTTGAAGAGGGTTGAAGAACAAAGAGACCTGAGGGTGCTTGTGCACAAACCTTCGAAGGTGGCAGGGCAGGTTAACAAAGCAGTTAATAAAGCATATGGGATCCTGGGTTTTATAAATAGAGACATAGGCCTACAAATTTGACAGGGACACAAAAGCTGCTGGTGCCACCGCAGCCGTGAGTTAACGGGTGCCGAAAATAGTGGCGCTGGTAGGACTGAAAAATTGGCACTGGGGGCTAATGATTATTCACCCAGCGCTAAACATACCATGTAACTCCCTCCTGGTGGCGTTCGTCCTGGCATCAGGCCCCAATGTGGCGTCTACAAGCAGCGTTGCAGACTTCTGAAAAAAAAATTACGTTAAAAAGAATTCCCAAATGAGAGTCTTCAGCTCTTAAAGATGAATTCCCTTCCACACCTAAAAAATGGGAAAAGTGCTTCAGCACTAACACACATGGCTCAGCAAGCCAGGGTAGGGACACCCAGGGTCTCACACGCAGCACTCCAGCTTTGTGCAGGGGGTCAACACTGCAAGACTGGCCCTCTACCCACAGGGGCCAGGAGGCCCTCCAGAAGGAATGTTATGGGACCACATTACTGAGGCCATCAATGCCAGCAGTGTCACCCACCACCTGGCTCCAGTGCCCAAAGAAGCTTCATGACCTCAGACCAGTGGTTAAGATCACAGAAATCACAGAAACCCCACAGTGCAGATAGAGGCCATTTCGGCCCATCGAGCCTGCACCAACACATATCCCAGTGAATGCATCTTCAAAAGTCATCTCCTACCAACTGCATCACAAGCCTCACACACTCTCAATGTACAACTTTGCCACCCCCGCAATCACACACCTACCAACAATCTCTACCAAACACAAGACACACCTCCCATTCCTAGCTTTACCTCACCCCCTTGGAGGAGACGGTGTAGGCCATTCTTGGCATAGGCATAGCTGAGCACTTGGTCAGCGGCGGAGCTGAAAGGATACAAGATGTTGGTATCCTCATATGTTATCCTCCTTCTGGCATGCATCTCTTGCTTTCCCGCACTCCCCTCACCACAACTCCACCCTTGTGCCTTCCTCATTTCACACACCCAAGAAATGCAGCCTGCCCGGCCAGTGGAGGAAGAAGAAGAAACAAACACACAGCCACTCAATCTGACACTCCCAACCACCAGCTCCTCAAGGTCAACCAGCAAGGATATTTGCAGTATCCCCCACAGAAAGTCAGCAGCCTTCCACCAGCCATGCTGCAGCCACTGGGGTAGCACCGCGTGACATCATTAGGATAGGCAAAGGCACACACAAGACAGTTAATAAGAGAATGCATAAGGATGATGAGTTGATTTCTTGATGTCATATTGGATGGATAGATGTATAAAGTTGGATTGGAAAGTTTACTTTGTGGTGGTTTTTATTTCAGCATTGTGGCCAAGAGGATGCTGTGATGTTCAGTAACAGCGGGAAGGTAAGGTGTGGGACAAATGTTGAAAGGGAAATTGGAGTTGTGGTCACTGGTACCGCAGGCGAATGATTCCATCCTGGATATCCCGGCCAGAAAGGGGCTGTCTGGATTGCATCCTTCCTTCTGCTTCCTCCTCTTCTGCTGATTGACGTCACCCTCTCCCCATTTACATTTCCAGGGCCAGCACTTTTATCGGCAGCACTATTGGCCCTAGCAAAATGCCACCAACTGTCGGAAGTGTGGCAGCAGCGGCGGCCATTTTTCACCATATTATGCCGGTAACGGGTGGTGTTTAACACCCAAATTTTTATCCGATAGAGTACAAAAGCCAGGCAGTTCTGCTAAACCTATATAAAACATTAGTTCGGTCCCAGCTGGAGTATTGTGTCCAATTCTGGGCACCACACTTTAGGAAGGACGTGAAGGCTTTGGAGAGGGTTCAGAAGAGATTTACAAGAATGGTTCCAGGGATGAGGGATTACAGTTACATAGGTAGAATGGAGAAGCTGAGGTTGTTTTCCTTGGAGCAGAGAAGGCTAAGAGGAGATTTGATAGAAGTGTTTTGTGGTAAACCACTGTTATACCTGTCTGTATGTGTATGTGTATTCCACTAGGTACAGGTCTGGACATGCCTCGGCTGACTCCTCCCACTATTCCAGGTATATAAGTGACTACCCCCCAGTCCCTTAGTATTCTGGACGGGTCGACCACTCGAGACTAGACCTTCATTCTTTAGTTAATAAAAGCCTGGTTGTTACTCGCTTAACCTCAGTCTTTTGAGTAATTGATGGCGCATCAATTTTATTAACTAAATTTTTTATAATGGAGAAGATCCTCACACCAGCATGCCTGGACCTGGACAGTCGGGAAGCGGACGCTTCCACCAAGTTTGCTCACTGGCTCATGTGCTTCGAGGCATTCCTGACTGTGGTGATTATTCCTTGATTAGTAAAAGTATTGTGATTCGTTGTTTGTTAACTGCCTTGGGATATGTGTTGTAATCTCATTGGTAGTTGATGATCACATGATGTGTTGTGGCTACCTTAAATTCAGTCCTTTTCTAGCTTAGTTGGGACTGGATGTGGAAAGATATGCTGCTGATTTTAAAGTTAATAAAGCCTAGCTTTGGAAGGCAAACCTATTCTTTATTTCAATTTATTAACTTTATGTTAGAATGGAGCGATATCTTCAACCAGAACGATTCAAGGCTGACCCCAATTCTGCTGGAGTGGATGATAAATGGAAACATTGGTATTGTACATTTAAAAACTTTTTGGGCGTGTTGGATCAAGAGGCTCTAAATAAGCTGAATATGCTGATCAACTACATTGACCCGGATGTATATAAATATATTTTGCACTGTAAAACTTATGAAGAGGCTATTTCTACATTGGAAAAGATTTTTGTTAAACCAAAGAATGAGGTATTTGCACGTCATCTTCTATCTGCCCGTAGGCAGCAGGTGGGAGAATCTTTGGATACTTATTTACAAGCACTTCGGTGCCTTAGTGTTGACTGTAATTATAAGGCTGTGACGGCTGAAGAATATAAGGACGAATCGGTACGGGATGCTTTTATTAATGGATTACTGTCTAGATCAATTCGTCAGCGGTTGTTAGAAAATAAGACTCTGGATCTTAAAAGTGCTTTTGAGCAAGCTTCTACATTGGATGTGGCTCAGAGAAGTTCGGATTCTTATGCTCTTTTTAATCGGCCTGCGACTATGGTTTCGGCAGTTTCGGATGAAAAGGAATTATGTGGACTTAATGGGAGTGGTTTACTAGATTTTGAAACAGTTTCTACTTCGGCGGCCGTTGCCTCTAGGATTCAGAAGTGTTATTTTTGTGGGAATATCCGGCACCCTCGTCTGAAGTGTCCTGCTCGGGAGGCTGTGTATAGTAAATGCGGCAAGAGAGGTCATTATGCATGTGTGTGCAAATCATCAGGTTCAATTACCTTCCCTTCTCCTGGTGTGGGAGGGTCTTCCTCCACTACCTCTTCTGTGACTATTCAGCCTTTAGATAGGGCGTTTATTGCATCAATTTCTGCTGCATTTGCTCATGGCCTAAACAAAGCTATAGATACGGCTCAAGTTAATGGGTTGGAAGTGAAGGCCCTTATAGATACGGGCAGTACTGAGAGTTTTATAAGTCTTCAGTTTGCGAAGGAGAAGCATTTGAAAATTTTGCCTGTCACGTATCAGGTGTGTATGGCTCAGACGACCCTTACTTCACAAATAGCTGGTTGTTGCTTTGTGAAAATGGTTCTTCTAGGTAATACGTATACTGATATACGCCTATCTGTTTTGCCTAATCTCTGTGCGGATATTTTGATTGGACATGATGTGCTTCAGTTACACGAGTCTCTTAGTCTTTCATTTGGAGGGACTAAGCCACCTTTATCTATTTGTGGATTAACCTCTTTATCTATTCCTCCATTATCACTTTTTTCCAATTTGATGTCGGATTGTAAGCCAATTGCTACCAAGTCAAGAAGATATAGTAGTCAGGATAGAGAATTTATTAATTCTGAAGTTCAACGTCTCTTATTGGAAGGAATCGTTGAACCTAGTTGTTCGCCTTGGCGAGCACAGGTAGTTGTCACGACTAACGAGAGACACAAGAAACGAATGGTGATAGACTATTCCCAAACTATTAATAGGTATACTCAATTAGACGCGTACCCTTTGCCTAAGATTGATGAGCTTATCAATAAAGTATCTCAGTATAAAGTTTTTAGCACTATTGATTTAAAGAGTGCTTATCATCAGATTCCTATTGTTAAGAAGGATCAACCATATACGGCCTTTGAGGCTGGTGGAAAGCTGTATCAGTTTTGCCGAATACCATTTGGTGTTACTAATGGTGTTGCTTGTTTTCAACGGGCAATGGATGCTTTTATAAGTGATAACACCCTCTCTGACACCTTTTCATACTTAGGTGACATCACAGTGTGTGGCAAATCAAGGGTGGAGCATGATTCTAAATTTAAAAGATTCCTTCAAGCTGCGGAAAAAGTTGGTTTAACTTTTAACAAAGAGAAATGTATCTTTTCGACTACTGAGGTAAATCTATTGGGGTATATTATTTCAGGAAATAAGATTAAACCAGATCCAGAACGTCTGCGACCATTGATCGATTTACCTTGTCCTACTAATTCAAAGGCTTTGCAACGAGTTGTTGGACTGTTTTCTTATTATTCTAATTGGATTGCAAATTTTTCACAGAAGATCCGGCCTCTTATTCGGGTTACGACATATCCTCTATCATGGGAGGCCAGGACATGTTTTGAGAATTTTAAAAAGGATATTTTAGGAGCAGTTGTGCATTCCATTGATGAGCAGGTTCCCTTTGTGATTGAGACGCATGCTTCGGATTTTGCAATTGGGGCTACTTTGAACCAAAATGGAAGACCTGTGGCCTTTTTCTCACGTACTTTGAATAATAGTGAAAAAAGACATTCCTCAATAGAAAAAGAGGCATACGCAATAGTAGAAGCATTGCGTAAATGGAGACATTATTTATCGGGGCGACATTTCACGTTGGTAACTGATCAAAAATCTGTGTCCTTTATGTTTGATGTTAAACATTTTGGAAAGATTAAAAATGATAAAATAATGAGATGGAGGATTGAGTTGGCATGTTACCATTTTGACATAGTTTATCGTCCGGGGAAGGATAATGTTGCTGCTGATGCACTGTCGAGGGCTTATTGTTCTGTGATTCACGGAGATACGCTTATTAATCTTCACAATGCCTTATGTCATCCTGGGGTTACGAGGATGATACACTTTGTATGCAGTAAGAACTTGCCTTTTTCAGTTGAAGACGTCAAGCGGATGACTTCCTCATGTTCTATCTGTGCTCAGTGTAAACCGAATTTCTTTAAGCCTCAACGAGCTCATCTTATAAAGGCTACTTCTCCTTTTGAACGTTTGAGTGTTGATTTTAAGGGACCTCTTCCTTCAACTACTCAAAACCGATATATATTTACTGTTGTGGACGAGTTTTCAAGGTTCCCTTTTGCTTTTCCTTGTGCAGATGTATCAGCTGCTACAGTTATTAAATGTTTGACTCAACTTTTTGTCATCTTTGGGATGCCTGCGTATATCCATTCGGATCAGGGAAGTTCTTTTATGTCTTCCCAGTTGAAGGAATACCTTCAGAGTCGGGGAATTTCTACTAGTAGAACTACCCCGTATAATCCCCAGGGTAATGGACAGTGTGAACGATACAATGGGTGTGATAAAAATAATAACTTCCGGGAAGTTATGTCATCACTTCCTGTGAACTGTGAACTGTGTACATACCTCACTTCCTGTCATATGTCACTTCCTGTTGGACTGGTATAAATACTGGTCTGTTCAGTATTGTAAGAGGCTTCTACCAGAGGCATGGTAAAGACCTCTCTTGTATATAGTGTGTTTATAAGTTACTTAAAGCTTACTTTAAAGTTACTTGATGGTAAGTCTCCTTTTTCTTACATCAATTTAAGTAACTTAGTATTTACACTGACAAATACTGGACCTTCAGACAAACTCGGAAGTTAAGGATCCAGGGAACCACCCATCATGGAGAAAATCCTTAGACCTATTCGTCTGGACTTGGACCCGAATACACCAGCAGCTGGCAGGGTTTGGAAGCATTGGTATCGTACTTTTGAGAATTTTCTGGATGAATGTAAAGCGGATGCTCCTGCTAAATTGAAGATACTTGTCAATTATGTGACCCCAAAAGTGTTCGAATATGTTGTTGAATGGGATAATTACGAAGAGGTGATTCGGGCACTTAAGAAACTGTATGCGAAGACCCCAAATGAGGTCTATGCTAGACATCTACTGGCCACAGCCCGACAAGGGCCAGGGGAATCAATTGACGAATTCCTGCAAGAACTTCACAGGCTCAGCGTAGATTGTAACTTTCAGGCAGCCTCAGCTGAGCTGTACCACCAAGAAATGATTCGTGATGCTTTCATCTGCGGGATTGCCTCTCCATTTATACGCCAGCGTCTACTAGAAAGTAAAACACTTGAGCTACAAAAGGCTTTTGACCTAGCTTGTTCACTGGATTTGGCAAAGAGAAATGCAGACCTCTATCAGCTGCCCAGATCTCGATCTGCTACTGTAGCTGCAACCAGACAATTCAAGCGGTCTCAGGTGAACCCTATCATGGGGGAATCTAATTCTGATAATTCTGATGAAGAAGAGGAGGACGACCCCACTTTAGCAGCCTCTTGGCAATCTAGGAAGGAATGCTTCTTTTGTGGAGATGCTTTTCACCCTAGGAAAACCTGCCCTGCTCGCAATGCAATCTGCAGTTATTGCGGGAAAAAAGGACACTTTGCTAAAGTTTGCCTATCAAGGGCCTCTACGAGGGCCAATCCAGCTAAGGCCTACCGAACTGCCCCAATTAGGGCCTATCAAGATGCTCCAGCTAGGACCTATCAAGCTTCCTCTCGAGCTCTCTCCCAAAGAAGCACACCGAGAGTTTTAGCCACTCTCTGTGCAACGACACCAATTACAGCTGCTTGCCCACAGAACCTGTCTCATGCAGCCACAAAAATTTCAATTAAAGGGCATACCTTAGATGCCTTAATTGACTCAGGAAGTACTGATAGTTTCATTAAGGAACAGATTGTTGCGAAATTGAAACTACATGTCTTCCCATCGGACCAGGCAATTGCGATGGCCCAGTCATCACTTAATACCAGAATCTCCGGCTTTTGTGTTGTTGATATGACACTTCATGGTCGTATGTATCCCTCCACCCGACTTTCGGTGCTCAAGGACTTATGTAGTGATCTCCTCTTAGGGCTGGACTTCCAAAAACAGCATAAGAAACTCACCATTGAGTTTGGTGGATCCAAACCCGGACTTACTATTTCTAATATACCGTCTAAATTACCATTTTGTGCATTATCAGCAGCTTCACTTGATGAACCCTCCTTATTTGCCAGTATTCCGCCTCAATGCAAACCGATAATAACGAAATCGCGGCGCTTTAATCAGGAAGACCAATCTTTTATTGCGGCTGAAATCTCTCGACTTCTAGCAGAGGATATCATTGAACCATGTTCGTCGCCCTGGCGGGCTCAAGTCGTCATTGTCAAGAACCCTCTAAAACCTCACAAACAGCGACTATGCATCGATTATTCGCAAACCATCAATCAATATACCGACTTGGACGCCTACCCATTGCCACGCATTGATGATATGGTTAATAAACTGGCCGAATACAAAGTGTTCTCAACTTACGATTTAAAAAGTGCCTATCATCAGTTACCCTTGAAGGTCTCAGATAAGCAGTACACAGCCTTTGAGGCTAATGGACGGCTGTACCAATTTCGTCGCCTCCCATTCGGGGTTACTAATGGAGTGGCTGTCTTTCAACGGGCAATGGATGGCCTGGTTAAGCAGGAAAACCTAAGGGACACTTTTCCCTATCTTGGTAACATTACCATTGCAGGTCACGATCAACAGGAACACGACTCCAACCTCCAAAAATTTCGGGATGCCCTCCATCGCCGTAATTTGACCCTGAATGAATCCAAATCTGTTGAGTCGCAACCGACCATCAACATCCTTGGCTACTGCGTAGGCAATGGTATCATTAAGCCAGACCCAGAAAGACTTCGCCCGCTCCAAGAGCTCCCATCACCTAAGAATCCGGCTTCTTTACGTCGGGCTCTCGGTCTGTTTGCATACTACGCTAAATGGATTCCTCATTTTTCGGACAAAATCCAACCCTTGCTGCATGCTAGATCATTTCCACTGGGAACAGCGGCTGTTGCAGCCTTTAAACTTCTCAAAAAAACAGTTGGAGAAAGCGGCTCTTCACTCCATTGATGAGAATCTCCCTTTCGTGGTTGAATGTGATGCCTCGGAGGTGGCGATCTCGGCTACTCTGAATCAGGAAGGTCGTCCTGTAGCATTTATGTCCAGGACCTTACAAGGTGCCGAGCTACATTATCCTCCGGTTGAGAAAGAAGCCACAGCCATCACAGAGGCAGTACGGAAGTGGAACCATTTTCTAGCTCGCCAGCACTTTACATTGATCACGGACCAACGATCAGTCGCCTTCATGCTCGATAATCGAAAACGAACCAAAATTAAGAATAATAAAATACAACTTTGGAGGATGGAACTGGCCTCTTTTGGTTATACCATTCTCTATCGGCCTGGCAAGGAGAATGTGGCCCCGGACACCCTCACACGGGCATTCTGCTCCACTATGTCATCCTCCACTCTCATGGATGTCCACAATGGTTTGTGTCATCCTGGCGTTACGCGCATGCTACATTTCGTACGATCACGGAATCTCCCTTTTTCCACTGGAGATGTAAAGAAAATATGCTCAGAATGCCGGCTTTGTGCGGAATTAAAACCTCAGTTCTTCCGCCCCTCAGATGGTATACTCATACATGCAACCCAACCGATGCAACGACTTAGCATCGATTTTAAGTGCCCTCTTCAACTCGGAACACATATTTGCTCACCATGATCGACGAATATTCACGTTTTCCGTTTGCCTTCCCCTGCTCCAATATGCTGGCGTCCACAGTAATCTGCTGCCTTGAGCAGGTATTTTCTCTCTGTGGCATGCCGGCTTATATTCACTCAGATCGGGGTCCATCCTTTATGTCAAGGGAACTCAAGGACTACCTCTCAGAACGGGGAATTGCTACAAGCAAAACAACACCATACCATCCCATCGGAAATGGGCAGGTAGAGAGGTATAACGGTATCATCTGGAATTCCGTACGTCTCGCTTTAAGATCTCGGGGCCTACCAGACCAGCAATGGGAAACAGTGCTTCCGGATGCATTGCACTCTATACGGTCCCTGCTTTCTACAGCCACAAATACTACACCTCATGAGCGGTTCTTTGGATTCCAGCGTCGCTCATCTCATGGGACATCACTCCCGTCATGGCTAACTACTCCTGGACCTGTATTACTCCGAAGATACGTTCGGACGTCTAAAAATGACCCTCTTGTAGACGAGGTCGAACTAACTGATGCCAACCCCACCTATGCAAACATACGATATTCCGACAGCTGAGAATCTACCGTATCATTACGGGATCTGGCTCCCTGCCCACCAGGACCTAGTGGGACATCGGGTGATGGCATTTCACCAGGAAACTCTTGGGACCTATCGGGTACCCCTCTCCAGGATCCTGATCGGACACCAACTAGCTTGGTGCCGGTAGAACCCCATGCTCAAGGTTGCGACCCTCCCAGTACCGCGCATGAAAGTACTGATCCGCCACAGACCAGCTCTGCACCTCCCTCTGAACAGAGGCAGTCCGACTTTGAACCTATTGGGGCACGTACTCGAAGCCATGATCTCCCCGACCCTTCACAGGGCAATCCAGGCCACACAGACTCTGACCAATGGCCAACCGCATGTAAGCGGACCAGCGACCCTCTACGACGGGAATCCAAACGGGTGCGACTCTTCCTTGTTCGGCGGCTGCGGACCAAAAGGTAGACCACAGCCTCCTAATCCTGCAGGAGGGAAGAATGTGATAAAAATAATAACTTCCGGGAAGTTATGTCATCACTTCCTGTGAACTGTGAACTGTGAACTATGAACTGTGTACATACCTCACTTCCTGTCATATGTCACTTCCTGTTGGACTGGAATAAATACTGGTCTGTTCAGTATTGTAAGAGGCTTCTACCAGAGGCATGGTAAAGACCCCTCTTGTATATAGTGTGTTTATAAGTTACTTAAAGCTTACTTTAAAGTTACTTGATGGTAAGGCTCCTTTTTCTTACATCAATGGGGTGATCTGGAAGGCAGTTATGTTGGCGTTGACATCCCGGAACCTTAAGAATACACAGTGGGAAATGGTGCTGCCTGATGCCCTGCATTCCATTAGATCATTGCTTTCAACGGCTACTAATGTGACCCCTCATGAAAGGCTCTTTAACTATCCGCGGAGATCTACTACGGGATATTCGGTACCTTCATGGCTTACTATGCAGGGACCTGTGTTGCTTCGACGTCATGTTAGATTGTCAAAATATGACCCCTTGGTGGAGGAGGTGGAGCTGTTGGAGGCAAATTCCCAATATGCTCATATTCGATTCCAAGATGGGAAAGAAAGTACTGTTTCAATTAAAGACTTGGCTCCTTGTGGGGGCCAGCCCTCTTCTGAGAATATTAATAATGGTTATGATTCGGATAATGTGGATGCTGTTACAGATACTACGAATATTTCCAATCCGATTGCAGATAATCATACTTCCATTAGTCAGCCTTTGATAGATGTTTATGACCATCCTAGTTCATCTTCTGATGGGATTTCTAATCCGGAAACCGTTGAGAATCGGGATATGGATAGCCTTCCTGTTGAAGATACTTCTGTGCCTTCTGGCGTGGGAGGGCAAGGAATTTCACCAAGGTTAAGAAGGTCGACACGAACAAGATATCCGGTCGACCGATTGAAAATGGACTTTTAAATTGATGGTAATGTTTTAAAAATTGTTGAAATATTATAGTATATTGTTTTAGTTGAGAGATACTTAATACTTATGCGTAATGTTATTATTTGTTGTTGTTCATTTAGTATTGTGTTATGTAAATAGTTTTATTCTCGTGCATAGTTTAGTTGTAAATAATTAATTGTAAATTGTAAAAGTTATTAGGTTGGAGTATATTTTAAAAGGAAGGGTGAATGTGGTGATTATTCCTTGATTAGTAAAAGTATTGTGATTCATTGTTTGTTAACTGCCTTGGGATATGTGTTGTAATCTCATTGGTAGTTGATGATCACATGATGTGTTGTGGCTACCTTAAATTCAGTCCTTTTCTAGCTTAGTTGGGACTGGATGTGGAAAGATATGCTGCTGATTTTAAAGTTAATGAAGCCTAGCTTTGGAAGGCAAATCTATTCTTTATTTCACTGACTGCCTCCACTGCGGTCGTAACGGATGTGAACAAATTGTCTGTCCTGATCTCCAAGGTGAACCACCGAGTGTACTCAGTCATCCGGGACTCGACCTCGTACACAGCCGCCCTCCAGCTCCTCAAGACCCAGTACACGCGCCCTATGAACGAAGTTTACGCCAGGCACCTCCTGGGTAGTCGCAAGCAACAACCTGGGGAATCGACTGAGGAATACCTCCAAGCACTGTCCGTGCTTGGCCGGGCCTGTGGGTGTAAGGCGGTAACGCCCACTAAGTACACGGAGGAACTGATCCGGGATGCCTTCGTAGCGGGCCACAGGTCCAACTACACCCGACAGCGACTGCTGGAGCAGAGTGACCTCACCCTTGACAAAGCCTCCGAAATCGCACTAACGCTGGACGCAGCCTACCGGGGCATGGATGCCTACTCCTCTGCACTGTGGACGCCACGGGGAACGACAACCTGGGACACGGTAGGACAGCCCCATAGCACCGTGCCACCCCAGCCACAGCCCAACAACGGCCCAACCACCGCAGCAGTGTCCCAAAGCCAGACAGCAGTATCCCAAGGCCAGAAATGCTACTTCTGTGGCCAGGCCAAACACCCCAGAGCGCGCTGCCCGGCGAAGAATGCGACCTGCTCGGGCTGCGGGAAAAAGGGACACGACGCTAGCATCTGCAATGCCAAAGCCACCCCGAACGCCAGCAGCGCCGCGTGTGGGCCGTGCGAGCCGCCATCTTGGGCCCCCAACAGCGCCGCGTGTGGGCCGTGCGGGCCGCCATCTTGGGCCTCCCCAGCCATGTGCGAACCACCGCAGCAGCAGCCATCTTGGACGACTCCAGCCACATGGGAATCATGGACGTCGCCATCTTGGACACCAGCCGGGACGCAGCAGGCCGCCAACCCCCCCCCCCATCTGATACCCGCAGCGACACACCGACCCCTATGCTGGCCTCTGTTACGCTGGACCAAACGAGACCGCACCAACTAGCTCAGTCCAAAATGGACGTTAAGGTAAACGGCCATGCAATAAACTGCCTTTTTGACTCTGGGAGCACAGAGAGCTTCATCCACCCCGACACGGTGCGGCGTTGCTCTCTCCCAGTCCTGCCTGCGCACCAGCGGATTTCTATGGCCGCCGAGTCCCAGTCAGCGGACATTGGCGGCTACTGCGTGGTGACACTAGTAGTAGACGGGACTGTGTTCAATAATTTTAAACTCCTGGTCCTGCCCCAACTTTGCGCTGCCGTTCTACTGGGGTTGGATTTCCAGTGCCACCTCAAAAGCGTTACGATGGCATACGGTGGCCCCCTCCCCCCACTCATAGTCCGCAGCCAGCAGCCTCCAAATTGCCCGCCACGCACCAGATGCAACCTCTCCACACTCAGAGTCCCACCCCCCCCACTGTTTGCTAACCTCACCCCCGACTGTAAGCCCATCGCCACAAAGAGCAGGTGATACAGTGCCGGGGACAGGGTTTTCATCAAAACCGAAGTGGAGCGGCTCCTGAAGGAGGGGATTATTGAGGGCAGCTCCAGCCCCTGGCGAGCCCAGGTTGTGGTCGTTAAGACTGGCGAGAAACAACGCCTGGTCATCGACTACAGCCAAACAATAAACCGCTACACCCTGCTGGACGCCTACCCACTCCCCCGCATAGCTGACATGGTCAACCAGATCGCGCAGTACCGAGTCTTTTTGACCATTGACCTGAAATCAGCGTACCACCAGCTCCCCATCCGCCCCGAAGACCGCCAGTATACTGCTTTTGAGGCAAACGGCCGCCTCTATCACTTCCTTAGGGTTCCCTTTGATGTTACCAACGGGTTCTCCGTCTTCCAAAGGGAGATGGACCGGATGGTTGATCAAAACGCGCTGCAGGCCACTTTCCCTTACCTAGACAATGTGACCATCTGCGGCCATGACTTGCAGGACCATGACGCAAACCTCGAGAAATTCCTCTGCACCGCCCAACTCCTGAACCTGACATACAACAAGGAGAAGTGCATATTCCGCACAGACCGCCTCGCCATCCTTGGCTGTGTTGTGGAACACGGGGTCATCGGTCCCGACCCGGACCGGATGCGTCCCCTTATGGAACTCCCACTGCCTAAAAGCTCTGAAGAGGTGCCTAGGGTTTTTTTCCTACTACGCCCAGTGGGTCCCCTACTATGCAGACAAAGCCCGTCCGCTGATCAAATCCACCTCTTTTCCCCTGATGGCAGAGGCCCGCTCGGCCTTCCACCGTATCCAGGAGGACATTGCCAAAGCCACCATGCACGCAGTGGACGAATCCATCCCCTTCCAGGTGGAAAGCGATGCGTCCGACTTCGCTCTGGCCGCCACCCTTAATCAGGCGGGGAGACCTGTGGCATTCTTCTCACGAGCCCTCCAGGGCCCGGAGACCAGACACTCCGCGGTCGAGAAGGAGGCCCAGGCTATTGTGGAGGCTGTGCGTCATTGGAGGCACTACCTGGCCGGAAAACGATTTACCCTGCTCACTGACCAGCGTTCAGTTGCTTTTATGTTCAACAACAAGCAGAGGGGCAAAATCAAAAATGACAAGATCTTGAGGTGGAGAATTGAACTTTCCACCTACAATAACGAGATCTTGTACCGGCCTGGGAAGCTCAATGAACCCCCAGATGCCCTATCGCATGGCACCTGCGCCAGCATGCAGATCGATAGGCTGAGGGCCCTCCACAATGACCTCTGCCACCCGGGGGTCACCAGGTTCTTCCACTTCATTAAGGCCCGCAACCTGCCTTACTCCATTGAGGAGGTCAGGACCATGACCAAGAACTGCCAAGTCTGCGCTGAGTGCAAACCGCACTTTTATAGACCAGACAGAGCCCACCTGATAAAAGCCACTCGGCATTTCGAACGCCTGTGCTTCGATTTTAAAGGGCCTCTCCCCTCCTCCGACCGCAATGTGTACTTCCTCAACATCATTGACGAGTACTCCCATTTCCAGTTCGCTATCCCTTGCCCGGACATGACCAGTGCCACGGTCATTAAATGTCTGAACAGCCTCTTCACCCTGTTCGGTTTCCCCAGCTATATCCATAGCGACCGGGGCTCATCGTTTATGAGCGACGAACTCCGCCAGTACCTGCTCGCTAGGGGTATAGCCACAAGCAGGACCACCAGTTACAACCCCCGGGGGAACGGACAGGTGGAAAGAGAGAATGCAACAGTTTGGAAGGCCACCCTACTAGCCTTAAAGTCTAGGGGCCTTCCGACCTCCCGCTGGCAGGAGGTGCTCCCCGATGCGCTCCACTCGATTCGGTCACTGCTCTGCACTGCCACCAATGCCACCCCTCATGAGAAAATGTTTGTCTTCCCAAGGAAGTCCACATCGGGGACAGCGTTACCGCCATGGCTGACGTCCCCAGGGCCGGTACTACTGAGAAGACACGTGAGGAACAATAAAACGGACCCCCTGGTCGAGAGGGTCGACCTCCTCCATGCCAACCCCCAGTACGCTTACATTGCGTACCCGGACGGGCGGGAGGACACAGTCTCCATACGAGACCTCGCACCCTCGGGGACCGCTGTAACCCACTACCCATTACCACCCCCCCCCACGACACCCTCGGGGACCGCTGTAACTCACTACCCATTACCACCCCCCCCCACGACCCGATATCCAACCCCAGCAGCCGGCTCGCCTTGGACCGTCACCCACGAGGACTACACTCCAGTGCCCCAGCCTACACGGGACGCGACGCCGGAAGCTCCACCACCCCTGCCGTCGCCACGTCGATCACAGCGGCAGACAAGACCTCCGGAGAGACTCCAATACACGAACTTTTAAATACACTTCACCCCGCCGGACTCATTTTTAAACAAGGGGTGAATGTGGTAAACCACTGTTATACCTGTCTGTATGTGTATGTGTATTCCACTAGGTACAGGTCTGGACATGCCTCGGCTGACTCCTCCCACTATTCCAAGTATATAAGTGACTACCCCCCAGTCCCTTAGTATTCTGGACGGGTCGACCACTCGAGACTAGACCTTCATTCTTTAGTTAATAAAAGCCTGGTTGTTACTCGCTTAACCTCAGTCTTTTGAGTAATTGATGGCGCATCATGTTTAAAATCATGAAGGGTTTAGATAGAGTAAATAAAGAGAACCTGTTTCCAGTGGCTGAAGGATCGCTAATGAGGGGGCACAGATTTAAGATGATTGGCAAAAGAACCAGAGGCGAAATGAGGAAAAACAGTTTTACACAATGATTGGTTAGAATTTGGAATGCACTTCCTGATAGTTTGGTCATTACAGATTCAATAGTAGCCTTCAAAATGGAATTGGATAAGTACTTGAAGGAGATAAAATTGCAGGGATATAGGGTGAGAGTGGGAGAGTGAGACTGACTGGATTACTCGTTGGAGGAGCCGGCGCAGACTCAATGGGCCAAATGGCCTCCTTCTGTGCTGTACTATTCCATGATTCTATCTGTTAAAAATTCAGGTGTTTAATGCCACCCGTTACCACCATAATCTGGCAAAAAAATGGTGACCGCCATTCTCCCGCCAGTGTTGGTGAGTCCCGCAGCGGCCGCCATTTTGCGTAGGCAGGCAGCGCTGCGATAATAGTGATCACTGAAGGGATTGAAATTAACCAGATTGTGACGCCAGTGAGTGTGCAATGCTCACTTGACACCCAATCTGCAGCATTGTACTTCAATGCTTCGTTTACCGGCATACCTTAACGACAGGCAGAGCAAGCATTCAAAAGGAGGAAAGCGGCTCAGGCAGCAATATTTAAACGGATCATTTGCAATCAGTTGCATCTGGCATGTTTCTGCGGTTTGAGTGGCTTTGTGCAACTTTCTGCAACTTCGCCAGCTTTATTACCTTCTTTCAAGGTTCTAAGGTAACAGAGAGTGTTGTTGCAAGTGCAGAACTCCTTCACTATTTTTTAAACGCTTCTGCTCACAACACTTGATCTCAGTCATGGGGGCTGTACTGGCAGTCAACCAGGATCCTCGGCAGAGGGAGCGGAGGCAGTGATGAAGACGGGAACAGCATATTAGGAAGTTATGCTTCACCAGTATGCCAGCAATCTTGCAACCACCACAGCAAACTTGAAGGTGGCTGCTCGGAGACAAGGGCTATCCGCTCTCCACCTGGCTCATGATTCCCATCTACAACCCCAACACTCATGCCCAACACTCATATAATCAGAGCCATGCTTCCACCAGCAACATCATCGAGCAGATCATTGGGCTACTGAAGCAACGGTTCCACTGTTTTGACCACTTGGGAGGAGCCCGCCAGTACTCGGCGGACCAGCTGTCCCATTTCGTGGTGGACTGCCGCATGCTGCACAACTTGGCTATCAGGAGGGTGAAGCCCTTGCCACCAGGGATTGCGTCACCACCTCAGGAGGTGGACGAGGGAGAGGAGAAGGAGAAGGTGGACGAGGACGAGGAGCAAGAGGAAATAGAGGGTGGGAGGAGGCAGGCAGCCAATCGTCCAGTGGCTGCATCATGGCTGGTGAAATGCTGCTGAGTTTCCATGCAGGAGATTTCAGATGGCCTTGCAGGATAGCCTCGAGCAGCTCTGGCCCTAGAAGGCCTGGCTGTAGACCTCGGAATGGGCGGCAGCGGTCTGGGCTGCCTGGCAGACAGGCAGCGGTAAGGGCAATGGCAGAGTGGCAGAAGTGGGAACAGGAATACTGTCATCTTGAGAGAGGACAACAGTGCTCTGATCCACTGACACACTGCCACTCCCCCGGGGCGGTGCCTCAGCATTCCTAGCAATCTCTCGGAGCACAGATTGCTGGGCTGCTGTGACACCCTGCAAGCCCCGGTCAACGGTGGTAAACCCACCCATGATGGCAGCAGTCAGAGCTTGGGTGGCTTTGTAGGGGGTGGTGCGGGGTGGCGCGTACGCCCAGTCAGACTGTTTGTGAGTGGTTCGAATTGCTCCCACGCCCCTGGGTTCTAGACACCGGACTTAGGTACAGGCGGCGATACAGAAAAGACTCGAGTAGACAGGTGGTTTGGATGTGAGAAAACCAAAATTAACACAAACTTATGAAAAGTTACTCGTATAAAATTACAGGCAAATACAAAATAACTATACTTATACAGGGAATGGGGAACACACGGCACATCGAGGGAAAACGATTATCTTAACAACCCCCTTATCCTTATCCCACCCCTTATACCTAACTAGATTAAGCTATGAGGGGCCAGGATTCATGCTCACCAATCAAAGATCTGCTGAATTCAAACAGCGGTGGGGCTTGGGTTCGCTCTTTGTGCTCTCTGGGGCCTGCCGTCATCACGTGGTCTTGGGGTGCTGCAAGGGCATCATCCAGGTACAAGTACTCCAAAGTTAAAGTCTCTGCTTGGGTACTTTACCTCGCAGGGATGATGGTTCCTCTTCCTTGGGCGGCAGTTGGAGTTTGCATGAAGATAGTCGAAGATCAGCTGGATTGAAGGCCCGATTATTCGAAGCATTTCTTCAATCGTCTTCCCAATACGTCTTCCTCACCACCTCACCTCGTCTCGTCCCACCTCGCCTGGCCTGGTTTGTCCGTGTCCGCCTGGTGCAATGCCGGGCGTTCCTGATGGGATGGGAAAGGCACGGGCGGTGGCCAGGCGGTAAGCACGGGATGGGGAAAGAGCAGCAGCCACGAGGGCGAGGGGCCGGAGCTGGAGCCAAGAGCAAGGGCAGAGAGCAGGGAGCGTCGGTGACTAGTGGGCCTACAATTATACTCCTTCGGATGGCCCTTATCAGGTTAGTTCATTGTCCCAATCTTGGCGGGCTAGTTTAAATAATTGTAGCCATGGTGCAGAGATGCCGGTGTTGGACTGGGGTGGACAAATGTAAGAAGTCACACAACACCAGGTTATAGTCCAACAGTTTTATTTGAAATCACAAGCTTTCGGAGCGCCTGGCGATTGTTGCACGGTGTCCGTTCATCCGTTGTCGCAGTGTCTGCATGGTCTTGCCGATGTACCATGCTCCGGGGCATCCTTTCCTGCAACGTATGAGGTAGACAATGTTGGCTGAGTCACATGAGTATGTACCATGTACCTGGTGGGTGGTGTCCTCACATGTGATGATGGTATCTGTGTTGATGATCTGGCATGTCTTGCAGAGGTTGCCGTGGCAGGGTTGTGTGGTGTCGTGGTCACTGTTCTCCTGAAAGCTGGGTAATTTGCTGCGAACGATGGTCTGTTTGAGGTTAGGCGGCTGTTTGAAGGTGAGTAGTGGAGGCGTGGGGATGGCCTTAGCAAGGTGTTCGTCATCATCGATGACATGTTGAAGGCTGCGAAGAACATGGCGTAAGTTTCTCCGCTCCGGGGAAGTACTGGACGATGAAGGGTACTCTGTTGGTTGTGTCCCGTGTTTGTCTTCTGAGGAGGTCTATGCGATTTTTTGCTGTGGCCCGTCGGAACTGTCGATCGACAAGTCAAGCGTCATATCCCGTTCTTACGAGGGCGTCTTTCAGCGTCTGTAGGTGTCCATCGCATTCCTCCTTGTCTGAGCAGATCCTGTGTATTCGCAGGGCTTGTCCATAGGGGATGGCTTCTTTAACGTGGTTAGGGTGGAAGCTGGAGAAGTGGAGCATCCTGAGGTTGTCCGTGGGCTTGCGGTAGAGTGAAGTGCTGAGGTGTCCATCTTTGATGGAGATTCGTGTGTCCAAGAATGAAACCGATTCTGTGGCGTAGTCCATGATGAGTTTGATGGTGGGATGGAACTTGTTGATGTTATCGTGTAGTCTTTTCAGTGATTCTTCGCCGTGGGTCCATAGGAAGAAAATGTCGTCGATGTATCTGGTGTATAGCGTTGGTTGGAGGTCCTGTGCAGCGAAGAAGTCTTGCTCGAATTTGTGCATGAAGGGGTTGGCGTATTGGGGTGCGAATTTGGTCCCCATGGCTGTTCCGTGTGTTTGGGTAAAGAACTGGTTGTCGAAGATGAAGACATTGTGGTCAAGGATGAAGCGGATGAGTTGTAGAATGGCGTCTGGAGATTGGCTGTTGTTGGTGTTGAGTACTGAGGCTGTCGCAGTGATGCTGTCATCGTGGGGGATACTGGTGTAGAGTGCCGAGACGTCCATCGTGGCTAGGAGTGTTCCTGGTTCAACTGGTCCATGGGTGCTGAGTTTCTGTAAGAAGACTGTAGTGTCGCGACAGAAGCTGGGGGTTCCCTGTACGATGGGTTTCAGGATGCCCTCGACGTATCCAGAGAGGTTCTCACACTGGGTTCCATTGCCTGATACGATAGGATATCCGGGTGTGTTGGCTTTGTGTATCTTTGGGAAGCAGTAGAAGTCTCCCACATGGGGATTACGTGGGATGAGAGCGCGTAGGATGCTTTGAAGGTCTGGATCGAAGGTCTTGATCAGTCTGTTGAGTTGGCGGGTGTGTTCTTTTGTCGGATCTGCGGGTAACTGTCTGTAGTGTTCCTGGATGTCCAGTTGTCGGTATGCTTCGTTGCAATAGTCCGTTCTGTTCTGTATGACGATGGCTCCTCCTTTGTCTGCTGGTTTGATGACGATGTTGGGATTGGTCTTGAGAGCGTGGATGGCATTGCGTTGTGCTTGGGTGACATTCTGGACTGTCTTGTGAGTGCGGCTGCTGAATCTGGCGTTGATGCATCTCCTGACAGCTTGAGCATACATGTTAAGCTTAGGGCAGCGACCCTCCAGAGGGGTCCAATTTGACTCTTTCTTCTTCGGTTGCTGCACTGCGGATCCCTCTGTCTGCTGTTCCAGATCATTGGTTGTCTCATTGGGTTTGCTGCTGACATCTTGGGATTTGTGGAAGAATTCCCGGAGCCTCATTCTCCTGATGAATTTGTCTATGTCTGCCGCGAGACCGATGGGGTCCATTTTGGTGGTGGGGCTGAAATTGAGCCCTTGGCTGAGAACTTCAATTTTGTCTGGTTGAAGGGTGTGGTCGGACAAGTTGACGATGGACTTCCCTGTGGTATCAACCATGGTACCGGGGAAGGCTTGGTTGCTGCTGGTGGTGAGGCCGAGTTTCTCAAGCTTCCTGTTCTTGGTGTGCATGTAGGCAGTGTAGTTCCGTTGCCTCATCTGTTTGGCGGTGTCTCGTAGCTGGTCTGCTGTGTCCTGAGCACAGGCTGCGAACATGGACTCTATCTCGGTTTCGAGGTTGCGGTGTCTGCTGTAGAGCTGGTGTACGAGATGGTTGAGGAGTGTGCGAGAGGTACGACAGCAGAGTCTCTCAGCGTAGTCTGTGTTGTAGGTCGACCTGAGTGGGTTCGTGATCTGTAGTCCTTTCGGGATCTTGTCTGCTTTCTTGCATCTCTGTAGAAACTTGATGTCTGTGTCGATATGCGCGATCTTCTTGGAGATCCTCTCCACTTTGAGCCGGCAGTTTGTGGTGTCGATAGTAGCCATGATGTAGAGATGCCGGTGTTGGACTGGGGTGGACAAATGTAAGAAGTCACACAACACCAGGTTATAGTCCAACAGCTTTATTTGAAATCACAAGCTTTCGGAGCGCTGCTCCTTCATCAGGTGAAGTGGTGAAATGCATAAAGACACAGCTTATATAGTCAGAGAATAATGCCAGATGATTACAGGTAATCTTTCTAACTGCCATTTATCACACCTCGGCAGAGAGATAATCACAGCAATCAAAGGGGTGAATGGTGTCCAAATAGGTTAGTCAGGAAAACATTACATCAAAGAACAATGAGGTGGGGTCACAAGGGGTCAAATGTTGCAGATGCTGGGGTCTGTATGAAAAACAAAAAACAGACAAAAAAACATTTTTTTTGCTGGAAATCACAGCAGGTCCGGCCGCATCTGTGTAGAGAGAACAAGCCAACGACGACTCAAGTCTGGATGACCCTATATCAGGTGGGGTTACATGTAACGTGACATGAACCCAAGATCCCAGCTGAGGCCGTCCTCATGAGTGCGGAACTTGGCTATCAGTTTCTGCTCTACAATTTTGCGTTGTCGTGTGTCTCGAAGGCCGCTTTGGAGAATGCTTACCCGAAGATCGGAGGCTGAATGTCCTTGACTGCTGAAGTGTTCCCCGACTGGGAGGGAACACTACTGCCTGGCGATTGTTGCGCGGTTTCCGTTCATCCGTTGTCGCAGTGTCTGCATGGTCTCGCCGATGTACCATGCTCCGGGGCATCCTTTCCTGCAACGTATGAGGTAGACAACGTTGGCCGAGTCGCATGAGTATGTACCATGTACTTGGTGGGTGGTGTCCTCACGTGTGATGATGGTATCTGTGTTGATGATCTGGCATGTCTTGCAGAGGTTGCCATGGCAGGGTTGTGTGGTGTCGTGGTCACTGTTCTCCTGAAAGCTGGGTAATTTGCTGCGAACGATGGTCTGTTTGAGGTTAGGCGGCTGTTTGAAGGTGAGTAGTGGAGGCGTGGGGATGGGTTTGGCAAGGTGTTCGTCGTCATCGATGACATGTTGAAGGCTGCGAAGAACATGGCGTAGTTTCTCCGCTCCGGGGAAGTACTGGGCGATGAAGGATACTCTGTTGGTTGTGTCCCGTGTTTGTCTTCTGAGGAGGTCTATGCGATTTTTTGCTGTGGCCCGTCGGAACTGTCGATCGACGAGTCGAGCGTCATATCCCGTTCTTATGAGGGTGTCTTTCAGCGTCTGTAGGTGTCCATCGCGTTCCTCCTCATCTGAGCAGATCTTGTGTATTCACCTACAGATGCTGAAAGACGCCCTCGTAAGAACGGGCTGGGTGAACAGGGCTGCTTCTTCATCCAATCTCCTGCAAAAACTTAAAAGGACATGCAGCCAGGTATCTGACTGACCTGCTGCCTTAGGTGGAGGCGTGGTCAGGTCCCTCGACCTCGGACCAAAAATACAAACATTTCGCACCTTATAAACTTAAACTTAAACTAAACTCAAAACTACCAGTGAATAAAAAAACTTAAAATACACCTTAAAGCAAGCTATATACACATGTAGCTATAATACAAATGCTGCCCATCTCCAGATGGCCAGGCTAATCTCTGGCACTGTCGCAGGTTACTGCTGCCTGAAGCGAAGCTGGACTGCCTCCTGCTTCTGGTCCCTTGCAGTTTATGGCTGCTGGTTGGGGACCTCTGTTCTTTGGCTTCTCCCTGGTTCGGGAGTCCGCCTTACTCCACTGTAAAGTGGGTGACCATCTTGTCTCGGGTTTGCGGACCCGCTGAGACCTTCTGAGGGGCGTCTCTGTGGGGGAAACTTTGGCTGGCGGACCCTGAGCCTGATTCACAGCCCTAGCTGGCTGGGAACCTTCTCCCCCTGATGCAAAGATAACTGGCAGCCTGCCAGTACTCCGGGATTGTCTCCTTTTCCCTACCCACTCCAGTACTGGGGCAGGTATTCCCTCACCACCCACTGCTGGTGGCTGGAAATTTTCCTCCTCATGTCCAAAACCTGTTACCAGCTCCCCTGCAAGAGGAATTGCTATCCCTGCCTCCCCAGGGTTCCACATCATGGGGGGGACCACTCTAGAAGCAGGCTGGGAAGCTGGTCCCTTTAAACAGGCGACTGCGCCTGCGCGAATCTCCTCCCCTGAGTCCCTCGGCAGAGGCTGTGAAGCCTCTGTCTTCAAGCAGACGATTGCGCCTGTGCAAACCTCCACCTCGGAGTCCCTCGGCAGAGGCTGTGAAGCCTCTGTCTTCAAGCAGGTGACTGCACTGCACAAGGAAACCAAAAAAGAGCCGCTGTGGTCCCACTGGCAACTGCGCCTGCGCGAACCTCCTCCTTGGAGTCCCGCGGCAGAGGCTGTGAAGCCTCTGGCTTCAAACAGGCGACTGCGCCTGCGCAAACAATCTCGCTGAAAAGGGTATGGAGAACCGTTGGGTCTTCCAAGCAGGCTACTGCACCTGCGCGTATGTATTGGGAAGCGGGGACCTTTAAATGGCCGACTGCGCCTGCACGCTCGGCCTCACAGTGAGCAAGAGCCGCTGGGGGTTCCAAGTTCGCGACTGCGCCTGCACGAACCTGGTGTTGGCAAACCTCTCCCCTCAGGCGCGCGACCGCGCCTGCACGGGAAAACTGAAGAAGATCCGCTGGGGGTACGGGCTGGGGAACCGCGCTTGCGTGAACCTAATCTTGGGAAACCTCTCCCCTCAGGCGCGTGACTGCGCCTGCGTGAACCTCTTGTTCAGAAGGCTGGGGAATTCCTGCCTCCAGACCAGCGACTGCGCATGCGCAGGCAGTCTTTTCAAAGTGCTGCTCCTCCCTGGAGCCCCCCAGGAGATTTTCTGTGAATGGATTGGCAGCAGCCTGCAGATTTCTAATCTCAGGTTGCTGTTTCTCTGGTTTTGAGCCACATAACTTGTTCAAATTTAAACTTTGGTTTGAATTTAAGCTTTGGCCAAAACTTAGGTTCCACTGGGGCAGGGAAGTGTCCCAATTTGTGGGCTGGACAACTTTTCCCTGGAAACAAGCCACAGCGCCTGTCTTTACAGGCTGTGAACTTGAACTTGTCTGGTCAGCAAACTCATGTTCTCTTACCCGGGTGGCTTTAAATGGGGAATTTTCGACTTGGACCTGCCTTTGGTCTGGGGCCAAAACTATCCCCTGTGTGCCTCCCTTGTCCCGGATTTCTGCTACCGGACCTGCTCTACAGGGGTCCCAGAACTCTCCTTCCCTGTTCCCCTGCTTAAGCAGCTTAGTCCTCCTTAACTCCATACCCAAACTCTCTATCTTTCTGTTACATGGGGTATGAACTGCTCCACTAAACCTTTGGTCGCAGGCCAGCTTATAGGCTGCCTTTACTTCCCTAACCTTCTCCTCCTGCTCTGTTACTTCTGAGGTGAGGCGGGCATTCTCTTCCCGCAGTCTCATCTCGTTCCTCTTTGAACTGTAAATTTGGCACTTTAGGAACGCTATCTTGTCCCTCGCGTGGCTTTTGCCCTCGCTAGCTTCTTGGGTGAGGTGTGCATTTTCCTCCTGGAGCCTCATCTCACTGTCCCTCGTGTCTGTGACTTCCTGCACAAGGCAATCTATAAAGGCCTGGCTTTTCATGACCTCTAGTGTGAGGTGTGCATTTTCTTCCCGCACCTTCATTCCACTAGCTCTGGCCTCATTCTCCTCTTCTTATGAGGTGTTCTACCTCCGCCTGGCATTTTTCAAGCTGGGACTTCCGAGTCTTGGCCTCTTTAACCTGCTCCTGCACCCTCATCTCACCTTCCTTAACCCAGCCACCTATACCATGATAGGTCAGCCTACACGCTGCCGCTAACTTTTGCAGGACTACCCACAGACTGAAAGCAAGAAAAGCAATAGCTGATGCTTTCTCAAGATCCAGACCACTCATCATATCAAGAACTGCCTCCAGTCCTGCCACGGTCGCCAATTTGCAGGGGGCATCTTTTCCGTACTTTACGGTAATTTACCTTGTCAGCAGCCTTTGACTGCACTCTGACCAATTCCAACCTTTTACCTGGTTTACGGTAATTCACCTGGTCAGGCAGCCTTTTGCTGCTACACTGTAAACCAATTTAAACAGCAGTTTCGAATCGCTACCCCACCTTCCAGTTCTCACTGGAGGACTTATAATTAATGATATATTAAAACGGACAACTGGTCTGGGTGTGAGAAAGTCAAACTTTATTATGAAACTATAATCAAATTTAAACTATACCACATGAACACAGTAATTACAGTAAATTGCTTAACAGGGGAAGGCAGACGGCAAAAACAAGGGATAAATGGCTACAATGTTAATTAAACAATCTTAGCAATTTCCCCTAAATTACCACCCCCTAACTCCTTACTAGGTTGCCTTGCTGAGGAGTCAGAAAACCTGCTCACCTGTGGTCCAGCAAAGTAAGAGAGCGAGATAGCTTCTCAGGAGCTATCTTTTATATCCTGCCAACTCCTGCTGTTTGGCACTGAAAAGTCTGTGTGCAAAATTCGCACCCAAAAGTCCGAATACACAAGAGAAAGGCTGTGATTGGCTGATTCAAAGTGGTTGGAGTGGTTTGGATGTGTCTACCTCTGGGGCCAAAGTGTACCCGCCCACATCCGGAGTTCACCTGGGCTAAAACAAAAGGGAATCCAACTGCCCTATTGTTCAATTAATGGGTGATTCAAAACCTCATTCATTCCTTAACTGTTACATATCAAAAGTCATTTCCATGGTTTTGGTGTATCCATTGTGTGTATAAGAGGCTTGAATGAGGCTGGATTTCTGTGTAAACAGAAGCCGATTGTTCTGCGGTTTCTGTTCAAGTGGGTTAATCCTTTAAGTCAATAAACAACTTCTGAGAAGGGAAGCTCCCTTTGATTGGCAGGTATGACTTACACTGCTTGATCCTCCCACTTACACAGACATCCACGAGCTGCGAGCTGCTTTTGTCCTTTGGCCATGCTTTCTGACGGCCATTTTAAAACCCCTTTTGATTCATCAAACTCCAGGGAACAATTTTATTAATAAAATGTACTGTCTTAAGGTGTGCAAATTTTTCCATGAAGTTCCTCGACTCTGGTGTTGTCCACGTGCTGCAATGCAGCCTTTTGCAGTTCTGGGCACATTTTAAAACACTGTCCAACCCAGAGGCAATTCAAATCACGTAATTCTTCGCCCACGATTTGGACCAATATTTTTTGATCTTCAGGGATTATGGGGATTTTACAAACCCCTACATCCCCCCTCGCTCTCTGCGATGCCATCGGGGGCAGGCTGCTCAGGTGCTTGTTGATTATCTGAAAACAGAAAGGCACAAGAGTCGGGTTATGATGAGGGAAGCGGAGTGGGGGGAAAGGTAGAAATGCATGCATACTGCATGAGTCGCTTGAAAGTGAGAAAAGATTGTGGGCTGAGGGGGAAGTGGGATGTGAGAAGAAGGATTAGGAATGAACATTCCATTATTGTCCCCAAGGGGTTCAATCTCGCCGGTTGCCACAGGCTCGACCACGTTCTGCCCATTACCTGGAGTACCCACTCCTCCAGCTGGCTGAAGTCCTGTGTGTCCACCTGGCCCCACCTGTCTGCTGCTGCTCTCTTCGATTATGTGCCAGCTTGGCCTCAAAGAGAAAGAGAAGTGCGTGAGTGAGTTTAGTGCACTGTGTTTGGGTGATGTCATAGTCATAGTCATAACGGCACAGAAGGAGGCCATTCGGCCCATCGAGTCCATGCCGGCTCTCGGCAGAGCAATCCAGTCAGTCCCACTCCCCCGCTCTATCCCCGTAGCCCTGCAAGTTTATTTCCCTCAAGTGCCTATCCAATCTCCCCTTGAAAACATTGGCCCAGAAATTCGGGTTGGGGGCTTCCTGCGGGTGCAAGCCCCCGATCTGCACTTACCTAGCGCGCCAGCCATTGAGCTGTGGGCCCCCTTGGAATTCCGATCCGGGGCCTGGTCCAGCTGCCGGCTCGCAGTGCTTGCGTATCCCAGGGGCGCAGTTAGTTCTAAGCGTCCCCTCGGATCACGTGGGCCATGGGGAGCCAATCGGAGCAGGGAATGCTCCATTCATAAGTCTGACAGGAAGTGCTGTCAAACTTAGAAATACTACGGACCCTTTCTTCTTACAAAACATCACTAAATCTTCAAATAAGTTTTTAAAAAACATCACATTTTTAAAATAAACTATAAATTAAATGAAATAACTATTTTAAACAATAATTTAAATTTTTGAAAAAAATAATTTTATTTTCTAACGGGCCTAGAAATAAACTTACCTTGCTTTAAAGTATTTAAAAATAATAAACCTGTGGAAAAAATGTTTTAATTTTAATTAATTCACCACTTACCTTGCCTTACGCCTGCTTTTTACATTTCTAAATTCTGCAGGCTTACCTTCCCGGGAAAACCTGTAAAGAAAAACGAAGTTCGATGCGCACGCACAGCCTCTCCCATGCACGCGTTCGACCTCTGAACCCCTTTGTTCAGGGGAACGGAAGTGTTGGTTTCCCGCGCATGCGAATTCCATGTCCTCACCACTCGCTGTGTAAAAAGGTTTTTCCTCACATCTCCCCTGTATCTCTTGCTCAAAACCTTAAATCTGTGTCCCCTAGCCCTTGTGCCATCAACTAGTGGGAAGAGCCTTTCCCTGTCTAGTCTATCCAAACCCATCATAATCTTGTACACCTCTATCAAATCACCCCTCAACCTCCTTTGCTCTAATGAAAACAAATCGAGCTTCTCCAACCTGTCCTTATAGCTAAGAGCCCCCATCGCTGGAACCATTCTGGTAAATCTCTGCATCCTCTCAGGGACCTTCACATCCTTCCTAAAGTGTGGTGGCCAGAACTGGACACAATACTCCAGTTGTGACCTAACCAGCACTTTATAAATATTCAGCATAACTTCTCTACTTTTGTACTCAACACCTCTATTTATGAAGCCCAAAATCCCATATGCTTTGTTAACCACTTTCTCAATATGTCCTGCCATCTTCAGGGCCCTATGTACATTAACTCCCAGGTCCCTCTGTCCCTGCACGTGCTTTAAAACTGTGCCATTAAGTGTCTATTGCCTCTCCCTGTTCCTTCTGCCAAAATACATCACCTCACACTTCTCTGTATTAAATTCCATCTGCCACTTGTCTGCCCATTCTGCTAGCCTTTCTATGTCCTGTTGCAGTCGATTGATATCATCATCACTGTTTGCCACTCTCCCAAGTTTGGTGTCATCGGCAACTTTTGAAATTCTACCCTGTATTCCAATATATATCAAAAAAGCAGTGGCCCCAGCACTGACCCTTGAGGAACACCACTGTCTACCACCCTCCTGTCTGAAAAATATCCATTTGCCACAACTTGCTGTTTTCAGTCCTTAAGCCAATTCCTTATCCAAGCTATTAGTGACCCACCTATTCCATGAGCCTCAATTTTGTTAACCAGCCTTCTATGTGGTACTTTGTCAAACGCCTTCCGAAAATCCATGTAGACAACATCCATTGCATTCCCTTCATCAATCCTCGCTGTTACTTCATCAAAAAATTAAATTAGATTAGTCAAACACGATCTTCCTTTTACAAACCCATGTTCGCTTTCCTTAATTAGCTTAAATCTCTCCAAATACCTGTTAAGTTTTTCCTTGATTATTGTTTGTAAAACTTTACCCACCACTGATCTTAAACTGACCGTCCTGTAGTTACTAGTATTGTCCTTACACCCTTTCTTGAACAATGGTGTCATATTTGCCACTTTCCAATCCTCAAGCGCCTCCCCCACATCTAGGGAAGATTGGAAAATTATGGCAAGCCCTTCTGCTATCTCCTCCCCCAATTCCCTTAGCAACCTGGGATGCAAACCACCTGGACCAGGCGACTTGTCCACTCTAAGCATACCCAGCCTTTCTAGTACATCCTGTCTATCAATTTTCACCCCTTCCATTCCTTCTACCTTTTCCACTTCTACCTATAGTTTGTCAGCATCCACCTCCTTAGTAAACACCACCTGCCATGCTTGAATAGCTGTCAGTGTGTGCAATGTGTGAGTTGTGAGTGTTGCAGAAGTGGTAAGGTTGTGAGGGTGAAGTGAAGCCATGATTGTGAGGTGTGAGTGGTGAAATGTAGAGATTGTTGCTTGGTGAGTGCTGGGGTTATGGTGCATTGAGCAGAGTGTGAGGCTTGTGGTGCAGATGGTCATATGTGGCATTTGCTGAAGTCTTCACTCACCTTGACCACCCATGTGAGGTCATTAAACTTCCTCCTGCACTGGGTGCCGGACCGTGGCACCACAGTGCCAGCTATCATATGGTCCGCTATCTCCTGCCAAATGGTGTGGGATGTATTAGGCGAGGGCTTCTTACAACTTTGCGGGTAGATGACAGCCCGCCTCCTCTCCACAGCCACTACGAATGCCTCCAGAGCTTCGTTGGAGAACCTGCTGGCTCTCTCCCTGGTGCGACAATCTGCCATTTGTAAGTATCTTGCTTGTGCTTGTACTTCGGCTTGAGCTGCTCCTTCTGGTTGTTGGGGCAACTGAAAATCCAACTGCCCTGACAATGAAGTGCTGTTGCATCAATGCACCTCCCCTTTAAGTAGTGGAACAAGCCTGTGGCAAACATAACTGTGAATTAGACTGTCCCCGATTTTGGTCCACCTGTTGAGCATTAAACCAGCAAGCAGCAGTTTTAGTGCTGAAATCATAATTATAATCATGTTAATGAAGAGTGAGAATGAATTTTCTGTGCTACTTAGACCATTTTGTGCTGGTGCAGCTTAACATCGTTTGGCCTTAACACTGCCCGTTTCATGGCTATATCCAATTTCTAGGCCTATGAATCTATAAAATCAAATTATGAGTGGGACATGCAGAAAAGCTCAGCAGTGTATTTTTGATACTTTCTTTAAGTAAATTCTATGTAGACTTGCAACCATTTGGAAAAGTGGTGAAAATAAGCTTTTCTATTTGTAAATGCTGAATTTCTTGAACAATTTTGAAGCCATTTTTCAAGCAGATATATCCTAGATCTGGAGACTTGGCACCCTGCAACACTCTAAGGTTGAAAAGTAAATAAGCTTCAGAGAGAAGTGTATAATCTCATGTCATAGTTTTTTTAGTATTCTCTGAGTAAATTAAAATCTGTAGCTTTTCAATATTTAACTTTTACTGAAAAATGCTGTCTAGTATAAGGGACCAACACCAACAAAACCCTTTTATGCATGTGATGTAATGTAAATAAATATTAGCATTTCAGACAGCAGCTTTTCTTCTCATTTTATAGATACATAGAAAAAAAATACTATGACCCAAATGACACGGTCGTCAAGGAAACAGATAAAATGATTCGCATATAGCAGGCCTGTGTTTCAGACAGACCACCTGTTCCTTTTGCAAGAATGTTTTGATTGTTTTCTCAATAATTAAAATGGGGAGGAGTTAAGTAGGCCATAATAAGTATTATATCAAATAAACATGCAATTTAATATTAGTAGTGCTCGTTAAAAATCCATTACTTTTTATGATCCATGGGTGATTGCCCTTCACACATGGTTCAGGTTAAATGATTCATTTCTGAAAACAGCATCGATGCCTCAGTTTTGAAAATTCAAACAACTCCAAAAATGCTCTCACTTCGAGCAAACGTTTGGCTGTGCAGCATGGAGGTGAAAACATTACCCTAAGGAACTCCTCACTCATTAGCACTCAACACTCTGGTTGGATAAGGGTGTTGTTACACCAACATATGTCAGATTGGTACTGGTATAGAACAATGCAGGGTGCAGGTAAGAGTTATAATGGCAGCTCCGTGCTATCCTTTGTGCAGTGAATATGTGCTTGTGCACGTGCATGTATGTGTATTGCTCACCATAGAATCATAGACATTCACGGCACAGAAGGAGACCATTCAGCCCATCATGTCTGTGCCGGACGAAAAAGAGCTATCCAGCCTAATCCCAAACATCTTCACCAACATCTGAATACCAATGCAGATAGTGCTGATATTAAAAAGATTCAAAGTTATGTTTGAAAAGTTACTTGGTGGTTGCTAGATGGTTTCTCACTGCGTCCCTCAACATAACAGTAACTTGCATTTACTAGTGCTCCTCATGTAAAATAAGATCTTAGAGCCCCAAGGAGGTCACTGAACAAGCATTTGAGGCATTTGGTGGGGTGACGAGAGGGAGGAGAATGGTGAGGCATGGATTTTGAAGAGACTTTTGAATGCAGGGAGGGCATTAGCAAGGGAAAGCAGTTTGTGGAGGGAATTGCAGAGGGTAGGGATTGAATAATCAACCTTTCATAGGGGGAGAAAACAACCAGTAATCCAGAATCAAAGGAGCTGAGGATACAGGCAAGGAGTTATGTCTGGAGAGATTGCTCAGTAGGGTCAGAAATACCAATGAGGCATTTGAGGACAAGAACGAGGACTTTGAAATCAATTTTCTGGGGCATATGAAACCAATGGAGCTTATTAATGATGGGAACAAAAAAGGAAGACTTTGGAAACTCCCAGCAGGTTATTCAGCAGCCATGGCATGAATGGACAAGGTGTTTTGAGTGTGGACTCTTTCTCGTGGCCTTTTTGAATGCTGTTTATCTGTAATATTTTACAATTTTGAGCAAGGTACCCAAAACATCTTGTCTGTTCTATCCACTGTTGCTCCTTGACCCGTTGAGTGTTTCCAGCATCTTCTGAACTTTTTCCCTCAGATTTCCAGCATTGGAGTATTTTTACTTATTAAGGATGGTATTTGGTGCAGAAAAGGACAAGCATTGCGGAGTTCTGGATTAACTGAAGTGTCTAAACAGTGGAGGCAGTGATGCAGATTGTTGCAGAAGTCAATCTTGGAGGTGATGAAAGCATTGTTAGATTGTCAACAGCACTGGGAAAGAGAAAGTGGACAATAATCTGTAAGTGGAAAAAAAAGCAGCCTTTGGATGGACTAGATGTTATATAAGAAGCTCAGTTTAGGTTTAAAAAGAATGCCAAGGCTATGTATCCCTGAGTTTGATCTGAGAGAGCAGCTACAGAGGTTGGTAGAATCAAGTCAGAAGCCAAGGAGAATGTCTTTAGTTTTGTTTATATGGTGCTGAAGGAGATTTTGACTCATCCAAGACTTGATGATGGACAAACAGTTCAAAGGGCTAGTAACAGCCTTGGAGTTGAGTTGAATGTCATAGGTTCACATGAGGAGATGTGGTGACTGTGTTGGGACAGATAGGAATGGAATGAGGAAAGAGCATTGCCACAGAGATAATCTGTGGTTAAGAGGTGGTAGAGAAGAATGGTGTGTCAACAGTGTACAGAGGTCAAGAAAAATGAGTAGAGACAGTCAAGCAACTGAACAACCGAGCATAACTGAGCCAAAACACAGATATAAGTAACTGTTTAAGTACCCAGTATCTTGAAGTATTCCTGTCCACACAATCTCTACTGCCAGCTGATCTGTTGGTTTACAGTAACTAATTGTTTTGAACTCATAATTAAAGAAACAACATAATCCTAACAGCAGCCACACCAGAGCTTCAATTAATACAAAAAACATACTAAATGTCCAACCATCGATCTATCCCAATACTCCACTGGCCCCTTTTGCTGCCATCACTCACTGACTACTGACTACTGACCACGTCTACTACAGCCATTCCAACTCAGCAATGAAGGATATCCAGCTACAACCACAGGCTAAACTTCATTCATTAATAAAACACCCCAACAAAGTAAAACTGGAACACAGCCTACTTAAATATTTTACTCTGATATCAATGAAAACTCCACCTGAAAATGAATATAAAGCCTATTCCACAATTCCATTTCAGTGCCATTGATTATCTAAGACTCTAAAACACAAAATAAACAACAAACACTATTACAGCCAAATCCAAAAACATATACACCAGCTTAGAAAACCTAGCAGAAACTGACCAACAGCTTCCAAAAAGCTGGCAGAGCCCATAAAAAGCTTACAACTCACAAACAGCCCTGAATATATGCCTACAGAAATGTGTAAACAAGTAATTACACTGAAATTGCAGTGGGTCATGGACTTTTAACTTAAGCTGCAGCTACACCCAATATTGCTTCACTCATATTGGAGGGGAATCAATAGAACATGGAAGCTTGAATGAAGTAATGAAGGCACAAGATTTATTTCTACATTTGGTTCATCTTCTAGTATTTTGAAATCTACAATGAACAGAGGCAATGCATTTTTTCAGAAAGGAATAGCCATTTGCTTAATTTTATTGAAAACTATCTTCTGCCATTAAGGAAGAATTATTTTTCTTTACATTTTAAATGCCTATCTCCCAGTAACAGCAAACAACTTACGACAGGTGGAAAAGAATTGCTCAAAAGCCAGCCAGCAACCATCTCATCACCAACACAATAATGTTACAATAAACAGTTGCCAACAACCACTTCTAAAGTTCCACTTGCATCACATCCAGCATGGGCTTTAATTTCACAGCTAGACATCCAAACATTAATCTAAAATCTTATCTACTCATGGAAAATGAATATCAACTCCTATCCAGACACACACATCTATCACCCTTCCCCAGGTCACGCTTAAGAGTATCATATGTTTTAGAAATACATAGCCATGTTAAAAAAGTCACTTATTTAATATTCATCATTGACTACCTTAAACTTCCAACCATCTTTCACTCTCCAAATATCCCTCACCTAACAGTAGCTTCAATCTTTGATTAACAATTATATATTTCTCCCATAAATAGACATAATTGCACCTTACCAGCATGATAATACATTCTACATTACAGATTACAACACTCCTCTCATTATAAAACATCCATCAACTCACTGTGAACATTGTCATGGTAGATCTCCTAGTCATAATTAAGAATTGTAACTACTGCCATACTTCCCAAGGCCAGCAGGAGGCATGGGTCAGTCCAATAATGTCAGCAATTTTCACTCCATCCACCACACGAGATAAAACACCTTGGGGTAGATTTTGACTTTGTGCGATAATGTAAAATGGATCATAGCGAAATGGCAGCCTGAACTGAAGTCTTGAAGTCAAACAGAAATAAAAATCGACAGATGTAAAACGGGCTGCCGATTCGCTATGGCCCATTCTACACTATCGCACAATTGAATTCTACCCCCTTACTTCCTGAAGAGGCTGCTTCTAGCACCTGAGCTGAGAACTTACTAGATTCACTCAAGTGAGGCTCGCAAATTCAAATGGCACATAGACCTGGGACTCAAACTCATAATCTGGTTGGATGTCAATTTTAATTATTGTAGGATGCTTTGGAACGGCTTTATTTTTGAGTTTGCTGACACCACTGACTGATTTTCCAACTTCACTTGGAAAGTGAATTTATACATGCTTCAGTTTAAAGTTGGTAATGTTAAACATTTGCTGCTTAATAAACCTTCTAATAGTATAAAGTAATTCTTCTCTGCAAGTCACCCAGAGTTAATTTTCTATGCTAGTTATAAAGGATTGATTGATTCATAATCTTCTTTTCCTGTTCTTAATGACCCCTTCACTCCGGTAATAAATGAAGTGTAGAAGTATTTGAAGTTTTAGTTCTACTCAAGGAACTATGAAGATAGATTAATTAGTCAATAAGAGATTAATGTCCTGATTCATCAAATAATATAGCGGCAAATGTACCATCCCTAGCATTTAAATCGGAACTAGATTACTTACTTTGTGTGAATGGGCTGTACCAAAGAGTGAAATGAAGTAGGGATTGGGGTCAGGTGGGAGGTTAAAGTGTTAAAAAACTGAATCCCGACCCCAAACTGCCTACTTCCGGTTTAAATGGAGGCGGGACGGGGGTCGGGAAGCAAAGCCGCTGCCAGGAGGCGGGTCGACCATTAAAATATTATGAGGCTGGCGTGCCTCAGATTTAACCACCATTACAACTTTAGCTCTGGCTGGTCGGGTTTCTTAGACCTCAGGGAACCCACCAGCCAATGTTCCCCGTAATTTTCTTTGGGCTGCGTGGCCCCTTTAATGGACTGCGCGGCCCGTTCAAATGTCCGCTCTTGTGCGGTTTCGTCAATTTAACAGCCGGCTCACCGGCTGCGCTGGACCCTGAAACAGCTTGAAGGGAACATTGCCGGCAGATAAAGTAAGGCGAAGACTACTGGATCCAGGAGGTAACTGCCATTCCACTCACCTCCTGGATCCAACGACCCTGCCTCACCCATTCCCCGCAATCAGAGACACCCTCGAGGCCTCCGATCCCCCCACGAGGCCTCCTGTTACGTCCGTGTATAAGAAGACACAGACTGCGGAGAACGGTAAAATAGATGTTTACTCAACGTGGCTCACACTGCAACTGAACTGTACAGATTACTACTCAGGGCTATATACAGGTGTGGTCACTGCCGGTACTACAGTATACATGAGCTGTAAAAAGTAGATCCCCCCTTAAAGGTACATACATTACAGTTCCTCCCCTTTTAGATTAACAGTACTATAACACTCATTTAACAATTAAATATCAAACTAATTACAATTAATACTTTTAACATGCAACATTAGCTGAAAATAGTCTATTTATAAATTCAGTCTTTGGGGAGGCTTCCTGATCCTTTCCGGATAGCGCCTTTCCCGAGTGTCTTGCTCTTGGTGCGGAGGCGATTCTGGCCCCCTGTCGTCGGTTGGTTCATCAGCTTCCGATGCTACTGTTTCTGGGGTAGATGCGACCTGTACGTCGGATTCATCACCAGGTACGTATGGGCGAGGCATGGGGTTGACTTGTTCCTGTGACTCTAGGATCTGGTCAGCATGGCGTCTCACGATGCTCTCCCCAACGTCCACTGTGTACATTAGTGGGCCCTGCCGTGTGCATATCGTTCCTGGCTGCCATTTTTCTGTTCGCTAGTCGCGGGCCAAGACTGGTTGCCCTACATTGAAGCTCCTTGTTGGCTTCTCATGGATGTGCTGGAATTGCTTACTCTCAACATCTCTTCGTACATTTGGTCTGAGCAAATCCAGGTGAGATCTTAACCTTCGGTTAAAGAACATCATGGCTGGGGCTTGGATGGTGACTGCATGTGTCGCGAACAGGAAATTGTCCACCTTGTACTACAGTGGAATGTTGTCATTGTACATAGCCTTTATTGCCTTCTTAAAGGTTTGTAAGAACCTCTCAGCCAATCCATTTGTGGCTGGATGATACGGGGCGGATGTGTAATGCCTTACCCCATTCTTTTTCAAGAACCTCCGGAACTCTTGGGACACAAACTGTGATCCGTTGTCGGAGCAAAGCTGTTCTGGCAAGCCATTCCTGGCAAAAATGATCCGTAGGACTGCAATAGTTTTCTCCGTGGTGGTGGAGGACATTTTGATGACCTCAGGCCATTTCGAGTGTGCATCCACGGCTATTAAAAACATTGAGTCCATGAATGGACCAGCAAAATCAATATGCACCCGTTGCCATGGAGATCAGGGCCACTCCCATGGGTGTAGAGGCGCCTGTGGTGGTGCATTTTGGACTTTCTGGCTTCCTGAGCAGCTCTTGGTCAGGTCCTCGATTTGTTTATCAATTCCTGGCCACCACACATAAGCCCTGGCTAGGCTTTTCATTTTTACCCCTCCCAGATGACCCTCATGAAGCTCATTGAGCACTCTATCCCTTAACTTGGGTGGAATTACCAATCGGGATCCACACATCAAGGTTCCCCGGCACACTGACAGCTGTTCTTTCCTTGTCGAGAATGCTGGCAACAGTGAGTCGCCATGTGCTGGCCATCCCTTCACCATCAAATCATATACCCGAGACAGTGTCGGGTCATTTCGGGTTTCCTTTTCGATACAAGCGTTAGTTACCGGTAGGTATTCAACTATAGTCGAATGGAATATTTCGACAGGATCCACTGCTGGTGCTTCCTCCGCAGTAGGCAGAGGCAGGCGTGATAGCCCATCAGCATTTCCATGCTGTTTCGTGCCCTTATATTCAATCTCATAGTGGTGCGCCCCTAGAAAATGTGACCATCTTTGTAGTCGTTGCGCAGTCATCACCGGAACGCCCTTCTTCGGATTAAAAATGGAGACAAGTGGCTGGTGATCAGTCAGCAAGGTGAATTTCTGCCCGTGCAGATAGTGATTGAACTTTTTCACTCCCCACACTAGGCTGAGGGCCTCCCTGTCAATCTGTGCGTAGTTACGCTCGGCTGAGGTTAGGGATCGTGACGCAAAGGTTATTGGCCTCTCTGAGCCGTCCGAGAATTTGTGCGACAGCACCGCTCCAATGGCGTAGGGTGACGCATCACATAAGAACATAAGAACATAAGAAATAGGAGCAGGAGTAGGCCAATCGGCCCCTCGAGCCTGCTCCGCCATTCAATAAGATCATGGCTGATCTGATCTTAACCGCCAATCCACTATCCCAGAACCATCTCCTGAATCTAACAGAATTAGACACACGAAATAGGAGCAGGATCAGGCTACACGGCCCCTGGGCCCGCTCCGCTACACACAGGGCTATGACCGATCCGAACCTAGACTCATGTCCAATTTCCTGCCCGCTCCCCGTAACCTTTAATTCCCTTTACTTCTAGGAAACTGTCTATTTCTGTTCTAAATTTATGTCATGTCAACCGAATTGGTAATGCTGGGTTGTAATGGGCCAATACCTCTTTCGATGTGATTAGTGTTTTGCTCTTCTGGAAAGCTCATCTACATTCGTCACTCCACTTCCATGGCACCCAAGTTTGCAGTAGGGTGTTCAGTGGGTGTAGTATTGTAGACAAATTTGGCAAGAACTTATGGTAGTAGTTTACCAGCCCGAGGAACGACCTCAGTTGTGACACATTTTCCGGTGCTGGAGCCTTGACTACAGCCTCAATCTTCTCTGGGGACTTATGTAACCCCTCTTTATCGATAACGTGGCCACAATACGAGATCTGTTTTCTAAAAAACTCGCATTTGGAGCGGTTAGCTCGGAGCCCATATTCCTGCAATCTAGTGAGCACCTGCTCCAGGTTGGCAAGGTGATCACTGTCATTTTCGCCCGTGACCAGGATGTCGTCCAAATAACACTGGGTCTATGGGACCCCTTGCAGGACTTGTTCCATTGGCCTCTGCCAAATAGCCGGAGCTGATGCTACCCCGAATACCAGCCGGTTGTATTGGAAGAAACCTTTCTGGATGTTGATTGTGAGGTATTTCTTTGATGCTTCTTCTACCTCCATTTGCAGATACGCCTGGGCCAGATCAATCTTAGTGAAGCATTTCCCTCCAGAGAGCGAGGCAAAAATATCTTCAATCCGCAGAAGTGGATATTGTACGGTGTGAAGGACTGGGTTCACTGTTACCTTAAAGTCCCCACTGATGCGAACCTTCTTTGGTTCCCCAGGCATGCTGCTCAATGACTTTTTCATCACAGGGATGATGGGTGTAGCCCACTCGCTCCAGTCTACCTTGGACAGTACACCTGAACGTTCCAGACTCTCCAGCTCTGCTTCGACGGCTGGGCGGATCGCATAAGGTACCGGTCTGGCCTTAAAACATTTTGGGCTTGCGTTTCCTTCAATTTTAATCTTCGCTGTCATGCCTTTTAGTGTTCCAAGTCCTTGCTGGAACACTTCTTTCGCATCAGTTAGGATCTTTGACAGTCGCCCAGGTGTGACGTCATCATCCTTTTTGTCAGCCACAGTCAGTGCCTGTATGGAATGCCAATCCAGTTGTATTTTCCGGATCCATTCACATCCCAGTAATGGTGGTCCTCCATCTTGCAATACATACAGGTCTAGTTTTGGTGTTTCCTTACCATTATATATAACGGTCATCCTTATTTTTCCTTTGGGGTAGACTTTTTGCCCCGTGTACGTCTTCAAAATAATTTTTGTGTCTCTCAAGGGTATGTATGAGAATAGCCGTTCATAGTCCCATCGGTTTATGACTGTTAGGGCTGATCCGGTGTCCAATTCCATCTTTACCTGGACTCCTGTTATCTTGAGAGTGACCAAAATGGTTCGGTGATCCTCCGTTGTGATCACATTATGTAGTTTCAGACAACTCAGTTCCCTGCTTTCGGAGTTGTTATCACTCTTTTGTTTGTCTGAACTATTCTCCGTCATCTTATGTACCTTCTGGTACTTTCCTTTGGTAGGTTTCTTATTGCTGGTTTTCTTTACCGACCTGCAGACTCGTGCTATGTGTCCTACTTTTCCACATTGTCTGCACACTTTGTCTTTGAACCAGCAATCATTCTTGTCGTGTGTTGTTCTGCCGCAGCGATAGCACTTCTCTGTTCCATATGATATTTCGTTTGTGCCATATTCTTGCGGTCTCTGCTGTATCTCTGCAGCGCCCCGTGCTGCTGCTTCATATGATACCGCAATGATGAAAGCCTTTTCCAGCGTAAGGTCTGTGGTGTATGTGCCTTTAAGAGCCCCCTGTGTACTGTAATGGCGGTAATGGCCACTCGGGCTATATAAGCCTGTATAGTATCTTGTATCTGTTAGTTCACCTCCAGACTTTGTTCAGTAAACACCTGTGAAACCAACTCCTGCATTCTGTGTCTCCATTAACACACGGATACAACAGTGGCGATGAATTGGAAACGGACTTACCTGCAATTCGGCAGCACCTCAAGGAGATCGATTCCTCAGACGAAAGTCGACGAAAAACAAGAAAGAAAAAAAAAAAACCTGTGGTTTCACCAGCTAGCCGAGCTGGTGGCAGGTACTGCAATAGTCCTTCCTGGGCGGCAGGCTGGGGCTCCATCGGCTGGCTCTGCAGCGGGGCCGAGCAGCGAAGGCTTAGGCAAACAGAGACAGAGGGTGGAGCACTCGGGAGACAGCCGGCGCTGCAAAGCAGGTCGGCGTTCGGACCAAGCAGAGGGAGGGAAAAGTCCCAGAGAGTCCAGCGGGAACGAATCTCCACCTAATAAAAATACCTAGGTAAATAAAAACCGCGGAGAACAGCGTTGTCAGCAGCAGCGGCGGGAAAGCGCGGGAGGCGCCATTTTTTTCTGCGGGGAAGAAAGGAAAGCGCGGGAGGCGCCATTTTTTTTTCAGGATGCCTAAGACTGGCAATATTACTGCTTTCGATAGTGATATAGAGGATTGGACCACATATGTGGAAAGAGTGGAGGTATATTGCACGGCAAATGAAATAGAGGATGATAAAAAGGCATCATTACTTCTAAATCTAATGGGCGCAAGGACATACGGGCTGTTACGAAACTTAATCACTCCAGCCAAACCGAAGGACAAGAATTTTAAGGAGATTGTTGATACCCTACAGGAGCACTTAAACCCAACACCGCTGCTGATAGCGGAACAATTCAAATTCTTCAGGAGGAATCAGCACAAGAATGAAAGTAACGCTGATTACCTCACCGAATTAAGGAAGCTGTCAAAGCACTGCCAATTCGGGGCAGGACTGGCAGATTCTCTTCGAGACAAATTCGTCTGCGGTCTCCTAAGTGAAGGAACACAGAAAAGGCTACTTTCTGAGAAAGATTTGACACTGGACAAGGCTTGCAGTGTGGCTGTATCATACGAAGCAGCCGCAAGAGGAGCTGCCGAGATACAGCAAAAGCCACAGGACTTCGGCACCCATGAAATGACACAGGGTTTCGAGAGATGTTATCGCTGCGGCAGATCCGCCCATGACCAGAGGGACTGCTGGTTCAAGGACAAAGCATGCAGGCAATGTGGAAAGATTGGACAGATTGCACGTGTATGCCGATCTGGAAACAAAAAATCCACGGACAGGAAAAAAATCAATAAGGAAAAGTACAGAAAGGTACAAATGATGACGGACATTAACTCCGAAGACCAGAAGAGCGATAGCGACTCCGGAAACAAGAGACTAAGCTGTCTCAAATTATATAATGTAATTGCCAAAGAAGATTACCAGACCATTTGGGTTACCCTCATGATAGCGGGGTCCTCAGTTAAAATGGAGCTAGATACAGGATCAGCTCTGACCGTCATAAGTCAATGGGATTACGAGCGGCTATTTCCGCATATACCTTTGAAAGACACATCCATTATCTTGAAAACATATACGGGGCAGAAAGTATACCCCAAAGGGAAAATAAGGGTGCCTGTTGTATACAACGGCAAGGAAATACAGAAGTTGTATTTATACGTTCTGCAAGATGGTGGTCCACCGCTGTTGGGACGTGAATGGATCAGGAAGATACGTTTAGACTGGCACTCCATTCAGACACTGACGGTGACCAGTAAGAAAAAAATGATGATGACTTCATACCTGAACGATTAAAAGACATCTTGGCCAATGCCAAGGAAGTGTTTCAACAGGAACTAGGAAACTTGAAAGGCGTCACCACCTCAATAAAAGTGGAAGATGCGGCAATTCCCAAGTTTTTTAAGGCAAGGCCGGTGCCATACGCAATTCATCCAGCAGTCGAGGCAGAGCTGGAGAATTTGGAAAAGGCAGGCGTATTATCCAAGATAGATTGGAGCGAGTGGGCAACACCCATCGTCCCGGTCATGAAGAAAACGTTGAATAATGATAAATTTGAAGAACAGAGAAAAATTTGCATCTGTGGGGACTTCAAGGCGACTGTAAACCCGATCCTTCACATGGTACAGTATCCTCTTCCGAGGATAGAAGATATTTTCGCCTCACTATCCGGAGGGAAACGTTTCACCAAAATTGACTTGGCACAGGCATATCTACAGATGGAGGTTGAAGAGGCCTCTAAAAAGTATCTCACGATAAATACACACAAAGTCCTGTACCAGTACAATCGACTGGTTTTCGGAGTAGCATCAGCTCCAGCTATCTGGCAAAGAGCTATGGAGCAAGTCCTCCAAGGGATTCCGGGGACTCAATGCTACCTAGATGACATCCTTGTAACAGGAGAAAACGACAACGAGCACCTTGCCAATTTGGAGCAGGTGCTCAATAGGCTGAGAGAATGGGGCCTATGAGCAAATCGCCCCAAGTGCGAATTTTTCCAGAAAAAAATATCATATTGTGGCCACATAATTAACGAGGAAGGGTTGCATAAGTCACCTGAAAATATTGAAGCGGTCATGAAAGCCCCAGCAGCTGAAAATGTCTCACAATTAAGGTCGTTCCTGGGATTGATAAATTACTATCATAAATTTTTACCGAACTTGTCAACTCTTCTGCACCCTCTTAATGAACTGCTACAAACGGGAGTAATTTGGAAATGGAGCAAAGACTGTAAACGTGCCTTCCATAAATGCAAAGGCTTGATCACGTCCAAGGAAGTTTTGGCTCATTACAACCCATCACTGCCAATCAGAATGGCGTGCGATGCACCCCCTTATGGCGTAGGAGCGGTATTATCGCATAGATTCCCTGATGGCTCGGAGCGGACGATAGCTTTTGCGTCACGCTCATTGAACTCAGCTGAGCGTAACTATGCCCAGATTGACAGGGAAGCACTCAGCCTGGTATGGGGAGTGAAGAAATTCAACCATTACCTACACGGACAAAAATTTACCTTGTTGACTGACCATCAACTCCTCGTCTCCATATTCAACCCTAAAAAGGGTGTTCCCATTATGACAGCGCAAAGGCTACAGAGGTGGTCCCTTTTCCTAGGGGCACACCAATATGACATAGAATACAAAGGATCAAAACAGCATGGGAATGCTGACGGTTTATCGCGCCTACCATTGCCAACGGTAGAAGAGGCACCTACAGTGGACCCAGTGGAGATGTTCCACTCAACAATAGTGGAATGTCTACCAGTAACAAATTCTGCCATTGAAAAGGAAACGAGAAATGACCCGACTCTCTCACGAGTCTACGATTTAACGGTGAAGGGATGGCCAGCACATGGCGAACCACTGTTGCCAACATTCTCGCAAAGAAGAGAACAGCTGTCAGTGTGCCGAGGAACCTTGATGTGTGGATCCAGAGTGGTGATTCCACCCAAACTCCAGCATAAAGTGCTAAAGGAGCTTCACGAGGGGCATCTGGGTGGAGTGAAAATGAAGAACCTAGCCAGAGCGTTTGTGTGGTGGCCAGGTATCGATGGAGACATCGGAGAAATGATCAAGAGCTGCCTAGGATGCCAGAAGGTCCAAAACGCCCCACCACAAGCCCCTCTACATCCATGGGAGTGGCCCTCATCTCCATGGCAAAGGGTACATATCGACTTTGCTGGTCCATTTATGGACTCAATGTTCTTAATCGCGGTTGATGCACACTCCAAGTGGCTGGAGGTAATAAAGATGCCCCCCACCACCACGGAAAAAACCATCACAGTATTAAGGACCATATTTGCCAGGAATGGGCTGCCTGAACAGATCTGTTCTGATAATGGACTGCAATTTGTGTCGGAAGAATTCAGGAAGTTCTTAAAAAACAATGGGGTTAAGCACTACACGTCCGCGCCATACCATCCCGCCACCAATGGATTGGCTGAAAGGTTTGTCCAGACCTTCAAGAAGACCATAAAGGCCATGGGTAATGAAGACATAAATCTACAGCATAAGGTAGATAACTTCTTGTTTGCATACAGGAATGCAACACATGTGGTTAGAAACCAAACTCCCACCATGATGTTCTTCAATAGAAGCCTAAGATGCCAGCTGGATTTGATCAAGCCAAACATCAGAAGGGACGTGGAGAACCGGCAATTTCAAGGCATGAATGAAAGGCCAACTAGAACCTTCCAGATAGGTCAACAAGTTTTGGCCCGGGACTACCGTACCGAGAAATGGCAGCCTGGAACTATTTGCACACGACTAGGACCGCTGATGTATACCGTGGACATTGGAGAAAGCATAATAAGGCGCCATGCTGACCAGATCATAGAGTCATCCAAAAAGAGACAACCTACACCACAACTCTATACGCCTAATGATGAAGCAGAGATACCCATAGTATCTACCTCCGATCCGATGATACTGGAACGAGATGAACCCGACACTGGCATTCAAGCCGAATCGACCTTGCCAAAAGAACCTACTACACCACCAAAAACTACTACACCACCGAGGCGTTATCCGGACCGAGTCAGGAAGCCTCCAGAGAGACTGACTTATAATTGATTAACTGTAGCAAATGTGTAGATTATTGTTCTTGTAACATGTTAATTAATGATTACTTAAAATGTTATGTACTGGTTGTCTAAAAGGGGAGGAATTGTGGTGTATGTGCCTTTAAGAGCCCCCTGTGCACTGTAATGCCGGTAATGGCCACTCGGGCTATATAAGCCTGTATAGTGTCTTGTATCTGTTAGTTCACCTCCAGACTTTGTTGAGTAAACACCTGTGAAACCAACTCCTGCATTCCGTGTCTCCATTAACACACGGATACAACAAGGTCCTTTTCAGATAAAAGCCGTTTCTGGGGTCCTTCACTTTGAAGCCCACACACAAACTTGTCCCTTAAGGTATCTGCCAGTCCCGCTCCAAACTGGCAGTGTTTCGATAGTTTGCGCAGTTCTGTTAAATAATCAGCATTGCTTTCATCCTTATGCTGGTTCCTTTTGTGAAACTTGAATCTTTCTGCTATCAGCAGCGGTGTGGGGTTTAAATGTTCCTTTAGTACCGTTACTATGTCTTCAAAACTCTTTTCCATTGGCATCGTTGGGGTTACTAGATTTCGTAATAAACCATACGTCTTTGCACCCATTAAATTTAACAATACCGACGCTTTCTTGTCATCTGACACCTCATTTGCCTTGCAGTACACCTCTATTTGTTTGACATATGTAGTCCAATCTTCGACTTCATTGTCAAATGCGGTGATGCAGCCACTCTTTGGCATTTTGGGTGTAGTTTAAAATGGCGTCTCCCAATGGCTTAAAATGGCATCTCCCGTGCTTTCCTTCCTCCCCCGCTGCTGCCGACGCCGCTCTCGGCGGTTCTCGTGGCAATGGCGGCGCCTGGTGGGTTTCTGCACATCTCTCTCTCCCTCTGTCCGACGCTGCTCGGCCCCTGAACACCGGCTGCGCCCTGTGCGCTCTGCCCTCTCTCTCTCTCTCCCATCGACGCTGCTCGGCCCTTTGCTGTGCCGCTCGGTCGGGCTCTAGCCCGCCGCTGTCCGGGAAGGGTCTGCGCACTACCTGTTGCCAGCCCGTTTCGCTGGACCACCTCGACTGGAAAGCCATGCCTGGCTCTCGACAGCCTCCCCCACAATTCTCGAGTCTCTGCTGGATGACTGGGCGGTTGCCCGTGGTCGACGCCCGAGTCTCTGGCCTTGACCTCCAATCCACTGACCTCCAGGAACGAATCCCCGGGAGGTGATGCAGAGTTGCAGGTAGGTTCGAACCTGCCTCGTCGCCAATGTTACGTCCATGTATAAGAAGACACAGACTGCGGAGAATGGTAAAATAGGTATTTATTCAACGTGGCTCACACTGCAACTGAACTGTACAGATTACTACTCAGGGCTATATACAGGTGTGGTCACTGCCGGTACTACAGTATACATGAGCTGTAAAAAGTAGTTCCCCCTGTTCGATCCGTGGTTCAGTGGGTAAAGAATTACACGGATGCTGTATATAAACAAATAACAGATCTTTACTGGAGGAGGGTAATCTCTAGACTGGAGTACAGAGGCATGCGCACAGCTTATATACCGGTGTGGTCACTGCCGGTACTACAGTATACAGGAGCTGTAAAAAGTAGTTCTGACTTAAAGCACATACACTGCAATTCCTCCCTTTTTAGATTAATAATACCCCCTTAATATTGAAATAACAATTACATTTTTACATGTACATTCAATAACAAAAAGTCCATTTATAGATTCAGTCTTTGGGGCGGCTTCCTGACCCTTTCGGGATAGCGCCTTTCCGGAGGTTCTTGTTCTTGGTGCAGAGGCGATTCTGACCCTTTTTCATCGGGTAGTTCATCGGGTTCCACTGCTACTGGGTCTGAAGTAGATGCTACCGGTATGTCGGGTTCATCCCCAGGTACTCGAGACATGTGGTTGATGCCTTCCTGTGATGCTAAGATCTGATCGACGCGGCGTCTCACAATGTTCTCCCCGACATCCACTGTGTACATTAATGGCCCATGCCTTGTACATATCGTTCCGGGTTGCCACTTCTCTGTTCGATAGTCCCGGGCCAAGACTGGTTGCCCTACTTTGAAGCTCCTTGTCGGCTTCTCGTTGATGTGCTGGAATTGTTTGTCCTCAACATTTCTTTGCACATTTGGTCTGAGCAAGTCCAGACGAGATCTCAACCTTCGGTTAAAGAACATCATGGCCGGGGTCTGGTTGGTAACTGCATGTGTCGCGTTTCGGTAGGCTAATAAGAAATTGTCCATCTTATGCTGTAGTGGAATTTCCTCGTCGCACATGGCCTTTATCGCCTTCTTAAAGGTTTGTACGAACCTCTCAGCCAATCCATTGGTGGCTGGATGATACGGGGCGGATGTGTAATGCCTTACCCCATTTTTTCATGAATTTTTGGAACTCGTCGGACACAAACTGTGGTCCATTATCAGAGCAGATCTGCTCTGGCAACCCGTTTCTGGCAAATATGGTCCGTAGGACTGCAATCGTTTTCTCTGTAGTGATTGAAGACATCTTTATCACCTCAGGCCACTTTGAATGAGCATCTACTGCTATTAAGAACATTGAGTCCATGAATGGACCAGCGAAATCAATGTGCACCCATTGCCATGGAGAGGAGGGCCACTCCCATGGATGTAGAGGGGCATGTGGTGGTGCATTTTGGACCTTCTGGCATCCTAAGCAGCTTAGTTAGGTCTTCGATTTGTTGATCGATTCCCGGCCACCACACATAAGCCCTAGCAAGGCTTTTCATTTTCACTCCCCCCAGATGACCTTCATGTAGCTCCTTTAGCACTCTCTCCCTTAACTTGGGTGGAATCACCACTCTGGATCCACACATCACTGTCCCCTGGCATACTGACAGCTGTTCTCTTCTGGATGAGAATGCTGGCAACAGTGAGTCGCCATGTGTTGGCCATCCCCTCACCATCAATTCATATACCCGTGACAGCGTCGGATCATTGCGGGTCTCCTTCTCTATATCCGCGTTTGTTACTGGCATTCGTTCAATTATCGACGAATAAAATATCTCGATCGGGTCCACTGCTGGTTCTTCCTCCACCATAGGCAGTGGCAGGCGCGATAGCCCATCAGCGTTCCCATGCTGTTTCGCGCCTTTATATTCTATTTCATATTGATTCGCCCCTAGAAACAGGGACCATCTTTGTAACCGCTGTGCAGTCATTACTGGCATGCCCTTCTTAGGATTAAAGATGGAGACAAGTGGTTGGTGGTCAGTCAGCAAGGTGAACTTCTGCCCATGCAGATAATGGTTGAATTTTTTTACTCCCCATACTAGTCTGAGGGCCTCCCTGTCAATCTGGGTGTAGTTGCGCTCGGCTGAGGTTAGTGACTGAGATGCAAAGGCTACTGGCCTCTCCAACCCATCTGGGAATTTGTGCGACAGCACCACTCCAATCCCGTAGGGTGATGCATCACACGCCAAATGAATTGGTAGTGCTGGATTGAAATGGGCCAACACCACTTTTGATGTGATCAATTCTTTACACTTCTGGAAAGCTCATCTACATTCGTCATCCCACTCCCATGGTACCCCTGTTTGCAGTAGGGTGTTCAGCGGGTGTAGTACTGTAGACAAATTTGGTAAGAACTTGTGGTAATAGTTTACCAGCCCGAGGAACGACCTCAGTTGTGACACATTTTCCGGTGCTGGAGCCTTGACTACTGCCTCAATCTTGTCAGGGGACTTATGTAACCCCTCTTCATCGATGACGTGGCCGCAATGCGAGATCTGTTTCTGGAAAAACTCGCACTTGTGGCGATTAGCTCGTAGCCCATATTCCTTTAATCTGGCGAGCACCTTCTCCAAGTTAGCGATGTGATCACCGTCATTTTCGCCCGTGACTAGATGTCGTCCAAATAACACTGGGTCCCTGGAATCCCTTGCAGGACCTAATCCATCGCCCTTTGCCAGATAGCCGGAGTCGAGGCTACTCCAAACACCAGCCGGTTGTATTGATAGAGACCTTTATGGGTGTTGGTCATAAGGTAATGTTTCAAAGCTTCTTCTACCTCCATTTGCAAGTACGCCTGGGCCAGATCAATTTTGGTGAAGCGTTTACCACCAGATAGCGAGGCGAAAATATCTTCAATTCGTGGAAGCGGATATTGCACCGTGTGAAGGATTGGGTTCACTGTCACCTTAAAATCCCCACAGATGCGGATCTTCTTTGGTTCCCCAGGCGTATTACTCAACGACCTCTTCATTACAGGGATGATGGGTGTAGCCCACTCGCTCCAGTCCACTTTGGACAGTACTCCTGAACGTTCCAACCCTTCCAGCTCTGCTTCAACCGCTGGCCTGATCGCATAAGGCACTGGTCTGGCCTTCAGAAACTTTGGGCTTGCATTATCCTCTATTTTAATTGTTGCTGTTATTCCTTTTAGTGTTCCTACTCCCTCCTGGAACACTTCTTTTGCATCAGTTAGCATTTTTGACAGTCGTCCAGGTGTGACGTCGTCATCCTTTTTGGCCTCCACCTTGAGTGCCTGTATGGAATGCCAATCTAAATGTATCTTCCGGATCCACTCATGTCCTAGCAGTGGTGGTCCTCCATTTGGCAATACATATATATCCATTTTAGGTATTTCCTGACCTTTATATGTCACTTTCACCCTTATTTTTCCTTTGGGGTAGACTTTTTGCCCCATATACGTCTTCAAGACAATCTCTGTAGCTTTCAAGGGTATGTGTGAAAATAGCTGCTTGTAGTCTCTTTGATTTATGACTGTTAGAGCTGACCCTGTGTCCAATTCCATTTCCACTTGGACACCGTCTATCTTGAGTGTAACCCAGATAGTCTGGTGATCCTCTATTTCGGTTACATTATGTAGTTTCAGACAGTCCTGCTCCTTGCTTCCGGAGTCTGTGTCACTTTTATGTTCGTCTGAACCACTGTCCATCACCTGGTGTACCTTTTTGTACTTCTCCTGTGGAGATTTCTTACTGTTGGTTTTCTTCCCAGACCTGCAGACTCTTGCTATGTGTCCTGCTTTCCCACACTGTCTGCACACTTGGTCCTTGAACCAACAATCTTTCTGGTCATGTGTTGTTCTGCCGCAGCGATAGCACTTCCCTGTTCCATAGGTCATTTCATTGGTGCCGTCTTGCGGTCTCCGCTGTATCTCTGCAGCGCCCCTTGCAGCTGCTTCGTGTGATACTGCCATATTGAAAGCTTTGTCCAGCATAAGGTCCTTTTCTGATAGAAGCCGTTTCTGGGTTCCTTCACTTTGTAGCCCACACACAAACTTGTCCCTTAACGTGTCTGCTAGTCCCGCTCCAAACTGGCAGTATTTCGATAGCTTGCGCAGTTCCGTTAGGTACTCAGCATTGCTTTCTTCTTTGTGTTGGTTCCTTTATGGAACTTAAATCGTTCTGCTATCAGCAGCGGTGTAGGGCTTAAGTGGTCCTGTAGGATTTCTACTATGCTTCCAAAGTCCTTGTTTACCGGCTTCTCTGGGGTTATTAGATTTTGCAGTAACCCATAAGTTTTTGCACCCATGGAATTTAACAGAACCAGTGCTTTATTAGCATCTGGCGCTTCATTCGCCCTGCAGTACACCTCAATACGTTCCACATATGTCGCCCAATCTTCGACTTCATTGTTGAACTTAGAGATACTGCCACTCTTCAGCATCCTTGGTTGTGCGTTAACTATCCCCAATGGCGCCTCCCGCGCTTCCCCTTCTTCTCCGCTGGCACAAAATGGCGTCTCCCGCGCTTTCCTTCCTTCCCGCGCTCGCCCGTCTTCTCCGCTGCGGCTTCGCAAAATGGCGTCTCCCGCGCTCTTCCTTCTTCTCCGCGGCTCAATGGCGCCTCCCGCGCTCTCCCTGTTTCTCCGCGGCTCAATGGCAACCCCCCTTGCTTTGCCCCGCGGACCCTGATCAGCCCGTACTCCCTGGCTGTGCTCTGCGCGTTCTTCTCTTGATATTTGTCGACGCCGCTCTGTCTAGAACCCGGCTGTTTCTTACCCTCTCTCTCTCCGGTTTGCAGTTTTTTTTTTTTCTCGACGCCGCTCGGTGATCAATCCCCGGCTGCGCCCTGCTCTCTTCACCCTCTTTCTTACCCCGTCAACGCTGCCCGGCTCTCTCTCTCTGCCGTTGGTTGGCTCCAGCCGCCGCTGCTCGGGAAGGGTCTGCTCTGGACCTGTTGTCGGTCTCTTACTGCTCGTTGTGGCTGGGGAACCAAGCCCGGCTCTCCACAGCCTCCCCAGCGAAGTTGGATCTCTGCCTGACTGCTGGGCGGTTGCTCGCGGTCGACGCCCGTGTTCCTGGACTCGACTATTTTTTTTTTTTAATTTATGTTGCAGGTAGATTCGCATCAACACTCGTCGCCACTGTTAGATCCGTGGTTCAGTGGATAAATAATTACACGGATGCTGTATATAAACAAACAACAGGTCTTTACTGGAGGAGGGTCATCTCTAGACTGGAGTACAGAGGCATGCGCACAGCTTATATACCGGTGTGGTTACTGCCGGTACTACAGTATACAGGAGCTGTAAAAAGTAGTTCTGACTTAAAGCACATACACTACACCCCCCTTAAATGTACATACATTACACCTCCGATCGCCCCACGAGGCCTCCGATCCCCCCTCGAGGCCTCCGATCCCACCACGAGGCCTCCGATCGCCCCACGAGGCCTCCAATCCCCCCACGAGGCCTCCGATCATCCCATGAGACCTCCGATCCCCCCACGAGGCCTCCAATCCCCCCACGAGGCCTCCGATTCCCCCACGAGGACTCCGATCCCCCCACGAGGCCTCTGATCCCACCACGAGGCCTCCGATCACCCCACGAGGCCTCCGATCCCCCCACAATGCCTCCGATCGCCCCACGAGGCCTCCGATCACCCCACGAGGCCTCCGATCCCCCCTCGAGGTCTCCGTTCACCTCACGAGGCCTCCGATCCCCCCATGAGGCCTCCGATCTCCCCCACGAGGCCTCCAATCACCCCTTGAGGCCTCCGATCCCCACTTGAGGCCTCCAATCCCCCCATGAGGCCTCCGATCCCCCCACAAGGCCTCCGAGCCCCCACGAGGCCTCCGATCCCCCCACGAGGCCTCCAATCTTCCCCACATGCCTCCGATCCCCCCACAGGGTCTCCGATCCCCCACGAGGCCTCCGATCCCCCCACGAGGCCTCCGATCTCCCCCACGAGGCCTCCGATCCCCCGAGTCCTCCGATCCCACCACTAGGCCTCCGATCACCCCACAAGGTCTCTGATCCCCCCACGGGGCCTCCGATCCCCCCACAAGGCCTCCAATCCCCCCACGGGGCCTCTGATTGCCTTCTCGAACTCCCCCCTCCAGCCCCGATGCGCCTCTGGCCCCGATCCTCTCCTACCCACAATGCACCGACCCTGCCCCCTCACATGCTCCAGCTCCAATCCTTCACCACCACCCTTCCGATGCTTCCCCCTGACGCTCTTCCCGCCCCTATCCTTTCCGCACCACCCCCACCCGATCTTTCTCCAGTCAGCCCTGATCCTCTTTTTTCCCCCCCCACCTGCCCCCAATCTTTGTCCGTTCGGCCCTGATCCTCTATTCCTCCCCGCCCCCCCCCCGATTCTCTCTCCCCTCCCCAATCCTCCTCTGGTCCCTGACCACCCCCCGGCCCCCACCTGATCCCTACCTCCCTCCTCTCTGCAGGTTCTTCCGGGTTTACCGACCGCTTTCTAGCCCCCCTGCTAACGACCCATCTCCAGATTAAAATTCAGGGGGGGAGAAATTGGGTTGAGGCGCCAAAGTGGCGCCAAGTTCGCCTGGGCGCTGATTTTTGTGCAGCGTTCGGAGCATTAACGAACATCAGAAATTCAGTTTCAGTGCCCCTAGAGGGAGACGGGGTGAGGCTCAAGGCGCTCCGTGTCCCTCTTAGGGCGTTGAAACTGAATATCGCAGCGCAACGTGCCGCAGCGCCACACAGTGCAGCACGACACGCTGTGGTACTGCAGGCCTTCCTCCCATTGTTAAGAGGGAGGGGCCTGCAACAGCGCGATCCCCGATCATGAGTGCTGGCAAAAGAGCCCGGCACCGAGGAGAAGTGCCGGGCTCTCGGGGGCCAGCTGGCAATGCCGCGGGGGACCGTCAGGAGGCCGGGGACGGAGGTGTTGGCAGGCGGCCGCCGAAAAAGGCAGCTGCCCCGCACCTCCACCTTAACTTGCGCCACTGCCGGCACAGCAAGGCCCCGTGAACCGGGCGCGGGTAGCGAACGGCACTACAGCGGCGTTCGCTGCCAAATATCGCAATCGGGGTGCTAATGGGACACTGCGCACACCGATGACGTCATCGGTGGCGGCGCAGTGCAACAGGCTAATGCCACCATTAGCACCCCCGCTGAATAACGCAGGAGGCACGGCCAGTGGCGCTACAGCCACTGACTGCCCTCTTTAGGAGCTAATAGGTGGCGCTACATACCCAATTTCTCCCCCAGGCTCTTTTATTTAATAAATTACTACTTAGTGCACAGTAAGGACATTTTTTTTTGAAGAAAGCATAAACCAAACAAAAATGTGTGTGTAAATTGGGCAAAAATTAAGTCAAACTTAAGTAGAAAAAGGCATGCATTTTTGAGCAAATACAATGTAGAAAAGCCTTGGTCTGTTTTGAGTACAACAGTGCCTGTGTCTAATGGAGTCCCGCCACTATCACCTGAACAATGATTCAGCATGACGACTTGTCCCTAATGCTCTGCTTAAAGTTCTCTGCCGTGGTAAGTGTAATATAGTACTTCCTTTCCTACTGTTCCATTCAAAATCCTAAAGATGAAGATGGAATTTGAAAGCAACAGGAAGGACAATGCAATGAGAAAGCTGGTGTGAGTGGGACCAATCCTATTCAGAGTACTTAAGCAGCGTCTTCAAAAAATAAAAATATGGAATAATTATTTTTGAAAGGCAAAAGCCATTAGCAAGAAAAATCAAAGCTGGTGCATTTAAAGTATCTGCAAATGCAGAGTGAGGGGTTTTAGCCGGAGAATCTTTAATCTTGGACTTAGTGAAGTGGCAGTGTGATTAAATGCATGTTACTAAATGCACTTTCAATCCTTTTAACCCATTACATCTACTTTGATTCCTATAATTCAGTTGTCATTAAATTTAAGATGGTTTCTCAGAGCTGCTGCTTTTAAGAAGCATTCAAGGAAGAGACATGTTGCAAGATCCTTGCAACTGATGATTACAGTCAAGAGCAAGCATTAACTTGTGCTTCAGGTTTGTGACAGCAAGTGCAGTAAAATAACAGAGCAGGTACCAAAGCCATGAAGTCACTCATTAGATTCAACACTGGAGTGAAATCTATTGATTACTTTGCTGGACTCTGAGGAACATGCAAAGGGAGTGTCATCCACATTATAGAGGCCCCAATTCTGAGAGGCTAGAATGGAGAGAGTTTAAATACACTCATCTTAAATACTACCTTTACCGTTCCAAATGAGATCGGTAAAAACAATTCCCTTTCATTAGAGTGGATGCTAACACCATGTATGTATAAAGAAATGTGGCTATACATTATTAAAGTTAGGCTTATTGCAAATATGTACTGTAATGGGATAGCAAAATACTGCGGATGCTGGAAATCCTAAATAACAACAGAAAACACTGGAAAAACTCAGCAGGCCAGGCAACATCCGTGGAGAGAGAAACAGAGTTAACGGGCAGGATTTTCATTGGGCCGTGGAGGCAGGATTGGAGGCGTGAGGGGGGTTAAAATCTCAAAATCGGGGGGCATGAACCCTTCCCGCCCCCAACCCGCCTCCATGCCAGTTTCAAAGGAGGCAGATACCCGACCTGTGCTGGGACCCGCCTCCCGAAGGCAGGAAGGGGATTAGTGCCAATTAACTGCCTGTTAACAGGTAATTAACAGGCAGTTTTTAGCCCAATCCCTATTTTTATTGCTGAAGTGTGGGATTCCCGATGGCTCCAAACCACACCAAGTTAGCGAGGCGGACCGTCGGGCTCAAGGGCTTGGAAGGTTCAAGATGACAAAAGGCCCCAGAGGCTCAGGTAGGCCTCAGTGCGGCATCGGCAGCGGCGGCAGGTGGAGCAGAGCGGCAGAGCGACTACAAAAGACCCCAGAGACTCAGGTAGGCCTCAGTGCGGCATCGGCAGCGGCGGCAGGCGAAGCAGAGCGGCAGAGCGACTACAAAAGGCCCCAGAGGCTCAGGTAGGCCTCAGTGCGGCATCGGCAGTGGCTAGAGGCGGAGCAGAGCGGCAGAGCGACTACAAAAGGCCCCAAAGGCTCAGGTAGGCCTCAGTGCGGCATCGGCAGCGGCTGGAGGTGGAGCAGAGCGGCAGAGAGACTACAAAAGGCCCCAGAGGCTCAGGTAGGCCTCAGTGCGGCATCGGCAGTGGCTGGAGGTGGAGCAGAGCGGCAGAGCGACTACAAAAGGCCCCAGAGGCTCAGGTAGGCCTCAGTGCGGCATCGGCAGCGGCTGGAGGCGGAGCAGAGCGGCAGAGCAACTACAAAAGGCCCCAGAGGCTCAGGTAGGCCTCAGTGCGGCATCGGCAGCGGCTGGAGGCGGAGCAGAGCGGCAGAGCGACTACAAAAGGCCCCAGATGCTCAGGTAGGCCTCAGTGCGGCATCGGCAGCGGCTGGAGGCGGAGCAGAGCGGCAGAGCGACTACAAAAGGCCCCAGATGCTCAGGTAGGCCTCAGTGCGGCATCGGCAGCGGCTGGAGGTGGAGCAGAGCGGCAGAGCGACTACAAAAGACCCCAGAGGCTCAGGTAGGCCTCAGTGCGGCATCGGCAGCGGCTGGAGGTGGAGCAGAGCGGCAGAGCGACTACAAAAGGCCCCAGAGGCTCAGGTAGGCCTCAGTGCGGCATCGGCAGCGGCTGGAGGTGGAGCATAGTGGCAGAACAACTACAAAAGGCCCCAGAGGCTCAGGTAGGCATATCAATCTCCAATCTCAGGCAAGGAGAGAGGTAAAAATATTCAAGGTGTGATGTCACCACAAAACAGGTAGGTGATTGGTTGGAGTATTTCTCTCGTTTTAAAACTTTAAGTCTGTGGTTTATAGTTTTTAATGTTGCTGTGGTGTAGCACGGACAGTTTGTAAACCAGGGCCCTTAAATATATCATTTAACTGTAGTGAAATTGGTGGGATACATTTAATTTTAATTAATTAGTTAAAGGGTAAGTCATGGCAGGACATCCCAGCCCCGTAGTGTGCTCCTCCTGCTCTATGTGGGAAATCAGGGATGCTTCCTATATCCCTGACGACCATGTGTGCGGGAAGTGTGTCCAGCTGCAGCTACTGACAGACCGCATTGTGGCACTGGAGCTGCGGATGGATTCATTTTGGAGCATTCGCAATGCTGAGGTCACCGTGAATATCACATATAGCGAGTTGGTCACACCGCAGGTAAAGGGTGTACAGGCAGGAAGGGAATGGGTGATCAGCAGGCAGAGTAAGAGGCGCAGGCAGGTAGTGCAGGAATCCCCTGTGGCCACCCCCCTCTCCAACAGATATACCACTTTAAAAAATAGGACCTCAAAGGTAGTAATCTCAGGATTGCTACCAGTGCCACGTGCTAGTCAGAGTACAAATAGGAGGATATTTCAAATGAATACGTGGCTAGAGGAATGGTGCAAGGAGGAGGGATTCAAATTCCTTGGACATTGGAACCGGTACTGGGAGAGGTGGGACCAGTACAAATGGGACGGTTTGCACCTGGGCAGGGCCGGGACCGATGTCCTAGGGGGAGTGTTTGCTAGTGCTGTTCGGGGGGGTTTAAACTAAAATGGCAGGGGGTTGGGAACCTGAACATGGAGACAGAGGAAAGGAAAACAGGGATAAAAGCAAAAGATAGGAAGGAGAAAAACAAAAGTGGCAGTCAGAGAAATCAACGGTTTAAATCAAACGTGGCCACATTAAATAATAATTCATATAGGTCTAAGAGCGTTAAAAAAACAAGCCTGAAGGCTTTGTGTCTTAATGCGAGGAGCATTTGTAAAAAGGTGGATGAATTCGCTGCGCAAATAGAGGTAAACGGATATGATTTGGTTGGGATTACGGAAACGTGGCTCAAGGATGGCCAAGACTGGGAACTCAACATCCAGGGGTATTCGATATTCAGGAAAGATAGGCAAAAAGGAAAGGGAGGTGAGGTAGCATTACTGGTTAAAGAAGGGATTAATACAATTATAATGAAGGATATTAGCTCTGATGACTTGGAATCTGTATGGGTAGAATTGAGAAATACTAAGGGGAAAAAAACATTAGTGGGAGTGGTATATAGACCTCCAAACAGTAAGGCGGAGGTTGGGGATTGCTTTCAAAGGGAAATTAAAGAAGCGTGCAATAAGGGCACAGTAGTCATCATGGGTGACTTTAATCTACATATAGATTGGGCCAACCAAATTAGTAACAATACTGTGGAGGAAGAATTCCTGGAGTGTTTACGGGATGGTTTCCTGGACCAATATGTCGAGGAACCAACCAGAGATCAGGCCATCTTAGACTGGGTATTATGTAATGAGAAAGGATTAATTAGCAATCTTGTTGTACGAGGCCCCTTGGGTCGGAGCGATCATAATATGATCGAATTCTTCGTTAATATGGAGAATGAAGTAGTTGACTCAGAGACAAGGGTCCTCAATTTAAATAAAGGAAACTACGATGGTCTGAGGAGCGAGTTGGGTAGGATTGATTGGGGAATGGCACTCAAAGGGTTGACAGTGGATAGGCAATGGCTAACATTCAAAGACCGAATGGATGAGCTACAGAATTTGTTCATCCCAGTTTGGCATAAAAATAAAACAAAAAAGGTGACTCAACCGTGGCTAACAAGGGAAATTAGGGATAGCATAAGATCCAAGGAGAGGACATATAAATTGGCTAGAAAAAACAATAATCCTGAGGATTGGGAGCAGCTTAGAAATCAACAAAAGAGGACAAAGGGATTAATTAAGAAAGGGAAAATAGAATATGAGAGTAAGCTAGCCGGGAACATAAAAACGGACTGTAAAAGCTTTTATAGATATGTGAAGAGAAAAAGATTGGTGAAGTCAAGCGTAGGTCCCTTACAGTCAGAATCAGGGGAATTTATAATGGGAAACAAGGAAATGGCAGTCCAGCTAAATACATACTTTGTTCTGTCTTCACAAAGGAGGACACAAATCACCTCCCAGAGATGTCGGGGAACATAGGGTCTGATGAAAGGGAGGAACTGAAAGAAATCAGTATTTGTAGGGAAATGGTGTTCGGAAAATTGATGGGACTGAAGGTTGATAAATCCCCAGGGCCTGATGGTCTACATCCCAGGGTATTAAGGAAGTGGCCCTAGAGATAGTAGATGCATTGCTGGTCATCTTCCAGAACTCGATAGACTCTGGAACGGTACCCATGGATTGGAGGGTAGCTAATGTTACCCCACTATTCAAAAAAGGTGGTAGAGAAAAAGCAGGGAATTATAGACCGGTAAGCCTGACATCGGTAGTGGGGAAAATGCTGGAGTCTATTATAAAAGATGTAATAGCAGAGCACTTGGAAAGCAGTGACAGGATCGGACAAAGTCAACATGGATTTACAAAAGGTAAATCATGCTTGACTAATCTACTGGAATTTTTTGAGGATGTAACTGGTAAAATAGATAAGGGACAACCAGAGGATGTGGTGTATTTGGACTTTCAGAAGGCTTTCGATAAGGTCCCACTTAAGAGATTAGCGTGCAAAATTAAGGCACATGGGATTGGGGGCAGGTATTGACTTGGATAGAGAACTGGTTGGCGGACAGAAAGCAAAGAGTTGGAATAAACGGGTCATTTTCCGAGTGGCAGGCAGTGACTAGTGGGGTACCACAAGGATCGGTCCTAGGACCCCAGCTGTTCACAATATATATTAATGATCTGGATGAGGGAATTGGATGTAATATCTCCAAATTTGCAGACGACACAAAGCTTGGTGGGAGGGTAAGCTGTGAGGAGGATGTCGTGAAACTCCAATACGATTTGGACAGGTTGGGTGATTGGGCAGAAACATGGCAAATGCACTATAATGTGGATAAATGTGAGGTTATCCACTTTGGTGGCAAAAACAGGAAGGCAGATTATTATTTGAATGGCAATAGATTGGGAGAAGGGGAAGTGCAAAGAGACCTGGGTGTTATTGTGCACCAGTCGCTGAAGGTAAGCATGCAGGTGCAGCAGGCAGTTAAGAAGGCAAATGGTATGCTGGCCTTCATAGCAAGAGGGTTCGAGTAAAGGAACAATGATGTCTTGCTACAGTTGTACAGGGTCTTGGTGAGACCGCACCTTGAGTATTGTGTGCAGTTTTGGTCACCTTACCTGAGGAAGGACGTTCTTGCCATGGAGGGAGTGCAGCGAAGATTCACCAGGCTGATACCTGGGATGGCAGGAATGACGTATGAGGAGAGATTGTGTCTATTGGGCTTATACTCACTGGAGTTTAGAAGATTGAGAGGGGATCTCATCGAAACCTATAACATTCTGTCAGGTCTGGACAGACTAGATGCAGGAAGGATGTTTCGGATGGCCGGGGAGTCCAGAACCAGGGGTCATAGTCTAAGGATAAGGGGTAAGCCATTTAGGACTGAAATGAGGAGGAACTTCTTCACCCAGAGAGTGGTGAACCTGTGGAATTCTCTGCCACAGAGGGCGGTGGAGGCCAGTTCATTAAATATATTCAAGAAAGAGTTGGATATATTTCTTGAGGCTAAAGGGATCAAGGGACATGGGGAGAAGGCAGGGACAGGGTACTGAATTTGGATGATCAGCCATGATCACATTGAATGGCGGAGCAGGCTCGAAGGGCCGAATGGCCTACTCCTGCTCCTATCTTCTATGTTTCTATGTTTCAATGTCCGGTGTTCAGGAGAGTGATGGGTGCATGAGTTCAGAGGTAAGTGTGTTTGGTGTGTGTAAAGTGTTTAAAGAAGCTTTACTTACATGTACTTACCTTTACAGCCTTCCTTCCTTCAGGTCTCGGGAGTCCCTCATCTCACCGGTACAAAAAGCAGAATGGCTGCGAGCTGTCAGAAGTTGCAGCATTCAGCTTTCTGTTCTGGAGAGATCTCTAAATCAGCCTGAGAGGAAGGAATTAACTTGGAGTACAGATTGTCAGTGTTTGACAGCTTCAAACAGCTGTCAAACGCTGATATTTCATCTGTCTAAAGCTTTTGACAGATGAAATGTCAATCTGTGATGTTACCTGTTGCCGGGTGGCCCTTAGTTGGCCTGCTGAGCCCGCTGGGTGGACTCAACAAGGTCAGTCAAGTGAAAATCACATGGGTTGGACACAACTTGATAGAGGCGGGATTACAACCCCAAAAGTTGTAGTCCCGCCTCCTACACACCTCAATCAAAATCCAGCCCAACGTTTCAGATCGAAACCCTTCTTCAGAACTGAGAAAAAAGCAGGAAATGAAACAGATTAAAAGGCCAGTTTGGGGGCTGGGAAATGGGGGAGTGGATGAAAGAACAAAATGTACATACTGTAATGGATTACTTTCGAATATGTTCCAAAAAGTGAATTTTGTCTTGCATACAGCAACCACATATCGAATATCTTTTGTGCATTTTTTTCTTTGATCGGCATTAATTGCACGTGAGCCTTTGCCTGCAGTGTAAGGTTTCACATAATCTGGGTCTATGTGTATTTTAAAATGAGACACCATGAATGCACACTGCTAGATCTCCTCAATTTACAGAATGAAATGTCTAGTTTAGTAATGTCATCTCTGAGTAGAGGAAAGTCAAAGGCACTTTATGTGTCAAGCCAGTTGATGTCCAGGCCAATACTGAGAATTGTTTCTGATATGCGCTTTACCTGGCCTAGGATTACAAATACAATTTCCTAGTGCAAATTCTATTGACAATTGCACATGAAAGAAAGAACTTGTATCTACATAGCACATTTGATGACCTCAGGCCATCCCAAAACACTTGACGGCCAATTAAGCACTTTTGAAGTGTAGTCACTGTACATCAGCCAAATCCCGCACAGCAAAATTCCACAAACAGCAATAATATAAATGACCAGCTAATCTACTGTGCATGTTGATTGAGGGATAAATGTTGCCCAGGATACTAGGAGAACGCCCCTGCTCTTCTTCAAAATAGAGCCGTTGAATCTTTTACATCTAACTGAGAGAGCAGATAGGGCCTTTGTTTAACATCTCATTTGAAAGACAGCACCTCTGACAGTGCAGTACTCCCTCAGTCCAATAACAACAAAAACAATTTGTATTTATATAGCGCCTTTAGCATAGTAAAACATCCCAAGGCACTTCACAGGAGTATTAAAAGACAAAAAACAAATTTGACACCGAGGCACATAAGGAGAAATTAGGGCAGGTGACTAAAAGCTTTGTCAAAGAGGTAGGTTTTAAGGAGTGTATTAAAGGAGAAAAGAGAGGTAGCGAGACGAAGCGGTTTCGGCAGGAAATTCCAGAGACAACAGAAGGCACGGCCACCAATGGTTGAGCGATTATAATCAGGGATGCTCAAGAGGACAGAATTATAGGAGCGCCAATATCTCGGGGGGTTGAGGGGCTGGAGAAGATTACAGAGATAGGGAGGGGTGAGGCCATGGAGGGATTTGAAAACAAGGATGAAAATTTTGAAATTGAGGCGCTGCTTAACCGGGAGCCAATGTAGGTCAGCGAGCACAGGGGAGATGAGTGAACAGGACTTGGTCCGAGTTAGGACACAGGCAGCTGAGTTTTGGATGACCTCAAGTTTAAGAACATAAGAACATAAGAAATAGGAGCAGGAGTAGGCCAATCGGCCCCTCGAGTCTGCTCCGCCATTCAGTAAGATCATGGCTGTTCTGATCCTAACCGCCAATCTACTATCACAGAACCATCTCCTGAATCTAACAGAATTAGACACACGAAATAGGAGCAGGATCAGGCTACACGGCCCCTGGGCCCGCTACACTACCCACAGGGCCATGACCGATCCGAACCTAGACTCATGTCCAAATTCCTGCCCGCTCCCCATAACCCTTTATTCCCTTTACTTCTAGGAAACTGTCTATTTCTGTTTTAAATTTATGTAATCACAGAATCACAGAAACCCCACAGTGCAGATAGAGGCCATTTCGGCCCATCGAGCCTGCACCGACACATATCCCACCCGATCCCTGTAACCCCTACACCAACACATATCCCACCCTATCCCCGTAACCCCACGTATTTAATCCCCCTAACACTAAGGGTCAATTTATCATAGCCAATCAACCTAACCCGCACATCTTTGGACTGTGGGAGGAAACCGGAGCACCCGGAGGAAACCCACGCAAACACGGGGAGAATGTGCAAACTCTACAGCTTTTTGGGGCAGCATATTCCATGGACCTACCACCCTCTGAGTGAAGTAGTTCCTCCTCATCTCAGTTTTGAAAGAGCAGCCCCTTATTCTAAGACTTTGCCCCCTAGTTCTAGTTTCACCCATCATCGGGAACATCCTCCCCGCATCCACCCGATTCAACCCCTTCACAATCTTATATGTTTCAATAAGATCGCCTCTCATTCTTCTGAACTCCAATGAGTAGAGTCCCAATCTACTCAACCTCTCCTCATATGTCCATCCCCTCATCCCCGGGATTAACCGAGTGAACCTTCTTTGTACTGACTCGAGAGCAAGTATGTATTTTCTTAAGTATGGACACCAAAACTGTATGCAATATTTCAGGTGCGTACATAGGGTAGAATGTGGGAGGCCAGCCAGGAGTGCATTGGAATAGTCAAGTCTAGAAGTAACAAAGGCATGGGTGAGGGTTTCAGTAACAGATGAGCTGAGGCAAGGGCGGAGATGGGCGTTGTTATAGAGGTGGAAATAGGCGGTCTAAGTTATGCTGCGGGTATGTGGTCAGAAGCTCATTTCAGGGTCAAATACAATACCAAGATTGTGAGCAGTGTGGTTCAGCGTCAGACAGATATTAGGGAGAGGGATGTAATCAATGGCTAGGGACCAGAGTTTGTGGCAGGGGCTGAAAACAATGGCTTCAGTCTTCCTAATATTTAATTGGAGAAAATTTCTGCTCATCCAGAACTGGATGTCAGACAAGCAGTCTGATAATTTAGAGCCCATGGAGGGGTTGAGAGAAGTGGTAGTGAGGTAGAGCAGGGTCTCATCAGCGTACATGTGGAAACTATATTCTTGCTCTATTGCATCCACCTCTATGGTCTAAGTTCAATGTCCATTAATATTTCTTAACTCACTGCGTATCTCCCCCATTAGCCACCCATGTGCATTGCCTGAGAGAAGTCTGCTGAGTTCGAGTCGACAGAAGCACATCCACCTCTGAGGCCTTGTGGTTGAAGGGAATTCAAGTGGATGAAAGTAATGGAACTTTTATTAAATTAGATTGTTATTTTTCCCAAATCTCTCTGTTGACAGGCCCCACAAACCCCAGAAAAAGGGTTTTCTCACAGTTTGTCTAATTGAAGCATTCCTTTGTTATTCCTGTGTGTTTCTGGACTACTAGATCTGTAACCCCATAGCCCTTCTGATAACCAGACTTTCTGAGACTTACTCTCATGAAAGAGACACTTGAGGGATGAAATTCAACTTCGATGGGTGCGCAAAACAGAAAGGAGTAGATTGGCCACCCATTATATACCTCGTACCATTTTCCTTTCCACTTACTTCAATGGAATGGAAAAACAGGTGGGTTGTATAACGGGCAGCCCATCATCGGCCGCCCATTTCGTGCCCCACTGAATGTGGGGTTCAGTCCTTAAGTCTGCTTCTATCCTTATCAGCTTTCAGTATCAGCAGCTTTAGAGATGACTTAGTTTGGTCTGCTCTATTTAATACTTTACTGTAACTGAATTTATCAATTGATAACTAATTTACCGATGCAGGCCTTTTGACAGCACTCTATTTAGACCTTGTGGTTTTCCTGGCAAGTAACGCATCGACATTTTATGCATATTTTATTAAAACATAATATTTAGTCTTGCACCATTCCTTCAGTTATTATTTTCTGCTTCTTAACATGAGAATGCTATTAGACATAGGAGCAATCAATAGGCAGAAAATCAACGACTGCACACCCATAATTTCCCAAGGTGCACTTTCTGCCGGAAGTGCCAGATCGTGGGATCATCCCTTATATGGCCATGCAAAGGTTACATGGCTCATTTCCAACTTTTCAGAAGGGTAAACTTGAAGGACAGCTGCAGACTGCATGACTCAACTACCTATCACTTTGTACCTGAGCTCTCGGAAGGCCTTTCGAGTGAAGGCACCACCTACTGTTTCACTGAGTTGTACAGACCAGTTTCTGTGCTCTAAGTAAGCTGACCTCAAGTGAGCAGAAGTTTCTGGAAAGCGCATGTGCATGAATGTCCGATGAGACAAGGTCAGGGTCTGCTGTGGTCACCTTCACGGTCAAAAAGCTGATGAAACTTAAAGGGGGAGAAATTCGGTATCACCCCGTTTGGGGCGCTATTTTTGGCAAAGATTAGCGCCCAGCGCTAATTATTGACTCCAACTGCAAACTTGGCCTCTATCGCCCCTGGAGGTGATTTGAGCGCTTAATCAGGCACTACACATCTGTCTTAAGGCGCTAAAGTCGAGGCGCGAGGCGTTACCTCAGAGCGCTGCTGAAGCTCAGGTGATGTCAGTTAGCAATGGAACACAGACAGACTGGCGCCGGCCAGTTCTTAAAGGGGAGGGTCGATGTTGCTGTCCAGCCACACCCTGCTCATTGCAGCCTTGAATCTCGGCCTGGAGAGACCTGTATATCAATTATGCTGTAACCACCGATGGAGAGGCCGAGGGAACGAGCTCAGCGCTTCAGTGACCGGGCGATGGTGGCTCTGGTTGGTGCTGTGGAGCAGCGACTGGCAGTGCTCTACCCACAGAGTGGCAGGACGCCATTGCCCCACGAATACAGAAGAGTCTGGAGGGAGTTGGCTCAGCACGTCTCCTCCAGGAGCCTGGTGCCGAGGACTCGCATCCAATGTCGAAAGAAGTTCAACGATTTCACTCGGGGTGGTCAGGGTGAGTGGCTGCTTTTCAAAATCTCTACATCCCTCCGTCTCAACTTCACTCTGTGCCCAGAGGGTTTAAAAACGCCAAATGCCCAACACTCATCCAAGACCTATGGTCATCTCATAAAGCACACACACACATTCCACACCTTGCATACATTAAGGGCTATTCAACTTAGGGAGGCACATCAGGCAAGCACATGGCTGCATACATTAAGGGCTATTCAACTTAGGGAGGCACATCAGGCAAGCACATGGCTGCATACATTAAGGGCTATTCAACTTAGGGAGGCACATCAGGCAAGCACATGGCTGCATACATTAAGGGCTATTCAACTATGGGAGGCACATCAGGCAAGCACATAGCTGCACATTCACTCAGACGCCATCCTTTTTCTTGCAGGCCAAGCTCGCTCATAACAGGCACCAGCAGCAATGCACGGGAGGAGGACCGGCTGACCGACACACCCTCAGAAATTTGGAGGCGTGTGTGCACAGGATCGTTGCCAGCCAGGTGATAGGTGCCGTGGCTGCTGGAGAGGTCAACCCCCTTGAGGACAGCAATGGTAAGTTCATCAGCTTTCTCTCCTCTCTCATTCTACTTGCCCCTCACAACACCAGCCTCTAACACTTTCAATCCAACTTACTAAATGTCTCCAGTCCGTGCTCCCTTACTACCCCCCTGTCCTGATGCTAAAGCCACTCTTGTACCTCCCTGCTTTCAGATAGTGAACCACCAGCTGACCAGCCTGTCCCTCAACCTACCAATGGCAGTGATGCCTCAGGCGAGGAGGAAGAGGAAGCCGGAGCCTCACCACCTGCGTCTCCCGAGGGAGCACATGCCGACACTGGGACCACGCATCCCCTGGAGGGGAGCAGGTGGGTAGGGTCTGATGAGGATGACGCTCCGGGAGCCAGCAGGTTGTAGCAACGCCATGGGGTAGGGAAGATCGGGGGCCATCTCCCTGTACGGCGAGTAGGTAAGCAAGTCCTGCTGCACAGGACTCAGAGGAGGAGCGCGTCATCGCGGAAATGAATAGCTAGGCCTTGAGCATGCACACTGAGCTCCTGGGTGCAATGGCAAAGGTGCCCGAAAGCATGGATGGACTGGCTAGGAGTGTGGAGCAGTCCACTGCAGCACAGGCCGATGCAACGCAATGGCGTAGTGCTGCAATTCGGTCATTGGCTGGTGCCATCCAGTCTCAGATTGCTTTCATGCAGTCTCAGACTGATGTGATGCAAGCACTGACTGCTGCCATCCTCACTGGGTCGATCACATTGCCCTGGGGCTCTCACGGTGCCACAGCAGGCCACAATCTGTGCTCGAGCAGATTGCTCCGGATGCTGAGGTACTGCCCTTTGGGAGTGGCAATCTGTCGGTCGAGCAGGACGGTGCTGTCCTCTCGCAGGATGACAACATTCCTGCTGCCACCACTGCCACTTCCCCATTGCCCTTGCCACCGCCAGTAGCCCAGACTGCTGCCACCCATGCAGAGTTGGTGCAGTCTGCAGCTGAGGCCTCCAGACCCAGAGCTAGTCGAGGGTCTCCTTCAAGGGCATCTGTAGTCTCAGCATCTGACATTCAGCAGCCTTCCACCAGCCTTGTGGCAGCCACTGGAGCCCCATTACAGAGGAGCAGTAGGGTGGGAAGGGGGGAAGTGTGCAGGGGATGGAGATCACCCTCAAAGGGCAAACAGTAGGAGATCTAAATAAATGTTGGGAAAGTTTGTAGTAAAGGTCGAGGTTCGTGTGATTACATTTGTTTACTGTTTTGCCAATTACCTCCATCTTGTGAGAATCAGTTCTGTTAGTTCATGATTTGTTGTGTTTGTTTCTAATTGTTTGTCCTGAATATATGACACACGCAGTTTGTTAAAGAAAAAGTTGTTGTATTCAAAATGTACAATTTTGGCCTTTGCAATCATTCTAGCTTTGGCCGGCAATAGGGGGTGCATGTTGCTTTCCATGACGCTGTTCTCCATGCCAGAAGCCATCTTCTCAGTAAGGGCCTAGAAGTGGCTTCTTATCAGCCGTTCATGGACGGCCCTTGCACTGGCAACATTGTGCGCCTCCCTCCCACATTGGTGCTGCTGCTGATCCTCCTCCTCCTCCTCTTCCTCCTCCTCCTCCTCAGGTGATGCACCAATCCCTGGTGGCATTGGCTGGGTCCTCAGGATTGTCAGGTCATGAAGCATGCAGCACACAACTATGAAGAGGGAGACTCGCTCAGGCGAGTACTGCAGGGCTCCTCCTGAATGGTCCAGACAGTGGAACCGTTGCTTCAGCATGCCAATCGTCTGCTCAATTATGTTCCTGGTGGTGAGATGTCTCTCATTGTACTGCAGCTCAGCAGGGGTGTTGGGGTTACGGAGCGGTGTCATCAGCCAGGTGCAGAGTGGATAAACCTTGTCCCCGAGGAGCCATCCACTTGGGTGATGCGGTGCCTGGAAAAGGTCTGGCACACCAGTCTGGCGCAGGATGAAAGCATCGTGGCTGCTGTTAGGATAGCGGGCATTGACGGCGAGCATGAGCTGTGTGTGGTCACAGACCAACTGCATATTTAAGGAGTGGGAGCCCTTGCAGTTTCGGAATACCTCTGCATTTTCATGCGGTGCCCGCAATGCCACATGCATGCAGTCAATGGTAACCTGCAGCATGGGGAAGCCCACTCTCCTCGCAAAGCCACATGCACATTCATGCTGTTTGGCCCGGGTCATGGGGAAAGAGATGTACTGGTGTCTCCTTTTATAGAGGGCATTTGTCACCTCCCGGATACAACAATGGACAGCGAACTGGGAGGTATTGGCGATGTCCCCAGTAGATGCTTGAAAGTAGCTGCTGGCATAAGAATTCAGAGCCACTGTCACCTTCACTGCCACCGACAGAGTCGTCCTGGTCCTCAGTTGAGGCTGCAGATCTGGTTGCAGCAGGTGACAGAGCTCAGTGACCACCTCCTTGCTGAAGTGCAGCCTGCGCAAACACTGCTCCTCAGACAAATGAAGGTATGAGAACTGCTCCCTGAATACCCTCGGAGGGTAAGGTCTCCTGTGCAGAGGCCTGTTGGCCCTCCTCCCTTTGGCCATGTTTGACACTCTCTCTCTGCGTCTCTGCTGCCTCTGATTCTGCAGGTGCAGGACGACGCCTCGAATCAGTGCAGCCCCCATAGTCTCTTCTAAATTGCTGCAATGAAGGTCAAATCAAAATGAACCTGCAAAGTGCTGCTCAGTACCCAAAACTCCTTCACACAGCGTTGAATCTCTCCAGAAGTCTCTCTCTCTCAGAATGTGTGGTGCAAAAATGTCGCCGACAAAAAAAGGCAGGAAGCGGCCACCTTTAAATAGCGCTCCCCCAGCCCCTTCCCGACTGCAAAACGATCCCCTCTACCTGTTGTTGCTAGCGGAAGGTGGAAAGGCAGGGGACACGACGCAATATCCAGTCCGGGGCGCTACCGGGCCGTTGCAAGCTCGACTGACGTCATGATCTGCGGGCGCAGATCGTGGCGGTAGTGTTTAGCACCGCCGCAAAATGTCTGGTCAATTTCGTGATCGGCGCAAACTTCGCCACGCCCGGGCACTATTTGCTTTGTGCCCCGTCAGTGCCCTCTTAGGGTGCAAATGGGAGGCGCTAATCAACTGAATTTTTCCCTCTTACTGTCAAGGTTGATATTCAACCACGTTGATGAAGCACTTGTAGGTTGCTAACCCCCATGGAACTATATCCAAGCAACAGTCAACACTTTGGAAGAGGAGAGAGAAAAGGAATCCCATTTTTCAGTGCCATTTTTAAACAAAGTTTTATAGCATGTTCTTCATTTAAGCAAAGTTCTTTTGTATTAATTTGTATCTAACAGATTAATGAATCACTACCGTATAAAATAATTCCCAACAATAAAGTCATAAAGATTCTAGTGTGCTTTATCTTGTAATGGGCCAGAGGTGACAAAGTATGAGGTACAGCTGAGTGCTTCAATCAGTCCAAGATATTGCATTCATACAAGACATTCATTAGTAGTGAATAGTCATTTTAGAATTGCAGGCTCTCACCATACTTTAAGCCCATTGCCTCAGCTAATGGGACTGTTTGATTAATTTAATTCACTAATAGTATTGTAAACACTCATGTGGTCCAGTAACTGTGGAAATAAAAATTATGGCCTAGAAATTCAGTCGCGTTTGCGCCCACTTATTGGCTATAAAGTGGTTTGCGCCGGAAGTTTTTTAGCGCCCGAAATTGAGTTGGTCCCTAACATTGGCATTAGCCAGTAGCGCTGCACCGGCACAGGTGACGTCATCGGTGTGCGCAGCGCCCCGGTTCCAATGGTAATCCGTCCCGATGGCCAAATTCAGTTGCGGCCGCCTCGCCCGTCGCGGCCGCAAACAGCGTTTGCAAAACGGTGCCTTACAGCTCCGAAAGGCCGGCGCATAAAGGTGGAGGGGCGGCCGGCCGCTTTCCCGGTGGCCGCCTGGCCGCACCTCCCTCCCCGGACTCCTGCACCACCCCCCCGCGGCATTGGTGTGTGACTCCCGCAAGCCCGGCACTTCTCCGTGGTGCCGGGCTCATTTGACGGGGGAATCCAGCGGCGATCTCACGGCTGCAGGCAGCTCCTCCTTAAGAGAAGGAGGAGGCCTGCAGTACCCCAGCCTGCCGCACCGCATCGGTTGCCGCAGCGGCAGCTGGGCGCCGGAAACTGACATTCTTCGCCCCAAACGAGGCGGCCAAACCCTCCAATAGCGCCCGCCTCCGTCTTGGGGCGGCGCTACTGAATTTCAGGCGGGCGCTAGGGGAATCCGGCCCAGCGCTAAATTTCGGGCACTAAAGACCTGGCGCGGCGATACCGAATTTTTAGCCCTATATCTTCACAGTCAGCATGTTGTTAGCCACAATCTTGCCCAGTTTCCACATTAGACAGCCTGTTCAGTAATTAAGGATGTGTATGGCTGCTCTTATACCATATTTGGATGGCTTAGGGCAGGGATACTTCATTTGGAATGCACTGTATGGAACTGAAGGGACAAAGGAAAGTCTCATGCAAATTTGGAGAAAATATTTCTTTGTGTTTGTGTCTGTATGCATGCTCAACTCGACTCATGGAATTAAAACAAAATCCACAGCACTTCAAGAGGAACAGATGAATTTCCTTGGAGCTTCTTCCACTCCATCGCTGTTAGTGAAAGGGAGAAGCCCTGAGGAAATTCACCCTATGGTTTGAATTTTAGGTTTGCAGGTAGGCAATGAATTCGACACACTGTGGTGGATTTTAACAGTGGACTTACCGTCCCATTCCCATTCGTTTCCTACCTGTATCCAGAGTTTATATGGACAGCCAATGTGCCAACATGAATGAAGCAGAAGCCTCATTAATTTATGCAAATTAGGGTCATATCACATATATAGATTTCTGATACAATTTTAATGGTATACTGATCTGAGCACTGTGGATGCTTCGCTCAGTATGATCTGGTGGTCAAAAGGAAGAGGCAAATAAAGGTAAGTGTTATAATTATTTTTGTATTCTATATGTACTTTTCCATTATAAATTCCAATGTCACACGTTTATAATGGAAACTGCCTATGTAAACTTGTCATGCTATAATTAGACCCTTCTCTTTTACAATTTTATTAGGCTGTTGGGTTCCAAAATCACATGAAGTAGATCGTCACATGACGTGCACACAGAGGAACCCTCGCTGACAGCTGCATGAGTATCATCTTGGAAACTTTCTCCTCTATCTAACTCAGTCCACCTTTGGCATCACAGCTTTATCTCTTTCTCTCCCACTTGCAAGTAAAGAAACATCCTCTCAATCAACTATCCATCCGACCAAATAACGCATCAGCCCTCTTTGCCCCTACATGACTGTGCCAGTAATCTGAGTGAATGAGTCAGCACCAAATGAGTGCTCTCTTTCCTGTGGGACTGCAGCCTCCATGGATTCCAAAACAATAATTGCAAAGTGCAAACTATCACCCTACTCTTTCCTGACACTGTGCTTCCCCTGGCTGCCTATATGTGCCTTTCTATCAACTATTGTAATTGTTCTGCCTTATAATTGCAGTAGTTTTGTTTTGTTGCTGCCAGTAGGTGGCAGTAAATGGAAATGGCCAATAGGGTCACTCAACAGGAAGTAGTATAGTGATAGCAAACAAAGAGGTCACATCAGCATGGAGCGTGCTGCAAGTTAATCCGCTGTAATCTTACATTTTTACGCCTTCGAAAGCATTGCCTGTGAGTTGAATGGTTTCATTACATATTCATGTTTAGATGTTAGTTATATCTCATGTATGTAACAAGGTGCATTTCTTTCTTTTTTCTTTCTCAGTTTTACTCCAACCCAATGCAACTGATTTGTATTGTTTCATTGACCTCATGCAAGTGTGGCATTATTAAACACCGGAGCTTGGACGCTACATCCTGACTCCCATGTCATTATTGAAAGGAGTTTGGCTGGCTGTCTAACTGTGGAGAGACACATACACGTAGGGAGGACAGTACAGTAAAAAGGCAAGCCATCAGCTGGCGCAACAAGCAACATTCGCAGTGCAGGACGGTGCAACCATGGACGGCAAGGGCTTCCAAGATGAGCAGAGATCTGTGACCAGCTCAAGAAGTACACACTCACCTAGATCATCAACAGCCAGTGTAGCAGCAGCTAGAGCCTGGGCTAAAGCTAAAGCGGCACAGGCTCGCGTGACCTTTGCTAAACAGGAACTGGCTGTGAAGAAAGAGAAGGTCCGACTACCATCAGAGGCTGCTACATTGGAGAAAGAGAAGGTCCGACTACAAGCAGAGGCTGCTACATTGGAGAAAGAGAAGGTCCGACTACAAGCAGAGGCTGCTACATTGGACGCCATGCTGGAGGCACTATACATTGAGAAAGAAGCAGCTGCCGCTACTGCTGAGGCAGAGATATGGAAAGCGGCACTAGAAGCAGAGGTTGGAGAGCACCGCAGCATTGCTCGTCCTGCATCACCTCAAAGCACTGAGAGGCGGACAAGCGACTATGTCCAGGAGCAGGCTAGGATACGCACAGACATCTCCTCCTTCCCAAACTTTGAACCATTGCACAAGAACACAGAATCGCCATCACCAGCCCAACATGAGGTCACTCAGGTGGATCATTCACGTTACACTGATGACGACCCCTTCCTTGTTATTGACGACTGGTCACACAAAGGAGAGTTTGCAGCGCTCCCGAAGAAACCTGTGCCTCAATCCGCCGCTCCCAACCACTTGGAAGGTACTCATGCCAAAATTCCACACATCAAAAAAGAACCCTTTTTAAAGGCTAGAACAGGTCATGCGGCATGGCAGTCTCCCATCCAATTGCAGCCCTTCTGATGCGATCATACTCTGACAACCCATGCACAGACTCCTAGTATGACAGGCATTGCCCAATATTTGGCACATAGAGAACTTGTAAGGACAGGTCTCACAAAATTTGATGACAAGCCAGAGAGTTTTAGAGCATGGCAGTCATCCTTCCTTAATGCCACTGGCGGCTTGAGCCTGAGTGCTAGTGAGGAGTTGGATTTATTGTCATCATGGCTGGGCAAAGAATCATCAGAACATGCCCGTAGGATCCGGTTTGTGTACACAAATGACCCAAGCACAGCCCTTAGAATGGTCTGGGCAAGACTCAGGGAGTGTTACTGTGCTCCTGAGGTGATAGAGAAGGCCCTCTTCAGTAAGCTGGAAAACTTTCCTAAAATAGGTAACAGAGACTACCTTAAGCTTAGAGAACTCGGAGACCTTTTAATGGAGTTACTGGCAGCCAAAACAGACGGATACTTACCTGGGCTCTCCTATTTAGATACTGCTCGTGGCATCAACCCAATAGTGGAGAAGTTGCCCCACCCTCTCCAAGAAAAATGGATCAACGTAGGCTCAAAATTCAAAGAAGACAACCACATGTGGTTTCCCCCATTTTCCTTCTTTGTGAACTTTATCTGCAGAGAGGCCAGAATTAGAAATGATCCAAGCTTTGCCCTGTCCAGCTACTGTAGTGGACCCTCAAAGTATGCGAAGCCCATGTCAAAGTACGTAGGCACAAGAATGCCTATATCTGTGCATAAGACGGATGTCACTGCAAAGACCGACATCAGCATAGATGCAGCAAAGAATGAAGACGATCCCGGGAAACACTGCCCCATCCATCATAAGCCTCATCCGCTCGCAAAATGTAGAGGCTTCAGAAACAAGACCATAGATGAACGCAGAGCCTACCTCAAAGATAATAATGGGATATGTTTTAGGTGTTGCGCCTCCATTTCCCACACTGCAAGAGACTGTAGGATAGCGTTGAGATGCAGGGAGTGTGAGAGTGACCGCCACAGCACAGCTATGCACCCAGGTCCTACCCCCACAACGGAAAAGCCAACCATCAAAGACTCTGAGCCCGGAGGTGAGAGAAAGGGAACCCTTACCACTGCACCAACGGTGAGCTCCATATGCACTGAGGTGTGTGGCCAAGGCCTCATGGGACGATCATGTTCCAAAATATGCCTTGTAAGAGTCTACCCACAAGGACAGCGCGACCGCTCAGTTAACATGTACGCAATACTCGATGACCAAAGTAACCGGTCACTCGCACGGTCAGACTTTTTTGACATATTTGGCGTTGAGAGTAGCCCAGTCCCTTACTCACTGAGAACCTGTGCCGGACTCTTGGAGATGGCAGGAAGGAAAGCAGATGGGTTCTGTGCCAAGGCAGTGAGTGAAGGGGTGAGCATAGACTTACCACCACTGATAGAGTGCAGTGAAATCCCGAACAACCAATCGGAGATACCAACGCCTGAGACAGCACTTCACCATGCCCACCTAAAGCCCATAGCATCACGCATCCCAGCATTGGATCCAAAGGCCCAGATTCTCCTCCTGCTCGGGAGAGATGTGGTGAGGGTGCATAAGGTGAGAGAGCAAGTTAACGGACCACACGATGCCCCCTTTGCCCAAAGTCTCGACTTAGGCTGGGTGCTCGTGGGAGAAGTGTGCCTAGGCCAAGCTCACAAGCCCAACGTAAGCACCTTTAAGACCAGCGTGCTAGAAAGCGGACGACCCTCTTGCCTCACTCCTTGCCCAAGTCACATCCACCTGAAAGAGAGAGCGAGCTACGGCGGGGAGCAACAAGGTGATTTCACTCACACAGCATGGGGGTGCTCGGCTGACACCAGAGCTGTCGACAAACTGGGGCACACCGTGTTTGAAAAGACAAAAGATGACAACAAAGGTGCTCTCTCCTTCGAAGACGAAGCTTTCATGAATATTATGGAGAAAGAATTTCATAAAGATGAGGCGAACAGCTGGGTTGCACCTCTCCCCTTCAAGGTACCCCGGCTTCTTCTGCCTAACAATCGCGATCAGGCACTGTCATGCCTCGCATCACTGCGGCGCACATTAGATAGAAAGCCGAAATGAAGGAACAGTTCATTGCCTTCATGGAAAAGGTTTTCGAGAGTAACCATGCTAAATTAGCACCTCCACTCAAAGAAGGAGAAGAGTGCTGGTATCTCCCGATTTTTGGAGTTTATCACCCCCAGAAACCTAGTCAAATAAGAGTAGTTTTCGACTCCAGCACTCAGCACTGTGGCATCTCACTCAACAACGTTCTGCTCATGGGTCCAGACCTAAACAACACCCTCCTCGGCGTGCTGATTCACTTTAGGAAAGAACTCATAGCAGTAACCGCAGACATCCAACAGATGTTCTATTGCTTTGTGGTGAGAGAGGACCATAGAAACTATCTGAGGTTCTTCTGGTATCGCGAAAACAACATGTCAAAGGACATCACTGAATACAGGATGCGGGTCCACGTTTTTGCTAACAGCCCCTCCCCTGCAGTCTCCATCTATGGGCTCAGAAGTGCAGCCAAAGAGGGAGAACACGAGCATGGAAAAGACACAAGACAGTTTGTGGAGAGACATTTTTATGTTGATGACGGCCTCATATCCTTACCTTCAGAAGCAGAAGCCATCAACCTGCTGAAGCGTACTCAAGCTTCATTAGCACAGTCCAACCTGAGGCTGCACAAAATTGCCTCAAACAGTATAGCAGTGATGAAGGCCTTTCCAGCTGAGGATCTCGCCAAGGGCATTAAAGACTTAGACCTCAGCGACGAAAACATGCCAGCCCAGCTAAGCCTTGGTTTACATTGGGAAATTGAATCTGACACCGTCACTTTTGCAGTGTCTGTAGGTGACAAGCCATTTACACGCCGTGGAGTGCTGTCAACGGTCAACTCGCTCTTTGACCCTCTCGGCATGGTGGCGCCCGTGACTATTCAGGGAAGAGCCCTACTACGAGAACTCTGCACAGACACGAGCGACTGGAACACTCCACTCCCCGAAGGCAGGTTAACAGAATGGGAGACATGGAGAAAGTCTCTCAAAAATCTAAAAAATCTTCATATCCCACGCACCTACTCACCAGACACACTCTCCAAATCCAAACGCACCGAGTTGTGTGTATTCTCAGATGCGTCCGAGAAAGCTATTGGCGTGGTAGCCTACCTGAGATCCCTGGATGATGAGGGCCAAAGCAACGTGGGATTTGTCCTGGGAAAGGCGAAGTTGACACCCCAGCCAGAGCCCACCATACCACGCCTGGAGTTATGCGCTGCAATATTAGCGGTGGAGATGGCGGATCTCATCCTGGATGAGATAGATTTCAAGCTTGATGCAGTGAAATTCTACTGTGACAGCAAAGTTGTGCTCGGTTACATCTCCAATGAGTCAAAGAGATTCTTCATATATGTACACACAGATTTCAGCGAATAAGACAGTCAACATGCCCCGACCAGTGGCACTATGTGCCCACAGAGCTGAATCCAGCTGACCTCGCCACCAGGTCAGTGCCTGCCTCCCAGCTCTCCAATACAATGTGGTTTACCGGGCCAGTTTTCTTGCACAAACCTGACCAAGCTGACCATACGGCACAAGAATCATTCAAGCTCGTCAGCCCAGGTCTAGATGTGGAGGTCCGTCCTCATGTGATCAGCTTAATGACTCACACCCAAGAGAGCCTACTTACCTGTGAGCGCTTTGAACGCTTTTCAACCTGGCGATCGCTCGTTAGAGCCATAGCTTTCTTAATCCATGTGGCTCGCTCTCACAAGTCCGATCCTGGCAGCTCGTCAAACAAATGCAGAGGTTGGCACTGGTGCAGGAAGCCCCATTCCCCAGACGAGTTGGCTGCAGCTGAGAACATTATCATCAGGTCAGTTCAAGTTCAGGCGTACTCTGAGGAGTACAGAGTACTTGCTGAAAAAAGAACCATTACCAAGTCCAGTTCACTGTGGAAACCGAATCCAGTTTTGAATGACGGCCTCATCAGAATTGGAGAACGGCTGACGCATGCAGAACTGAGCTTGCAAGAAAGGAGTCCTGTTGTCCTGCTACATCAAAGCCACATCACAACATTGCTCACAAGGCACCACCATGAACTGATAGAACACCAGGGCCGCCAGTTCACTGAGGGAGCCATTCGAGCAGCCGGCTTGTGGATTGTCAGCGGCAAACGGTTGATTGGATCTGTCTTACACCAATGCGTCACATGCAGAAAGCTCAGATAGAGAACGGAGGAGCAGAAGATGGCTGATCTGCCTCCGGAACGACTTAGTTCATCGCCACCATTTTCATACGTCGGCCTGGATGTTTTTGGCCCTTGGACTATCACTACTCGCCGCACCAGAGGAGGCGCCGCTCATAGCAAATGCTGGGCTATGCTATTCACTTGTATGACCTCAAGAGCTGTGCATATAGAAGTGACCGAGTCCATGGACACGTCCAGCTGCATTAATGCATTACGAAGATTCTTCGCCATCCGCGGGCCAGCAAAGCAGTTAAGATCCGACTGTGGAACAAATTTCATTGGAGCCTGTCGAGAGCTAGAGTTAGGGAATGAACACAACCAAAGGCCAAGCATCCTGACATACCTAAGCCAGCAAGGTTGCACATGGGAATTTAATCCTCCACATGCTTCACACATAGATGGTGCGTGGGAGCGCATGATTGGAGTGTCGCGGCGCATTCTGGGCTCAATGTTGCGACAGAACAGACCACCTCAGCTGACGCATGAAGTGCTGTGCACCTTCATGGCTGAAGTGTCAGCAATCATTAATGCGAGGCCCCTTGTTCCTGTTTCTTCCGATCCAGATTCACCATTCCTTTTGACTCCAAACATGTTACTCACACAGAAGGGCTGTGTACCCACTCCTTCTGGAGACTTCACTGGCAAAGACCTCCTGAAGAGCCAGTGGAGAACAGTACAAGCCTTGGCCAGTAAGTTCTGGAGCCGCTGGCGCACCGAGTACCTTCCCACTTTGCAAAGCCGGCAGAAGTGGAACGAGGCTCGTCGGAGTCTCCGAGAAGGTGACATCGTCTTACTGAAAGAAAGCCAAGTATCCCGCAATGAGTGGCCTATGGGTCGTGTCACCTCTGTCTTCCCCAGCAAAGACGACAGGGTGCGAAAGATAGAGGTGAAGGCGCATGTTCAAGGGACGGTCAAAAAGTTCTTCAGACCCATCTCAGAGGTCGTACTCCTCTTACCTAAGGAGGACTGAGTGTTATTGATTCCACAGTTCTGTATGTTTTATAAGTAGTGGCATCTAATAGACGCCAGGTGGGGAGTGTTCTGCCTTATAATTGCAGGAGTTTCGTTTTGTTGCCGCCAGTGGGTGGCAGTAAATGGAAATGGCCAGTAGGGTCACTCAACAGGAAGTAGTATAGTGATAGCAAACAAAAAGGTCACATCAGCATGGAGCGTGCTGCTAGTTAATCCGCTGTAATCTTACATTGTTACGCCTTCGAAAGCATTGCCTGTGAGTTGAATGGTTTCATTACATATTCATGTTTAGATGTTAGTTATATCTCATGTATGTAACAAGGTGCATTTCTTTCTTTTTTCTTTCTCAGTTTTATTCCAACCCAATGCAACTGATTTGTATTGTTTCGTTGACCTCATGCAAGTGTGGCATTATTAAACACCGGAGCTTGGACGCTACATCCTGACTCCCATGTCGTTATTGAAAGGAGTTTGGCTGGCTGTCTAACTGCGTACAGACACATACACGTAGGGAGGACAGCGCAGTAATGTTCCTACCAAGTGCCATCTGAGGGTCTGGATCACAGGAGGTTGTGGGCTCCTCATGCTGCACAGAAAGTTTATGGGACTGAGATAACCCTTGTCTCATGGCTGCTGGCTTCTGGTATGGAAATGCTGCAGGCTGCATCTCTAGACAGTTCTCCTGGGCGTCTTGTCTCACCTCCCATATTCCACTGGCATAATGCTCTGAGGGGTAAGGTCAAAGCCCCGGCATGTGCTGCTGTCCTGACAGATGGCAGGTAGACACCAGCTATTGCCAGCCCACTGGGCACTGGCACCATGGCCCAGTGATCATCAGGGTGGTCAGATTCTGAAAGCCCTGATACACAGCAGTCGTCACAGTCTGGAAGCCGTGATCCATGTTCTGATCCAATCTGTCCCCAAATGCCTCTCCAGCTGCAGTCTGTGCTTCCATGGGGGTAGAGGCACTTGGTCACTTCTTAGCTGGGCTTCTGCTGCAGATTGCAATGGAGCTGGCACACAACCATTGGGGACTGGAAGGAAGAGAAAGCACCTGAGATGTTGCTACAAAGGAGATTGACCTCAGAGCCTGCATGTAGGTATGATGTTCCTCAATCATCTTTCTTTCAGACCAGTACCCATGAGTTTTGGGTCCCATGATTTTGAGCCCTGGGAGCCTTCTTCTCAGCCTCCTCTCGGAAGGTGGTACAACCTCACCCACTATATTTTCACTACCATGATCTTCTTCCCCTGGATGAAAATCTATGAGTTGGTATCTGGTAGAGATGGTGAGTTGGAGAGGGATGGGGCAGAACTGATGGGTGGCCTGGTCCTCATCCACATCATCAAATCAAATCAAATCAAATCAAATCAAATCAACTTTTATTGTCATTGTTAGTGCACAAGTGCAGTACAACGAAATGTAGGCTTGCGGCTCCCGAGAGTGTACAATTTGGATTAGGACACTTAAACATTTCAACATACATTTGTACATATATATTAGCATAAATATGACCATAATAAAGTGCATCAGCAGATGTGCAGGCTTTAGTGTTTATTTGTGGAGTTCAGTAGGATGACAGCCCTGGGAAAGAAGCTGTTCCTAAATCTGGTCGTACGGGTGCGAATGCATCTGTAGCGTCTTCCAGATGGTAGGAGGGTGAACAGACTGTGGCTGGGGTGGGTAGGGTCTTTGATGATGGACCGTGCCCTCCGTAGGCAGCGTTTCTGATATATATGTTCTATGGTCGGTAGCCGGGTGCCGGTAATGCGTTGGGCAGTTTTGGCTACCCGCTGCAGGGCTTTCCGGTCATGGGAGCTACAGCTGCCGTACCATACCGTGATACAGTTTGTCAGGATGCTCTCTATAGTGCAGCGGTAGAAGTTAGAGAGGATCGGGGGTGACAGATTACATCCCTTCAGCCTCCTCAAGAAATATAGGCGCTGCTGGGCCTTCTTCACCAGAGAGGAGGTGTTGAGGGACCAGGAGAGGTCTTCCGTGATGTGGACTCCGAGGAACTTAAAGCTGGCCACCCTTTCCACCTCCGCCCCATTGATGTGGATGGGGGTGTGACTTCCGCCTTCGGACTTCCTGAAGTCCACGATTATTTCCTTTGTTTTCTTGGTGTTAAGGGCCAGGTTGTTGTCAGCGCACCACTTCACGAGATGCCGGACCTCCTCCCTGTAGGCTGACTCATCGTTGTTGGTGATCTGACCTACTACCGTGGTGTCATCTGCGAACTTGATGATGGTGTTGGAACCATTAACAGCCACACAGTCGTGGGTGAAGAGGGAGTAGAGGAGGGGGCTCAGCACACATCCTTGTGGGGCCCCCGTGTTCAGGGTCAGGGGGGGGGGAGGTGTGGTTACCTAATTTGACAGACTGGGGTCTGTTTGTTAGGAAGTCCAGGGTCCAGTTGCAGAGGGAAGTGTTCAGGCCAAGAGTTTGGAGTTTGGTGGCCAGCTTGTTGGGGACGATAGTGTTGAATGCTGAGCTGTAGTCTATAAACAACATTCTGATGTAGGTCTCCTTACCATCCAGGTGATTCAGTGCCGAGTGTAGAGCAGTTGTGATTGCATCCTCCGTTGATCTGTTTGCCCGATAGGCAAACTGGTGTTGGTCAAGGGAGGCAGGAACACTGGCTTTGATGTGGGCTAAGACCAGTCTCTCGAAACACTTCATTATGATGGGTGTGAGTGCGACAGGTCGATAGTCGTTCAGACACGTCACAGCCGCTTGTTTAGGCACAGGAATGATGGTGGCGGTCTTGAAGCATGTAGGGACTACTGCCTGGGCCAATGACAGGTTGAAGATGGCGGTGAAGACATCAGCCAGCTGATCAGCACATTCCTTGAGTGCCCGTCCAGGGATGCTATCCGGTCCAGTAGCCTTTCGTGTGTTCACTCTGCGTAGAGCGCCCCTTACGTCGGAGGTCGACAGAGTGAGCACCTGGTCTTCCGGGGGTGGCAAGGCTTTGGTAGCCGGCTCCTTGTTGTCCCTGTCGAAGTGAGCGTAGAAGTTGTTAAGCTCCTCCGGAAGGGAGGCGTCGCTGACCGGGGGACTGGTGTTTTTGCCCTTGTAGTCAGTGATGGACTGGATGCCTTGCCATATGCGCCGGGGGTCCAAGTTGTTGCGGAAGTGATCCTCTATCCGCAGTGTCTGTTTCCATTTGGCAGTCCTGATACCCTTTTTTAGGTTGGTCCTAGTTGCACTGTAAGCCGCCAAGTCGCCAGATTTAAATGCTGCGTCGCGTGCGTGCGTCATCTATGCAACACAGAAGAGAAAGCTCCCAGATCCTCCTCCTCAGGATCATCTTTCGCCATCTGTGCCTCCCTGTTGCTTTTCTGTATCTGTAGGAAAGAAGGGTAGAACAGAGGAACATTGCCCCCTCATGATTAAGGAGACTGCGAAAGAGGGTGGTAGATTCCGTATGTGCAGTGCTTCACAGGGATGCCAGGGCGGCAGTGAAGGTGCTCAGTCACCCCCGGAGACTGTGAAAGAGGGTGGTAGATTCCATATGTGCAGTGCTTCACAGGGATGCCAGGGCGGCAGTGAAGGTGCTCAGTCACCCCCAGAGACTGTGAAAGAGGGTGGTAGATTCCACCAGTGCAGGTGCTCAATCACCCCCGGAGACTGCGAAAGAGGGTGGTAGATTCCGTATGTGCAGTGCTTCACAGGGATGCCAGGGTGGCAGTGTACGTGCGCAGTCACCCCCGGAGACTGTGAAAGAGGGTGGTAGATTCCACCAGTGTAGGTGCTCAGTCACCCCCAGAGACTGCGAAAGAGGGTGGTAGATTCCACCAGTGTAGGTGCTCAGTCACCCCCAGTTTTTTTCAGGCTCTCAGCATCTTTTGCATTGGCTGACTGCTTTGGGCTATGCTCCCAATTGATGCACTTCAGCGTCCACCATTGCACTGTCAGCCACTAGACCTTATTATTTAAAATAAAACACTCATATTTCACTTCCCTATGGCGTGCCCTTGCCCTCAAAAGGGGCGAGGGAATTAAAGGTGGGGATGTCCACTCTGGTGGCTTGCCTTTGGCAGGCATTGTGTGCTAATTTGTCCAGCAGGAAGGTAGAGTGAATGAGGGTAAGGCTAGCAGCTGAGTAGTGTGTGTCAAGTGGCATGACAGAAGTGAAGGAAGAAATGTAGCGGTATGAGGCTGTTAAAGGGATTTCAGGGTAGTGCAGGTAAGTAATTGCTGTGAGGAAATGTGGTTAGCCATCGAGCAAGGTGCGGAGTTGGAGTCCCCCTGAACCAGAATTAACTGTGAATGGTTTGATGCAGAAGTGTTGCTTTAAGGGGGTGGAAGACGGTGCTGGTGCATAGCATGGGCAAGGAAGAAAAAGACAGAATACCAATGTGTTACTTTGTTAGCCCTGGTGAGGTTGTTACACTTTTTGGGGCACTCCTCTGTAGTCCTGGGAGTGAGGGGCACTCAGTGCCAATGCAACCTCTGCCCAGACGGCACCAGTTATATTCCTGGGAGGCATGGGGATAGCCACACCCAAGGGAATGCAAATGAGCAGACCCAGGAAACCCTCATGTAACTCCCTCTGCCGGCCACTGACAGTGGCAAGTTATATTTTTAAAGGTGTAACAGCAATGTAACCCACTTCGAGGAAATTCTAGGCCTGTGTGTCTAACATTGCTTGGAAATTTCCTTGGGTTGCTCCCACTCCGCCACTGTAAATTTGCCGGAAGCGTGGGAGGAAACTCCGGTTATGCGCCACATTTCAGGCAATGTTACAGCGGCAGGGCGGAAGCAGGTCCGAGGAATTCCCACCCGTTGTGTTTACGACTGTTGCATGTGATGTGCAGTATTCTTGGATCAACTGTCACGTGATCTATAGATTTTTTTAAATTGCAAATATAGCAGAAGATCGTGGTCAACAGTTTAAAGCTATTCCGGAATTACAAATCACAAGCTCCAGCATGCTCCAGCCTGGCCTCTTATATAAGTACCAATAGGTAACAATGAGTGAGATGAAAATAATTCAGAGTGATATTTTAAAGTTTTAGAAAAGAAGAACAAGTGAGTGTTGAAGGCCCAGCTTTGTGAGATGATTAATTATAACTTATCTTAAAAAGTCAATTATTCTATTCATACTATAAGTGGTTGTGGAGGATATTTAATTTGAAAATGGAAAAAATTGCTGCTTATTGTTCATCAGCTTGGTTTCTCCTGGTGATAGACTGATTGTTCGCAGAGATTTTTGGCTGCAGCTGTGGTGCATTGTGGATTTTGTGGTGCAACTTTGTTGCTCATCAAAGTTAGAAAGGTTGACTCTGGTCAATGGGACATTGTTCTACATTTGGCACTTCATATCAGGATTGAGCACTCCTTGTTTAGTACGTTCCGAATTAAGCTTTCTATGTGCTGTCCGACGGTATAACTTAAATCCAACCTCAGGCATACACCCTTTACTGCACTAGTCAGCCCTTTGGCCTCTCCAAGCTAGAATTCGGTGAAAGTTAAATTTACCTATTGTGTGCTGGTGGCGTGGAGCCTCTTCCACCAGGAATGCATGGTGAGAAAGCGCATGCACGCAGCCCACCATTTATTGTCTGGGCATAAAATCATGGGCTACCCACATGTGATTTCTTGATGAGCAAGTCCCTGCATTGGGAAGACACAATTGGAAATTTTTCCTTTAATGCCAAATTATAGGAAGTATTTTGCTTATAGGTGTTCAACTGAGACTCTTCAAACTCATTTCCTATAGGTCCTATACAACAAAGACCTTCTTCCACCTCTGTGTGCTGAATTTGAAGTCAGATCCCAGAGATGAAAGCAAGCAAAACTCATCAGTGCGGTGTTCACCAAATGTAAAAGAACTTGCATTTACATAGCACCTTTCATATACTTAAGATGGCCAATGAAGTACCTTTGAAGTGTAATCAATATTGTAGCCTAGGGAAATGTGGTAGCCAATTTACACACAGCAAGATCCCACAAATAGCCAGATAAATTACAAGATAGTCTGTTTGAATGGTGTTGGTTGAGGGATAAATGTTGTCCAGGACAACAGGAGAACTCCCCTGTGTTAAATCTCAAGAGTTTAATAACCTTGCTTGTATAACAATTCAAAGAGTAGTTTAATAACCTTACTTGTATAACAATTAAAAGAGTACGCAGGAGACAGAGTTCAGTTAACAGCCATCTTTCCAAAGAATCTTCTCAATTAAATGCACTCTATTTCCCATAGTGCATTGCACATCACAACTACGGTAAGCTATGTGGGACAATTCAAATATAACATTCAAAATACACAACATCTCCTCCCCTCTTACATTAGATGTCCCAATAGAACCACAACATTTTTAAAAAACAATAACCTGGGAGTGAGGTAGACTTCCTCCAACCATGGCTATACCCATGGGGATTATTCTGCCCCAGATAAAGGGTAAGCCTCTGAACTATAAGTTCAAATGTATAGGGGCCCGCCGCTCTCTGGTAGGATACCGGCGGTCAACCTGGCTCTCCAGTTCATTGTCTCTCACAGGTGACGTCAACACAGGTGTAGGCGGCTGAGGTGCCTGTATATAGGTCTCCCTTGCTGATGAGATAGGGGCTGAAGCGGCTGCTTCCTCAGACGGTGAGCCTCTCGGTGTAGAAGGCGGATGACCCACAGCGTCACCCAATGGCAGATAAACTGCTGTTGGTGGTTCAGTGGGTGTTGCAGCACTTCGTAGAAGCTGATCGGTGTGTCTCTTCCAGACAATGTCCTCGGGTTTCTGTACAGTGTAGGATACTGGACCAGTCTGTGCAACAACAGTAGCAGGAACCCACTTAGGTCCACCACTGTAGTTCCGTACCAACACATGTTCACCTGGACTGAAGACTCTGTCTTTAGAGCGTTGTTCACGTCGCTTGATCTGCTTGTCCTGCTGATACTGTACCACGTCTTTCACCTTTGGCGGTTTCAGCAGGTCAAAGTTGGTTTGTAGCTCTCTTTTGAGCAGTAGAGTGGCAGGTGATGCTTTTGTGGTCGCATGTGGTGTGTTCCTGTAACTCAACAGGAAACTATTCAGGCGCTGATGAAGCGTTCACTGGCCTTGCGATGCCTTTAGAGAGTGTTTCATGGTCTGAACAAACCTCTCAGCTAGACCATTGGTTGCAGGGTGGTATGGTGCAGCCCTGATATGTTGTACGCCATTCACCTGCAGAAATGTAACCATTTCTTGTGACACCCACTGTGGACCGTTGTCTGAGACAAGTTGCATCGGAGATCCAAATCGGCTGAACACCTCACCTAACTTCTCGATGGTCTTCTCAGCGGTGGTGGACCTCATTATAACAACCTCTGGCCACTTACTGTGCGCATCAACAGCCACCAGGAACATTCTCTCCTCGAATGGACCTGCAAAGTCTACATGAATGCGGTGCCATGCTTCCTCCGGAAAGTCCCAGGGGTGAAGAGGTGCCAGCTGTGGCACATTACGAACTCTCTGACATGAGGAATAGGTTTTAGCTTTGTCCTCAATCTGTCCATCCATACCCAGCCACCAGAAGTAGCTCCTCGCTATTTCTCTCATACGAACCATTCCGCAGTGTCTGGAGTGTAGTTGCTGTAACACTGGTTTCCGTAGCAATGGTGGAATAATCACTCTCCTCCCCCACAGCAAACATCCAGACTGCACCGACAGTTCGTTTCTCCTTAAGAAATATGGTTTCAGGTTTGGATCATTGCTGTCAAGCTTGCCCCTGATGATAATGTCCAGCACTGCAGACAACACTGGGTCGTTTCTGGTGTTTCGTCGGACCTGTGTCGAAGTAACAGGCGCGTTCTCCACCTGCCTAAAATAGCAGATGTCCATACTATGTTTCATAGGCTTGGTGACAGGCAGCGGCAACCTGGAAAGACCGTCGGCGTTGCCGTGCAGGTCAGACTTACGATATCTAATGTCAAATGTGTGTGCAGACAACAGCAGCGCCCACCTTTGCATTCTGCTCGCAGCAAGTGACGGAATCCCTGTATGTGGCCCGAAGATAGTAGTGAGAGGGCGGTGATCTGTTAGTAGGGTGAACTGTCTCCTGTACAAATATTGGTGAAACTTGCGAACGCCAAAAATGATGCTCAGTGCTTCTATTTGGGCATAGTTAGTTTCAGCTCTGTTCAAAGTCCTAGATGCGAATGCTATCGGCTTCTCTTCTCCGTTTGGCATGATATGAGAAACGACCGCTCCCACACCATATGATGATGCATCGCAAGCTAACTGTATTGGTAATGAAGGGTTAAAATGCATCAAAGCCTCTGACTTCAGGAGCGTGTCCTTTGCTGTCATGAACGCCTCCTGGCACTTGTTAGTCCATTCCCAATTCTTGTCTTTACATAGCAACGAATGCAGCGGCCGCAGCATCGAGGCTAGGTTCGGTATGAACCATTCATTGTAGTTCAGTAACCCTAGAAAAGTCACAGCTGGCTGATATTTTCAGGTGCTGGGGCATCCACGATTGCCTTGGTCTTGGACGGTGCCTTGTGAAGGCCTGTGGCATTGATCACATGACTGAGGTACTCAACTGATGCCTGAAAAAAATCGCATTTATCCCTGCGAACTCTGAGTCCGTAATCCCTCAGTCTCTGTAGCGTTGCGTCCCAGTTACGCAGATGGTCTTGGTCATCACACCCAGTAACTAAGATATCATCTAAGTAGCACTGGACTCCAGGCAACCCACTAAGGATCTGGTCCATAGCAGGTTGGAAAAGCGCTGGAGCTGATGTAATTCCGAAAGGAAGTCGACGATACCTAAATAGGCCCTTGTGCATCACAATAGTCAACATTTCTTGTGACTGTTCATCCACATGCATTTGCAGGTAGGCTTGACAGAGGTCGATTTTGCTAAACTTCTGGCCCCCAGCAAGTTCCGCAAACAAATCATCAATATGGGGGAGCGGATATTGCTCCACTGACAATACAGGGTTAACAGTTACTTTAAAATCTCCACATATCCTAACTCCACCCCCTTTCTTGAGCACTGGTACGATGGGCGTTGCCCATTCACTCACGCTGACTGGTTCTAGTACTCCACTTTCAACTAGGGCTTCTAAGTCAGCCTCGACTTTTGGTCTGATGGCATAAGGTACGGCTCGTGACTTCATGAACTTGGGATTGCTATCCTGCTTAATATGAAGCTTTACAGTAATATCTTTCATGCTACCCAGTTCTCCATTAAAGACTTCTGCATGTTTCTTAAGATGGCGGGTAAGTCTGGATCATTGTGTGACATCATGTAGACTGATGACCAGTCTAATTTTATTCTCTCCATCCACGAACGTCCCAGTAGGGGAGGGGTAGTCTCTTTTAACTACGTAGAGTGGTAACTTCCTAGTTTGTCCATTCAACTGAACTGTGACCTCACTGATACCTCTCACAGTTACTCTTTCACCGGTATAATGTCTTTAACGCTATGTTAGCTGGCTGAAGTGGAAGGTGCTTTAATGTCTTTTTCGTAGACTGTCTCTGACATAAGAGATACTGCTGCCTCGGTATCGATCTGCATTCGCACAGGCTGCCCCTCTAGCAAGGGTGAGACCCAGTAGCCATGCAAATCCCCAGCTACAGTCAGCACCTTCAGTGATAGTTCCTCCTCTGAAGTGTCACACTTGCCTCTGTTTTGTCCTGTTCTACAGAGCGGACATGCTTTTTTATCTTTTGTCTGAATGTTTTTTTTCTTCCTTCGCGTCTTTGACATTTTCTCTGTGTCCTTTTTATTTCTGAATGCGTGCTGAATATGTCCCTTTTTACCACAGCTGTGGCAATCCATGTCCACCACACCAGCATGCAGACGCATAGATGCCCCGTTTTGCCACAACGGAAGCATGGGCCCTTGGCTCTCTGTTCTTACTTTGTGCACTTTTTCTGTTGCACCCAACTGTTGAGCTTCCTTAGCTGCCAATTCCATGGAGATACTGATTTCAATGGCCTTTTGTAGAGTCAGATTACTCTCCGTTAATAATCTCTTCTGTATGGCTTCAGTTCTCATAGCACACACTAGCCTGTCTCTTGTAGTATCATTTAGCACGTCATTAAACTCATGGTGCTCTGATAGTCTTTTTAGTGCAGCTACAAACATGGTCACTGTTTCTCCTTCTTCCTGGTTACGCCTGTGGAACCTAACCCTCTCAGCTATTGACTAGGGGTTTGGGTGAAAAATGCCCTTTTAGTATCTCCACAATTTCGCTATATTTGTTTAGTCCCTGGTTTATCTGGGTGCACTAAAGTACGCAAAAGATTGAAAGTCTTTGGTCCCATCACACTTAACAATGTAGGTACTACTTTGTCCAATGTCATTTGCTTGTATGAAGTATTCAAATCGTTCTGTGTATGAGCCTCCATTGTTCGAGACATTCTCATCAAACGGTCCAATGTTACTGATAATTCCAGCCATTTTCCTTCTCTCAGGCTCCTAATTATCATTCACTAAGGATCCTTCCAATGTTGAACTCAACTAAAATCACTATCAGTTATTTAGTGCTTCAATTCACAGATCGTTTCACAGTTGAATAAAATGTCCTTCCCGATTTACTCACTGCTTTTCCTCCCCTTCCTCAAGTCGTTAGTACCCTTATATGCCGTCTCGTCTTCCTGCCATTGCAAGCTCCTTTATCCTCGAGCCAGCCTCACTTTAATTAACTGTCCACGGTGCAAAAAAATAGTTTTAAATACGTAAAACCCGACTATCTTCTGCACAGCAGAGCCACGTAAGTTCAGACGTCCTCGTCGCCAACTTTTGTTAAATCTCACGAGTTTAATAACCTTGCTTGTATAACAAACAAAAGAGTACGCAGGAGACAGAGTTCAGTTAACAGCCATCTTTCCAAAGAATCTTCTCAACTAAATGCACTCTATTTCCCATAGTGCATTGCACATCACTATAAGCTATGTGGGGACAATTCAAATATAACATTCAAAATACATAACACCCTGCTCTTCTCCAAAACGTGCCATGAGATTTTTTTTAAGTCCACTTGAGGGGGCAGATGGGATCTCAGTTTAACATCTCATCCAAAAGGCAGCACCTCTGGCAGCACAGTATTCCCTCGGTGCTGCACTGAAGTGTCAGCCTAGATCGTGTCCTCAAGTCTCTGGAGCTGGGCTTGAACCCACAACCTTATGACTCAGAGTGCTGCCACTGAGCCAAGGCTGATACTTGAAATGCAAAGTCTTACTAATAAGTAAGCACCATGGAAGTTTAAGCAATTTTATAAACACAAAGTACATGAAAATGTAATGATATCTTACAAGAGTCAAAAAAAAACCTTTGGGCTGCAGGAAGCTTCCTGTCAAAGTCAATACAAGTTGAACTCTGCAAACCTGTTTGCCAAGGCCCAAAGAACCAGGATGAAACTCAGAAGAGAGGTGAATGTTTCACACAGAGGTGGTGAATGCTTAGAATGGAGTACCCAGAGAGGTAATTGAGTAATTTTAAGAGGGACTTGGGCAGTGCATGTGGCAAGAAAATTAATTGAGGGATATTGATAGTGAACTGTGCATTCTGCTTTTGTAACTCTGGGGCTGGCCTAGGATGGATCAAAGTATTCTTTTCCAATCATGAATATTCATCTTTCTAAAACTGCTGTCATGTCAGCAAGTTCAACTAACTGCATTCCATGTTAAAAGTGTCTCATTCCATTTGCTAATTGAACACTAATCTTCAAATTTGGCGCTAGTCTACTCCTCTTAATGCAAAGTTGCTTAATTCAAAGTACACCTATCTGTTAATTCAATTTTTATCATGAGTAACAAAATATGACTGAATTAAAAGATGTAGATGTCCATTTGACAGTCTCATTCAGAAGGTTGTCGTCACATCAGGGGTATGCTGGGAACATATATCGGAAAATTGGGTGCTTGCTTCCAAGTTCTGATTATGCAATCCCAGTGAGCAAAGCTGTGCACCAGGAGTACAAGTTTGTAAAAGTTCGCCTGTCATGCAAATATGGGATCACTGTGCTCTTCAACAGCTGGAGGGGGTTTAAAATGTGATATGATCTCTTTCACACGACTTTTGGCCACCTCTTATCTTGACTGCCAAAAATATATGGAAATTTCTGGGAGTCTGCCTTTACACAACTGATTAGTTCAATGATATATGGCTATTAGACAAGATTAATCAATGGTAAAATCGATTGCTTAACTCCCAACCTCAGTCGTACTCCTCATGTATAATTATTAATTAGTGATGTTTCCTGGGCAAAATAATTGACTTTAAACATCAGCGAGATCTGATTCTTGAAGTGACGTGATTTCTCTCACAGAAACTTGTCAGTTATCTAATTTGTCCCATTTAATTGGTCTTTCTATTGCATCGTCTCACTAAAAATACCCTTTACATGTGTCACAATGAATCACAGAGGTTTTCTCGGAAATAGCATTTTCATTGAATTAAATCAATTTAATCTAGCTTTTCAGATGATATATCGAAGAAAAACAGAAGCAGAGGTCAGCTATATACATAAACTAGCTGAAGTGCCCGGCGGTGCCGAGGGTCTCTTGAGGACATGTTGTTGTTGGAAGAGAGAGAGAGAGCGACTGGGGGGAAGAGAGAGAGCGACTGGGGGGAAGAGAGAGAGCGACTGGGGGGAAGAGAGAGAGCGACTGGGGGGAAGAGAGAGAGCGACTGGGGGGAAGAGACAGAGCGACTGGGGGGAAGAGAGAGAGCGACTGGGGGGAAGAGAGAGAGCGACTGGAGGGAAGAGAGAGAGCGACTGGGGGGAAGAGAGAGAGCGACTGGGGGGCAGAGCGAGATGGACTGGGGGGAAGAGAGAGAGCGACTGGGGGGAAGAGAGAGAGCGAGAGACTGGGGGGAAGAGAGAGAGCGACTGGGGGGAAGAGAGAAAGCGACTGGGGGAAGAGAGAGAGTGACTGGGGGAAGAGAGAGAGCGACTGGGGGGAAGGGGGGAAGGGGGAGGCGGGGAGGAAAGGGGGAGGGGAGGGGGGAGGAAAGGGGGAGGGAAGGGGGAGGGGAAGAGGGGAGGAAATGGGGAGGGGGAGGAAATGGGGAGGGGGAAGAAATGGGGAGGGGGAGGAAAGGGTGAGGGGGGAGGAAAGGGGGAGGGGGAGGAAAGGGGGAGGGGGGAGGAAAGGGGGAGGGGGAGGAAAGGCGGAGGGGCGAGAGGAAAGGGGGAGGGGGGGAAGGAAAGGGGGAGGGGGGAGGAAAGGGGGAGGGGGGGAGGAAAGGGCGAGGAAAGGTGGAGGGGGAGGAAAGGGGAGGAAAGGGGGAGGGGGGAAGAAGTGGGAGGGGGAAGAAGGGGGGAAGAAGGGGGAGAGGGGAGGGGTGGGAAAGGGGGAGGGGGGAAGAAGGGGGAGGGGGAGGGGGAAGAAGGGGGAGGGGGAGGGGGAAGAATGGGAGGGGGGAGGGTGGATGAAGGGGAGGGCGAGGGGGAAAGAAGGGGAGGGGGGAAGAAGGGGGAGGGGGAGGGGGGAAGAAGGGGGAGGGGGAAGAAGGGGGAGGGGGGAAGAAGGTTAGGAGGGGAGGGGGGAAGAAGGGGGAGGAGGGGAGGGGGAAGAAGGGGGAGGGGGGAAGAAGGGTAGGAGGGGAGGGGGAAGAAGGGGGAGGAGGGGAGGGGGAAGAAGGGGGAGGAGGGGGGAAGAAGGGAGGGGGGGAAGAAGGAGGAGGGGGGAAGAAGGGGGAGGGGGTAGAGGGGGAAGGGGGAAGAAGGGGGAGGGGGAAGAAGGGGGGAGGGGAAAGAAGGGGGAGGGGTGGAAGAAGGGGGAGGAGGGAAGAAGGGGAAGGGGGGAGGGTGGTGAAGGGGGAGGGGGGAGGGGGGTGAAGGGGGAGGGGGGAGAAGGGGGAGGGGGAAGAAGGGGGAGGGGGGAAGAAGGGCAAGGGGGAAGAAGGGGGAGGGGGGAAGAAGGGGGAGGGGGGAAGAAGGGAAGAAGGGGGAGGGGGGAAGAAGGGGAGGGGGAGAGGGGAAGAAGGGGAGGGAGGATGAGGGGCGAGGGGGGAAGAATGGAGAGGGGGAGGGGGGAAGAAGGGGGAGGGGGGAAGAAGGGGGAGGGGTGAGGGGGAAGAAGGGGGAGGGGGAAGAAGGGGGAGGGGGGAAGAAGCGGGAGGGGGAGGGGGGAAGAAGGGGGAAGGGGAGGGGGAAGAAGGGGGAGGGGGGAGGGGGAAGAAGGGGGAGGGGGGAAGAAGGGGAGGGGGGAAGAAGGGGGAGGGGGAGAACGGGGAGGGGGTGAAGAGGGGGGATGGGGAGAATAAGGGGGAGGGGGAGGGGGTGAAGAAGGGGGAGGGTGGAGGGGGGAAGAAGGGGGAGGGGGAGGGGGGGGAAGAGGGGGGAGGGGGGAAGAAGTGGGAGGGGGAGTGGGGAAGAAGGGGGAGGGGGAGGAGGGAAGAAGGGGGAGGGGGGGAAGAAGGGGAGGGGGGAAGAAAGGGGAGGGGGAAGAAGGGGGAGGGGGATGGGGGAAGAAGGGGGAGGTGGGAGGGGGGAAGCAGGGGGAGGGGGAGGGGGGAAGAAGGGGCAGGGGGGAGGGGGAAGAAGGGGGAGGGAAGGGGAAGAAGGGGGAGGGGGGAAGAAGGGGGAGGGGGGAAGAAGGGGGAGGGGGAAGAAGGGGGCGGAGGGGCAAAGAAGGGGGAGGAGGGGGCGAAGAAGGGGGAGGAGGGGGGGAACAAGAGGAGGGGAGGAGGGGGGAAGAAGGGGAGGGGAGGAGGGGGGAAGAAGCGGGATGGGGGAGGAGGGGGGAGGGGGGAGGAGGGGGGAGGGGGAAGAAGGGGGAGGGGGAGGGGGAAGAAGGGGGAAGGAGGAAGGGGGAAGAAGGGGGAATGAGGTTGAGAGGGGGTTAGGGGGTGGGAGGGAGTCCGCGAGCCCCGCTCCCCGATGTCCCAAGCCCCGCCCCAGCCTTCCCGAGGCCTGATCTCACGAGGCCCAATCTCCCGAGCCCCGCCCCCCGATCTCCCGAGCGCCGATCTCCTGAGGCCCGATCTCCGACCTCCCGAGCCCCACCCACCCCCCCCGCTCTCCCGAGGCTCTCCCCCCCCCGAATCTCCCGAGGCTCGCCCCCCCCCGATCTCCCGAGGCCCAATCTCCCGAGCCCCGTCCCCCCCCGAGCCCCGATCTGCCGAATCCCAATCTCCCTAGCCCCACCCCCCACCCGAGCCGGCTTCAAGAGCAGAGAGAGAGACGCCGCCGCACATCCTACCACGTGAGGCCCGACCGGACTCAAGTCGCGCGCGCTGACTCCTGCCCCACCCGCCTTTACTAAGATGGCGGCGGTGGCAACGCTCGGCTCAGGCCCGCCCCCTCCAGCCTTCACAAAGATGGCGGCGATCTCGAGCCGCTTGTTCAGCGCGACAGGAGGTGCCTAGCTCGGGCATGGCTGGGCAACAGAGGCCCAGGCTTACAGGCCTGGAAAAACGGTGAAAGGTAGGAAAATTCTAGATGTTAGAGAAAAGATTTACAAATTAATTAACTTTTTTTTTAAACAATTTGTGTTTTTAAAGCAACTTTTTTTTTGCTGGATATGTAGATTTGAAAAGAAACACGCAGAAAGTGGGAAAAAGAAATTAACAGTTTGTAATCAAGATGGCGGCCACTCACCTCGGTTCAGAATGATAAGTCCCGCCCACACATGCACCGATTGGTCAACCATCAGGTCACTGAACTGTAGGATTGGTCAATCATCACGTCACCCAACTGTAGGATGGCCCGCCCGCACACATAATGAACCCGCCCCCACTCGATGCAAATGAGCGGATAATGAGAGGAATTTTGAACGTTTTTTGGATACCGTCAGTACAATTTTTGTCCGACCGTCAGCACAATTTTTGTCCGAGCTAAAAGTAAATATGCCTACAAGAGTCCCCAAATGATGAGCTTTCTTTTGATATAACATATGTGTAGGTACGCTCTATGACTTTTGATTGTATAGCCGGCCAGAGAGACAGACAGAGACAGACAGAGAGACATACAGAGAGACAGACAGACAGACAGACAGACAGACATATCCTTGAGAATGAATGAATGGGCATCCTGGGCTCTAACTGAAACAAACTAATTCTCTTGCCTACAAATGCAAAATACCGTGGATGCTGGAAATCTGAAATAAAAACAGAAAATGCTGGAAATACTCAGCAGGTCAGGCAGCATCTGTGGAGAGAGAAACAGAGTTAACATTCCAGGTCACTAGCCTTTCGGCAGAACTGGAAAAGGTTAGAGATGCAACAGGTTTTAAGCAAGTGCAGGGGCAGGGAAAGGGGGAAAGGGAGGAAAGAACAAAAGGGAAGGTCTGTGATCGGGTGGAAGGCAGGAGAGATTAAGTGACAAAAGGGATAATGGTGCAAGGCAAAAGGAGATGGTAATGGGAAAAGTAAAGAAACAAGACATGGGTCTAGAGGAGGTGTAAATGGGGATAACAGATTCTTCAACAGCTGCCATCTGAAAAATTGGGGGAAGAGGTCAACGTCAACTCAAATTTCTCTCCACGGATGTTGCCTGACCTGCTGAGTTTTTCCAGCATTTTCTGTTGTTATTTCGGATTTCCAACATCTGCAGTATTTTGCTATCATACATGTATGTTCTCTTGTCTGACAGCTGTGTCCTAGGTTGTTGTCTTGCATTCTGAAATGGCTGAGGTCCAGCTCTTCTCTTCATCCTGTGGAGGTAGTTTGTTGCCAAGTTTTTATTTTGATTCATTCTCAGAATATGGGTGTTGCTGGCAAGGCTGGCATTTATTGCCCATCCCTAGTTGCCCTTGAATAGGTGGTTGCTGGGCCTTCTTGAACTGCTACTGTAGGGGGTTTCTCTTGCTCGTTCTGGTCTCCTGCCAGGCTTCGTGCAATAATTACCCTTGAGTGGTTCGACCCACTCCCCCTACGGTTCTAGACCTTGGACTTAGGTGCAGAGAGCAGTAGTGCAGAGAAAGATTCAATAGACCAGGTTGAATAGCACGAAATGGATGCTTTTATTTTTAAACAGTTTGAAGCATTGCAAAATACATGTCATAGGCACAGATTAAAGTTACTACAATCATGCACAAATTTATGAACTTGACTCTATGGAAATGGGGAACACACGGCACATCGTAAAAGGGGAAACACATTACGATTACCCTTAACTCCCTCCCCTATACCTAAACGAAGTTTCGACCTGGGGAGCTTGGGATCATGCTCACCACTCTCGAAATCGCGAAAAAGGGGGTTCGCAGTCTTTTGGCACCGCTTTCCGTCGTCACGTGGATTTGGAAACTTCTGGCGCAGTCGATATTCTCTCTCCCTCGAGGCGGTGGGGTAGACACAGCCTCGATGAGCGCTCGTCAAGGTTGAGATCCACTATTGTGGATTTGGGTTCATGGAGCAGACCTTCAGCTGCAGGCTGTTGAAGAAGTGCCTGCACATGGGAGAATCTTTCCGGCCTGGATCGTCGGTTCTCCAGAGGGTTTCTTCTCCGTCGGCCTGGGTCGTCGATGATCTCCCGACCCCAGTACCCGGGCCACCCTCGTCGTCTTCTCGTCATGGCCGAGCCTTGTTTGGCTGAACACCGACCACGTTGTCTTTTCACCGAAATCGTCCGTCTTTAAAAAGACGAAACGTCTTCATCGATTCCGCATCTACCGAAGTGGAAGAGGCGCCGATCCGGGCACCATCCGTCCTTCGTTCGTTCCTTGTAGAAGAAGTTCTTGAAGAAGTAGAAGTCTGAAGTCGCCCAGCAAGAAGCAGCAGTGAAGTGAAGTTCGAAGTAACTTAGATGGACTTTCAATCCATAGTTATACTCTTTTGGGACAGTCTTATCTCCTGCCAAATCATAGTCCTGTCTTTGTATTAATTTTGGCGGGCAGAAATCTCTGCAGGGGCGCTTTGTCTTGTAACGGGAGCCGGTGATAACTTAACTGGCCTTCCTGGCCGATAATGTCTTTTAATGTCTTTTACATTGTCATCGCGACTTGGTTTGCATATTGATCGGTCCGGAGATTTTCCTTGATGGCTGTTAAACGGTTTCTCCTTTGTACAATAAATGGGTATAAGTGTTTTTGCATTGTCCGCCCATATCTTGATGGGCCCCATCCTGTACATAGAATCCATTGAATATTTATGCTGTTTTCCTGAGTTTCGGTTCCCAGATACTGGCTTTCGCGGGCTTACTGTCTTCAATCCAGTAGCCTGTCTGGCTTGCAGTAACAGAAATAAAATGGTTCAGAAACTGATCACGGGGCCCGGCGGCCATTTTGTATGCCCTTTTATCAAAGGTTTTTCTGTGCAAGCTTACTTTGGTCAATAAACAGTCTTATTTTATCCGGTTTTCTTGCGTGATTTTTGCTGAAAATTTCGAATCTTACACTATAGCCTGCGTGGTGAAGGAGCGCCCACAATGCTGTTAGGTAGGGAGTTCAAGGATGTTGACCCAGCAATGATGAAATGGATTATATCCCCAAGAGGATCACTGAATCAGGTCTGTGCACGCCAGCCTAACCTCCTATCCTATTGTAGCTCACAAGACAGTCCCACAATTCAGTGGGAGTCCATTAAGAGAATTGGTTCTCGATCAGTGATGTGAAACTTCTGGCCTGGCCATTCAAAACTGGAAACAACAGAGAGAAGCTCAGGTTAGTGCCTGCACAACCTTTGTGTTTTAAAGGGCAGTGCTGTAGATAGCCTAATCTCCTCTAACCTGCCATTTTATATTAGCATAATCCAATGAACCATAAGGCCCAAGGCAATTGTACATAGGTGTAGAGGTCAGGACATTTGAACACAAGAAGGTTCGGACAGATTGGGGAAAAGTGCCATGGGGAAGAAAGAGATTAAGGAAAAGCAGCAGGTTGAGTTGACCTTTTTTTATATTTAGCTATATTTGCTGTGCAATCAATCTGTTCACATGGATCACCAAAAGTCAGAAGACATGACACAGCACTAAAGCATTAAGGGCTAGAAATTAATCTACTTACCGCCACTTCGTAGCACCATGAAACGGCGAAAAAATGGCAGCCGCCGCTATTTTGCCAGCTGGTGACGGGTCCCGCGGCGGCTATCATTTTCCTTCCTCCCTTTGCGGTGCCGGAAACTGGCAGCGCCCTGGAAAAAAATGGCAGCGTGGTGACATCAATCGGCATGCAACAGCGACTTAACGTCGTCACTCCGAACTTTGACCCTAGCAGCGCTAGATCCAAAGCATGCCAGGTAAACCTGCAATACAAGTAGGCTGACAGTGGCAATGTCAACACCTCTTAAAGGGACACACACATTTATCAGGTAAGTTTGGGTTTAAACTTTTGGATTTTTTTTATGTTATTGAAATAGTACCTTGCTGCAATAGATGTTAAAAGATTTTTAAGTGTGTAGGGAGTGTTGCTGGATGCTTTCAAGGCCTCGGATGGTAAAGCAAGGCCTCTGAGAAGAGAGAAAATTCTGCAGATACTCATCAGGTCAGGCAACATCTGTGGATAGAGAAACAGAGCACATGTCTCAGGTCAAGATGCTGCCTGACAAGCTGAGTATTTCCAGCATTTTATGCTGTCATTTCAGATTTACAGCATCCACTCACAGAAGGAAGAGGAAGAACCAAAAGAGGAAGAAGCCAAAAAGGAGGAAGCGGAAGGAGGATGAAACATAGACAGCTCCTTTCTGGCTGGGATCTCCGGGAAGGAATCATCTGCCTATGTTACCCATGACCATAACCTCAATTCCCCTTTCCACGTTTGTCCCACACCTTACCTTCCCTCTGTTACTGACCATCACAGCATCCTCTTGAACCACAATGCTACCACAAAGCAAACTTGCCAATCCAAATGTATACATCTATCCATCCAATATGACATTGAGAAATCAGCTCATCACCCTTGTGCATTCTCTTAGTGACTGTCTTGTGTGTGCCTTTGCCTATCCTAGTGATGTCACGCAGTGCTAGCCCAGTGGCTGCAGCATGGCAGGTGGAAGGCTGCTGACTTTTAGAGGGGAACACTGCAAATGGCCTTGAGGAGCTGGTGGCTGGGAGTGTGAAATCGAGTGATGATGTTTCTTCTTCTTCTTCACTCTCCTCTCCCTCTTCTTGGTCAAACACTGGTTGGGCAGACTGAATTTCTTGGGTGTATGAAATGATAAGGCACAAGGGTGCAGTTGTGGTGAGGGGAGGGCCAGAAAGCAAGAGGTGCATGCCAGAAGGAGGATAACGTGCGAGGATACCAGCATTTTGTATCCTTTCTGCCCCGCCGCTGGCCAAGGGCACAGCCATGCCCCGGCCAAGAATGGCCTGCACTATCTCCTCCAAGGGGGTGAGGTGAGGCTAGGAATAGGAGCTGTGCCTCGTGATTGGTGCAGATTGTTGGTAGGTGAGTGATTGGGAGGGGGGTGGGGGGAGTTGTACATTAAGCAGTGTGAGCGGCTAGAGATGCAATTGGTAGGGGGTGGCTTTTGAAGATTCATTCACTGACCTTCACCACTGGTCTGAGGTCATGAAGCTTCTTTGGGCACTGGAGCCAGGTAGTGGGGGTGACATTGCTGGCAGAGATGGCCTCGGTGACATAGTCCAACATCGTTCCTTCTGGAGGGCCTCTTGGCCCCTGTAGGTAGAGGACCTCACTTGCAGCATTGACCCCCCCGCTGGAGTGCTGTGTGCGAGACCCTAGATGCCCTTCCCTAGCTTGGTGGGCCATTTGTATTAATATTGAAGCATTTTACCATTTTTTTTAGGTGTGGAGGACAATTCAGCTTTAAGAGTTGAAGACTCCCATTTGGGAATTATTTTTAATGTTTATGTTATTTTTGAAAGGCAGTAAGGGCTGAAAAATGCATTTTTTCACTTGATTTAAATTTTGATTAGTTTTGAATGCATTGCCCCTTTAATTCATAGCCCATTTAATTGCCAACAATGCCTTGCAAACTCTACAGCCTTGCTCCCAGAGGCTGTAGGAAGCAGCAACGCTGACTGTGGACGGGAACTTCGGGTTAAAGGCCTCCATTAATGCCACCAGGAGGGTATTGCATGGTAAGTTAGTGCTGCGCTCCACATCGCCAGCCTCTAGAGCCAATTTTTCAATGGTAGCTCTGCAGCCATTTTCAGCGGCCGTTAACTCGAGTTGCCGGTGACACCGGCAATTCTGTTGGCAAGCACGAGTTTTTCCCCCCTAAATATTTATATGTGGGATGTTCTTACAATAGGTATTTGATGACCCTTGGTGACATCATCCGAAAACATGGGGGGCGATTTTGCCAGCCCTGGGGAGTCTGGTATGGAGGCGGGACTGCCGGGAAAATGGCAGAAACTGGGGGCGGGTACCCATCCTGCCCCCAACCCGCCTCCATGCCATCTTCCCAGGAGGCGGGTACCCAACCCGCGCCGGGAAGGGGATTACAGCTACTTAACTGCCTGTTAACAGGTAGTTAACAAGCATTTAAGAGGAATATCCCCATTTTTCCAACAGAGGTGCAGGCTTCCCGATGTCAGGAAACCCCGCCAGGGTCAGCAAGGTGAGCAGTGGGTCTGTGGGGTCGGAGGGGTCCAAAAGTGCGCTGTGGAGTGAGTAATGGGTGTAAGTGTGGAGAGGTAAGTATGTAAGGTGAGTGAAAAATGTTAGAAAAAGTTTACTTACCTTTGTTTCTTCCTGCAAGCTTCAATCATTGGGGATCCGGCGGCTCCGGCATCTCCACGGCAGAGATGACAGAATGGCTGCTGCATTCTCCGATGCAACAGCCATCTGCTTTCTGCTCAGGAAATAGCTTTGGTGAGCCTTGAGTACAAGAACTCAAAGCTGTCAAACGATGACAATTCATCTGTCAAAAATTTTTGACAGATGAAACATCATACGCTGACGTTCTCTGTCACCGGCTTTCCCTTAACTGGCCTGCTAAGCCCACTGGGTGGGCTTAACATGGTCAATCAAGGGAAAATAATGTGGATTGGCCACAAGTCGATGGAGGCAGAACTAAAACCCGAGAAGCACTAGTCCCACCTCCAAAGCGCCCCCATTGGCAAAATCACTCCCATGGTGTCAGTTTCCACATGTGTGCTGACGACACCCAACTCTACCTCGCCACCACCTCTCTCGACCCTTCCACGGTTTCTAAATTGTCAGACTGCTTGTCCAACATTCAGTGCTGGATAGCAGAAATTTTCTCCATTTAAATATTGGGAAGACCAAAGCCATTGCCTTCGGTCCCCACCCCAAACTCTGTCCCATAGCCACCCTCTCCCTAGCATCTGTTTGAGGCTCAACCAAAAATAACAACAGAAAACACTGGGAGCAGTCAGCAGGCCAGGCAGCATCCGTGGAGAGAGAAACAGAGTTAACGTTTCAGGTCTGGGACCCTTCATCAGAACTGGAAAAAGCTGGAGATGTAACAGATATTAAGCAGATGCAGCGACAGGGGGCGGGGGGCATGGGGGTGGGAGGGGAGGAAGAAATTGAAGGAACTTACTGCGCTTTTGTAAGAGGCAGGAAAGATATTGGCCCAGAAATTCGGGTCTCCACGGGTGAGTATGCACGGGGTACTCACCCGTAGGCCCGATGGAAGTGCCGGTTTCCTGCATGCACTGCACATGCGCGGGAAACAGGCACTTCCGTTCCTCTGAACGAAGGGGTTCAGAGGTCGAATGCGTGCGCAGGAGGGGCTGCGCGTGCGCATCGAACTTCGGTTTTACAGGTTTTCCCGGGAACGTAAGCCTGCAGAATTTAGAAATGTAAAAAGCAGGCATAAGGCCTGCTTTTTACAAGGTAAGTGGTGAAGTAATTAAAATTAAAACATTTTTTCCACAGGTTTATTGTTTTTAAATATTTAAAGCAAGGTAAGTTTACTTTTAGCCCCGTTAGAAAATGAAATTATTTTTTTCAAAAATTTAAATTATTGTTTAAAACAGTTATTTCATGTAATTTATAGTTTATTTAAAAAATGTGATGTTTTTTAAAAAATTATTTGAAGATTTAGTGCTATTTTGGGGCCGTAGTAGTTATAAGTCTTGACAGCACTTCCTGTCAGATTTATGAAAGGAGCATTCCCTGCTCCGATTGGCTCCCCATGGCCCACGTGATCCCAGGGGATGCATCGAACTAACTGCGCCCCTGGGATACGCAAGCACTGCGTGCCGGCAGCTGGACCAGGCCCGGGATCAGAATTCCACGGGGGCTCACAGCTCAACGGCCGGCGTGCAAGGTAAGTGCAGGTCGGGGGCTTGCACACGTGGGAAGCCCCCGACCCGAATTTCTGGGCCAAAATGTTGCAAATGGGAATGGCAAAATCATACAGCATAAAAAATGGGGGCAGGGGTTATATTTTGAAATTATTGAACTCAATGTTGAGCCCAGAAGGCTATAAAGTACCTAATCGAAAGATGAGGTGCTGTTCCTCGAGCTGACATTGAGCTACATTGGAACAATGTAATAGGCCAAGGACAGAGAGATCAGAGCAGGAGTGAAGTGATGAATTAAAGTGACAGGCGACCGGAAGCTCAGGGTCACCCTTACGGACTGAATGGAGGTGTTCCGCAAAGCGGTCGCCCAATCTACGTTTGGTCTCCCCAATGTAGAGGAAACCGCATCGTGAGCAGCGAATACAGTATACTAAATTGCAAGAAGTACAAGTAAATCGCTCTATCACCTGGAAGGGGTGTTTGGGGCCCTGGACAGTGGGAAGGGAGGAGGTAAAAGGGCATGTGTTGCATCTCCTGCGCTTGCACGGGAAGGTGCCAGGCAAAGGGGAAGGGCTGTTAGGGGTGACTGAGGAGTGGACCAGGGTGTCGCGGAGGGGGCAGTCCCTTCAGAATGATGAAATGGGAGGTGAGGGGAAGATGCGTTTGGTGGTGGGATCACGTTGGAAATGGCGGAGGATGATCCGTTGAATGTGGAGGCTGGTGGGGTGAAAGATGAGGACAAGGGGAACCCTATCATGGTTCTGGGAGTGAGGGGAAGGGGTGAGAGCAGAAGTGTGGGAAATGGAACAGACACGGTCAAGGGCTGAGCCAGACTGTTCGCAACTTTGGTATTGTGGCGGAGCCACCAGGGGGACTCTGATCTAATGTACATAATTATCTTTAACAAATGATTAGCTACAGAATGAATCTGTATCTTTGTTCATATCATTGCATGTACATAGCGCGGTCCCTTTAAGATTGAGACCAAACGCGATGATGTCATCACGTTGATCACGTGATCCTCCAGCGGCGGGAAAACGTGATGACGTCAGGCTGGGGAGCCACCCTAGCCAGTCCTCGTGGAGCCAGCAAAGAGTACAGACCTGTAATGTAGTTCTCCTGTGTTTTTGTTTCAAACTCTGTTGATTGGTATTAAACATCATTTGTTTGATAGACTGACTCGACCTCAGTCCTTTAGTTAGGAATCTAACCATTCCTACAGTGGTGACCCTGAATTTTCGTGAACAATTTTCGCAGAAGAAGCGAAGCGCGACGAAACATGGAAGCGAACTCCGTGGCTTTGAAGCTCCCACAGTTTAGGGAACAACAGGCGGCCTCCTGGTTCGTCCAAGCAGAAGCACAATTCAATCTCCGAAACATCGTTGCGGATCAGACCCGTACCTTTACGTGGTCTCCGCACTCGACGGATCCGGCCTCACGGATCATCAGCCTGCTCGAAAAAACCCCAGTTGACAGCAAGCATAATACTCTTAAAGCGCGGTTAATACAGGTCTTCGGGCTCATGAAGGCGGCGCGTGCCCGCCGGCTACTCGCTTTGCCCGGGCTTGGCGATTCCAAGCCATCTGAGTTAATGAGCCAGATGCTCACGCTCCTTGGCTCAGAACCACAATATTTCCTCTTTCGGGAGTTATTCCTGAGTCAACTACCCGAGCAGGTTCAGGCTGCCCTCACCAGATCGGAAGCCACAGATTGCGCAGCACTTGCTGCAGAAGCAGATACAATTTATGCGGTCATGCAGCAATCCTGCGCCGCCACGAGGCACCCCTCCCCCACGAATGCCGCCCCGACGCCTCCATCCTCTGGCTTGTGCTTTTACCACGCCCGTTTCAGCACGAAAGCCAGAGGCTGCCACCCTCCCTGCAGTTTCGCGCCTAAAAGAAAACCGACATCAACACCAGCAGCAACTCCAGAAAAGGAGGACTGAGTCTGAGGGACGATCCGCGGCTGTGATGGCGATTGGAAATTCCGGGAAGCTCCTCTACATTACAGATTCCCTCTCAGGCCGGCGCTTTTTATGCGACACCGGGGCACAGTGTAGCATCCTTCCTGCCTCAGCACTCGATATTCAGTCTGGGAGGCACGGCCTCTCCCTCGAGGCAGCTAATGGCGGGGCCATTCGTACCTTTGGCAAACGGCGGGTCCAGGTGTGCTTCGGCGGGCAATGGTTTCAGTGGGAATTTATTACAGCCAAGGTTTCGCAAGCCATCCTCGGCATGGATTTCTTATGCGCCAACAGCTTCTTGGTGGATGTAAGAAATCGTCGATTGGTCAACGCGGCCATCTTCCACTCCATCCCTTGCTTCCGCAGTTCCGCAACGTCGCACACTGTCTCCTGCGCGTTGTCCTCGCCGGACGAGTTCACTCGCCTATTAGGTGAATTCCCGGAGCTGACCAAGCCCACTTTCTCCTCCTCGGCCACTAAGCATGGTGTCGCACACCACATTACTACGACTGGCGCTCCGGTTTACGTGCGAGCTCGGCGCCTGGAACCCGGCAAGCTCGCGGCTGCGAAGGCAGAATTTGCCATGATGGAACGGCTGGGGACTATTCGCCAGTGAAATAGTCCCTGGTCCTCGCCTCTCCACATCGTCCCGAAGCCCGGCGGTGGATGGCGGCCATGCGGGGACGACCGACGCCTTAATGACGCCACTACTCCCGATCGGTACCCGATCCCGCATATTCAGGATTTCTCCGCCCATTTGGCGGGAAACTCAATCTTCTCCAAGGTCGACTTCGTCCGTGGCTACCACCAAGTTCCCGTACACCCTCAGGATGTCCAGAAAACGGCTGTCATCACTCCCTTTGGACTGTTCGAGTTTCTACGGATGCCATTTGGGCTCAAGAACACCACACAGGCTTTTCAATGACTAATGGACTCGGTCCTGCGGGATCTTCCCTTTTTATTTGTCTACCTTGACGACATCCTGATAGCCAGCTCTACCAAAGAGGAACACGTCTGCCATCTCCGCACCCTCTTTCAGCGCCTCAGCCAACATGGCCTCATAATCAACCCGGCCAAGTGTCAGTTCGGCCTACAACAGATTGAATTCTTGGGCCACCGCATTACTTCAGAGGGCGCAATTCCGCTGCAGTCAAAGGTCGAAGCAATTACGGCATTCCCAAGGCCGCAGTCCACCAAGGCTCTTCAAGAATTCCTGGGCATGGTGAATTTTTACCACCGCTTTGTGCCCAAGGCAGCACGACTCATGCAGCCCCTCTACGAGGCCCTCAAAGGCAAGGCCGGAGAGGATACAATAGCCTGGACGGTCGAAATGGACAACGCTTTCGACAACGCAAAAACCGCTCTAGCCAATGCAACTATGTTGGCGCATCCTCTGCCAGGTGCCACCATCGCCCTTACCGCTGACGCTTCCGACTATGCCATAGGCGCTGTGCAGGAACAGTGGGTCAACGGGACATGGCAACCGCTGGCAATTTTCAGCCGCCAACTCCGGCGCAACGAACGCAAATACAGCACTTTCGACCGGGAGTTGCTGGCACTGTTCCTGGCTATCCGCCATTTCCGTTTTTTGTTAGAAGGACGTCCCTTCACTGTGTTTGTAGATCACAAACCACTGACCTTCACCATGGCCAAGACCGCCGAGCCGTGGTCGGCTCGACAGCAGCGACAGCTAACTTTCATTTCAGAATTCACGACAGACGTCCAACACATAGCTGGCAAGGACAACTTGGTAGCTGAATGCCTTTCTCGCGTGACCGTACGGGCGGTCCAGCTGGGCATCGATTATGCCCTCATGGCTACCGATCAGGCATCCGACCCTGAAACACAGGCGTATCGCACCAACACCTCTAGCTTCCAACCGACTGATGTGCAATTCCACGCTGCAGGCACCTCGTTACTCTGCGATGTCTCCATGGGAGATCCCCGCCCGATCGTTCCAGTCGCCTGGCGCCGCAAAGATTTCGACGCCGTACATGGGCTTTCGCATCCTGGCGTGAAGGCATCTCAAAAATTAATGTCGGCTAAGTTCGTCTGGAGAGGAATACATAAGGATATCCGTGACTAGGCTAACACCTGCGTCATCTGTCAAACGTCGAAGGTGCAACATCACGTTAAGGCCCCATTGGCCACGTTCGCTGTACCAGAATGTTGATTCGACCATGTCAATGTGGACCTCGTCGGGCCGCTTCCACCGTCGCAGGGGTTCACACACATCCTCACCATGGTCGATCGTACTACTAGATGGCCAGAGGCAGTTCCTCTGGCGTCTACTACGTCCGGTGATGTCGCCAGAGCAATGCTCTCCTCGTGGGTCGCATGTTTCGGCGTTCTGGCGGACATTTCTTTAGATTCTCAGTTCTCTTCCGAGCTCTGGAACACTGTGGCCCAGGGTTTCGGCACCAAGCTTCACCACACCACAGCCTATCACCCGCAAGCAAACAGTTTCTGCGAACGTTTCCACAGATCATTAAAGGCATTGCTGAGGGCCAGCCTCCAAGGCGCCGGATGGGTGGATAAGCTTCCGTGGTTCATGTTGGGTCTCCGCACGGCACCCAAAGAGGACCTGCAATCGTCAGCCGCGGAGTTCGTGTACGGCCAGCCACTCCGCGTACCGGGAGATTTCCTGCCGCTTCCAACTGAGCCGTGGTCCGCAGCCGACCAACTCAGCAGCCACCGGGAAACAGACAGGGCTTTTGCGCCTATCCCAACTTCGCATCACGGCCTTCCATCTTCACACATACCAGCGGAGCTAAAGAATGCTGAATTTGTATTCATTCGTCATGATGCCCATAGGGATCCGCTCAAGGACCCTAACACAGGCCCTTTTCGCGTACTGGAGACAGGCGACAAGAGTTTCTCTGTTGACATCGGTGGTAAACCCGACCACATATCCATTGACCATCTCAAACCGGCACACCTGGACATTGACCAGCCAGTAGAGACCGCACAGTCACCATGACGTGGTCAACCTCCCGCTGCATTCACCCCAGACCGAAGGCTTCCATCCACCAGCCCGCCCGCTGTTCAGCAACGTCCACTCCAAGAATACAGGAGTCGCTCTGACAGGCTTGTCAGACCTCCTAGTCAATTGACTTTTACTGTTAAAGACAATTCTGGGGGGGGCGCATGTGGCGGAGCCACCAGGGGGACTCTGATCTAATGTACATAATTATCTTTAACAAATTATTAGGTACAGAATGAATCTGTATCTTTGTTCATATCATTGCATGTACATAGCATGGTCCCTTTAAGAATGAGACCAAATGCGATGACGTCATCACGTTGATCACGTGATCCTCCAGCGGCGGGAAAACGTGATGACGTCATGACGTCAGGCTGGGGAGCCGCCCTAGCCAGTCCTCGTGGAGCCAGCAAAGAGTACAGACCTGTAATGTAGTTCTCCTGTGTTTTCGTTTTAACTCTGTTGATTATTATTAAACATCGTTTGTTTAATAGACTGACTCGACCTCAGTCCTTTAGTTAGGAATCTAGCCATTCCTACAGTATCATATTTGACTCTGAAATTAGCTTCCGACCACATATCCACGGCATAACTAAGACTGCCTATTTCCACCTCCGTAACATTGCTCGTCTCTGCCCCTGCCTCAGTTCATCCGCTGTTGAAACCCTCATCCATGCCTTTGTTACCTCTAGAATTGACTATTCCAAAGCACTCCTGGCCAGCCTCCCACATTCCACCCTACGTAAACTTGAGGTCATCCAAAACTTGGCTGCCCGTGTCCTAACTCGCACCAAGTCCCATTCACCCATCACCCCTGTGCTTGCTGACATCCATTGGCTCCCGGTTAAGCAACGCCTCGATTTCAAAATTCTCATCCTTGCTTTCAAATCACTCCATGGCCTCACCCCTCCCTATCGCTGTAATCTCCTTCAGCCCCACAACCCCCGAGATATTTGCGCTCCTCAAACTCTGCCCTTTTGAGCATCTCTGATTATAATCGCTCAACCATTGGTTGTCGAGCCTTCAATCGTATAGGCCCTAAGCTCTGGAACTCCCTCCCTAAACATCTCCGCCTCTCTACCTCTCTTTCCTCCTTTAAGACTCTCCTTAAAACCTTCCTTTGACAAGCTTTTGGTCATCTGCCCTAATTTCTTCTAATGTGGATCGGTGTCAAATTTTTGTCTTATAACACTCCTGTGAAGCGCCTTGGGATGTTTTACTGCATTAAAGGCGCAATATAAATACAAGTTGTTTTTGTTGTATGCATTTCTGTATATGTACATATATGGGGTCCAATGCCAATTAAAATTGAAAGAAAACAAAGTAACAATTCTATTTATTAGCACCTTTCACGACCTCAGAACATACCAAAGCACTTCACAATGTTTTTGAAGTGAATTTTGATGTGTAGTCACAGTTCTAATGGAGGAAATATGGCAGAAAAATTGCGCACAGCAAGCTCCCACAAACTGCAATGAAATAAATGATCAGACCATCTATTTTAGGTGTTGTTTGAGGGATAAATGTTTGTCAGGACACTGGGAGAACTCCCCTGCTCTTCTTCGAAATAGTACCATGGAGTCTTTTACATCCACTTGAGAGGGCAGACAGGGCCTCGGTTTGATGTCTCATCTGAAAGACGCACTTTAACATTAACTTGGGGTCATGATTGCCACAGAATCCATCACCGATAAATGATCATGGTGTTAAGAACCAATAAGGAATCCTTCTTGTGATTGATACCTCTGACTTTACTACCATTTGCCTCCATCACTAATACAGCCTCATAGCCCCACCCAATAGGTTGTACTGCTTGAAGGTCCCTTCATTACAAGTGCTTGTCATTTTCAGACATTTACATTACACAATAAAATTTTTAACAAATTATTGCATATTTTGCAAATTCTAACCTTTGAGTCATTTATCACATAAGAATTTGTTCATTATTTTGACTAAATATAAAAACAAAATCTTCAATAACCAAAGCGCTTTTTAAGTAACAGTTGGGGGAGATTTTAACTCTGCCTGCCTGGGGAAAACGCGTGGGGGCGGGTTAAATGGAGCTTGTGAATTACCCGTTTTGCCCCAGTCCAATCCGATTTAAAAATGCCTGATTTTTCAGGTCTATGAGGTGCCCATCTAGGCAATTGGGCGTCTCATACATTTATGCAAATCAGAATCTGATTGCGTCAATAGGATCCCAACGCCACGTTAACCATGATTGCAAGAATTTGGTCACACCGCCGAAGAGGCCTTGTAAGGTATAAGTTTAAAACTTTCCTTTGCGGGTCCAGGAGGAACTGGCTCGTTCTTATCTTTAGGCCCCACAAGGGAAGTGTGGGATCTTCTGTGCCTGACTCTCCCCTTCTTCCTGAACTGTTGAGCAACTTCCCTATCCGCCCCCACCCCCCCGCCACCCCCAACCCCCCACCCTCCCCGCATTTACCTTAGGCCCGTTGAGCTGCCTCTAGGGCATCTGACTTTCCATCACTTCCTGCTGACTTGTTTCCTGGCTGTTTAGGTCAGGAAGTTGGCCGATGGCATGTTAACTAGGCTCGGCCATTAAAATGGGCTGTGTCTCCCGTTGCTGCTACCGGATGGGTTGGCCACTCACGTGGCTGCTTTCCCGCCCATGAGTTAAAATTTACACCTTGTTTCCCAGCAGCTCCCTGTAAATGGAATGTACGAGCCCGCAGTAAATAGTTTAAGGGGACACGCACACTGCCACCAGGAATTTCCTCGTGGGTCCTCCAGATCGGCTGCTGTAACTTCAGCAGAAAACCCAGGCACACCGCGGAAATGGGGTTTCCTCCATTTTTTCTGCTGATTTGGAGACCCCACCCCACTGAGGAAATTTCTGCCATACAAGCTTGGCGTTGGCGTGATGTGGTTTCACCTTCTCACTGTGCTATACTCCTGCGGGGGTGGGATGGGGGCGTTTTGACTTTGTGCAATGGTGTAAAATGGGCACTAGCGATGCAGCTGACCTTATACATCGCTCCCAATCTTCATTTTCACTGACTTCAATGGAAATTAAAATCAGGAGTGATGTATAATGGGCGGCTGATCCGATATTGCCCGTTTTATATTATCAAAGTCAAAATTACCCCCTGTAGTGTAAGGACAAAATCAAGTGTACAGTGAAGCCGAGAGCTCTCAGTCCACTTTGTTCCAGTGTCAGGTCAGACGCTGACTCTTGATTCATGCTGCATTTACACTGTAACTGCAGTCTCACTGTAAACCATGTGAACTGGTCATCTTATTAGGTCGATACGCATTCTTTTTTCAATAAATAGTGTACTCTATGAATTCTGCTCATACTCATTTGAATCACAAAATGTGTTTTCTTTCAGCGTTGACTACATGCCTCTCTTCCAATTAATATAACTGATAAATGATCTTATATGGCACCAGTCTTGGGGTACATACTGAAGTTTGAATTATGTCAGTTCGCTGCAAAATTAAAAAAAATACATTTATGGTGGCCTCAAATGTTTAAATTTGTTTAAGAACGTCAGTGTTAATGTCAGTTTATTTTATATAGCTTCGGTGGAAATCTAATATATCTGCCAAACAGCCTTGAAACATATCCTGTTCTGAAGCTCAGAACAACAGTCTTGAGATACAGGGGTCTCCTATTTAAAACAAAAGCATGCAGGTTTGAGGGTGAGGAATAAAAGGTGAAGTACATTCTATCATCCATCATGGAGAGATCAGACAAAAGGTCCCCCTTATTTATTTTAAGCTTTCGCATTTCAGAAGAGCGCTTTTTATTTATACTTCTACTGAACTCTGCCTATTTGACGTTGTTTACATGAGAAGTCTCTGGACAATGCAGCTGTCCATTTCGATAATTTTCCACTTTTTATTTTTATAAAGACCTTGAGAAAAAGTAGCCTGGCTGTGAGGAAGGGTCAAATGACAATGTTACTGCAAGTAATCTAGTCTGGAGGGAAAAAACAAACTTCAATAAAGAGTAGCTCCAAACACTTGCTTAAATGCCTTTGGCCTCCATCGTTTGGGCTTTTATGTTTGAAAACCTTCACCTTTTGACAGACTTTCGGCAAATTATGGGGGGTAAGAAGGAATTTCTACCCGTGGTAAATCTTTTTGCACTAATCTTACTACACTGGTTAAAACACTTACATTAGATATTTGTGTATCTGTGTGTAATAGTTTAACAAAGTCAGGATTTTAAATTCATTCTCAGGATGTGGGTGCCGCTGGCAAGGTCGACATATAATGTCTGTTCCTAGTTCCCTGAGAAGATTGTTTGATAGGCCACTTCAGAGAGCTGTTGCGAATCAACCACATTGCTGTGAGGCTGGAGTCCTCATCTAGGCCAGACCAGGTAAGGCCGGCAGCTGTCTTTCCCTAAAGAACATTAGTGAACTAGTTATCTCTTTATAGCAATCCTATTCATGATCACTTTTACTGATAGAAACATAGAAGATAGGAGCAGGAGTAGGCCATTCGGCCCTTCGAGCCTGCTCCGCCATTCAATGAGATCATGGCTGATCATCCAAACTCAGTACCCTGTCCCTGCCTTCTCTCCATATCCCTTGATCCCTTTAGCCTCAAGAAATATATCCAACTCTTTCTTGAATATATTTAATGAACTGGCCTCCACCGCCCTCTGTGGCAGAGAATTCCACAGGTTCACCACTCTCTGGGTGAAGAAATTCCTCCTCATTTCAGTCCTAAATGGCTTACCCCTTATCCTTAGACTATGACCCCTGGTTCTGGACTCACCGGCCATCAGAAACATCCTTCCTGCATCTAGTCTGTCCAGACCTGACAGAATTTTATAGGTTTCGATCTCAATCTTCTAAACTCCAGTGAGTATAAGCCCAATCGACACAATCTCTCCTCATACATCATTCCTGCCATCCCAGGTATCAGCCTGGTGAATCTTGGCTGCACTCCATCTATGGCAAGAACGTCCTTCCTCAGGTAAGGTGACCAAAACTGCACACAATACTCAAGGTGTGGTCTCACCAAGGCCCTGTACAACTGTAGCAAGGCATCCTTATTCCTGTACTCGAACCCTCTTGCTACGAAGGCCAACATACCATTTGCCTTCTTAACCGCCTGCTGCACCTGCATGCTTACCTTCAGCGACTGGTGCACAAGGACACCCAGGTCTCTTTGCCCTTCCCCTTCTCCCAATCTATTGCCATTCAAATCATAATCTGCCTTCCTGTTTTTGCCACCAATGTGGATAACCTCACATTTATCCACATTATAGTGCATTTGCCATGTTTCTGCCCAATCACCCAATCTGTCCAAATCTACTGGAGTTTCACGACATCCTCCTCACAGCTTACCCTCCCACCCAGCTTTGTGTCGTCTGCAAATTTGTAGATATTACATCCAATTCCCTCGTCCAGATCATTAATATATATTGTGAACAGCTGGGATCCTAGGACCGATCCTTGCGGTACCCCACTAGTCACTGCCTGCCACTCGGAAAACGACCCGTTTATTCCAACTCTTTGCTTTCTGTCCGCCAACCAGTTCTCTATCCAAGTCAATACATTGCCCCCAATCCCATGTGCCTTAATTTTGCATGCTAATCTCTTGTGTGGGGCCTTATCGAAATCCTTCTGAAAGTCCAAATACATCACATCCACTGGTTCTCCCTTATCTAAAGCCAGGTTTATAAATGCCAGATTTTTAAAAAACTGAATTCAAATTCTCAATTGGCCATGGTGGGATTTTGCCAGCACCCGAGGGTGGGTTTGGAGGCGGGTCCGCTATCAAAATCAAAAAGATCGACAGCGGGCGGGTATCCCGCTCTTAACCCATTTCCCAAGTGTCGGTTCTTCCTGCGCTTTGCAGACACGGTTCTAAGCAGCGGGTCATTCATTTGTGCTAGTTAGGAGGGTGTTTAAAGTGATTAAATCCCCATTTTCCCAGCTGCAAAGCATTTTGCCACGTTTCCCATGAGGTTCTCGTCGCTCGGGAATCACGCTAGGTAAGTATTGTAAGATTCGCAAAATTCCCACATTTTCCCCAAGGTTATTAATAAAGGGACCCTATGGACAATTTAAAGAAGGGTACCCAAATGATGGCGTCCGTACCTCGTGACCAAAAGCCTGTAAGATTTTAAAAGCTTGGACTCTGTAGCACAGAACAAGCTGTTTTGGGAAATCGAAACTTAAAATGCATTTCTGTGAAAAAGGACTTTTGTGTTTGAAAACCTAGACAGTTAAGCAAACACTGAATATGCATTTTTGTCAGATTGGAACAGATCACCCCAGTTAGGCCTAAACACAAGGCCATTAGTTTGTCCGCATAAATAATCGGAAACAGCTTAGGGAAGCGACCAAGGCTGCACAGGCCGATTAAAATGCATTAATGACAATACAGCTCGGACATCAGGCCATTAGGTGCGATAAACAGCCATCTAAAAGTAGTTAGTTTAGATTGCTATAATCATTTAAAACAGCCCGCCAAAAGTGAAACAATGAACTGACCTGATTTGGCGCGCAGATAAGGGCCATCGAAAGGAGTATTACTGTAGGCCCTCAGTAGCAATCGCCCCTTGACTCTTGCCCAGTAACCAACGCTCCTTGCCTTCGCAGCTCCTGCTCTTTTTCCCTCCCGTGCTTGCCGCCTGGCCTCTGCCTGTGTCTTTCCCGACTCCATCAGGGATGCCCGGCATTGCACCAGGCGAACACGGGCAAACCAGGCCAGACGAGGCGGGATGAGATGAGAAGAGGCGAAGTGAGATGAGACGAGACGAGGCAAGGCGAGATGAGACGAGACGAGGCGAGGTGAGATGAGATGAGATGAGACGAGATGAATTGGGAGAAGATTGAAGAACGCTTCGAATAATCGGGCCTTCAATTCAGCCGACCTGCGACTATCTTCATGCAAACTCCAACTGCCGCCCGAGGAAGAGGAACCATCATCTCTGTGAGGTAAAGTACCCAAGCAAAGACTTTAACCTCGGGGTACTTTACCTGGACGACGCACTTGCAGCGCCCTGAGACCACATGACGACGGCAGGCCTCAGAGAGCACAAAGAGCGAACCCCAAACCCCACAGCTGTTTGAACTCAGCAGATTTTGACTCGGTGAGCATGAATTCCTGGCCCCTCATAGCTTAATCTAGTTAGGTATAGGGGTGGGATAAGGATAAGGGGATTGTTAATGTAATTTGTTTTCCCTCGATGTGCCATGTGTTCCCCATTCCCTGTGTAAGTATAGTTATTTTGTTTATGCCTGTAATTGTTTACCAGTAATTTCTCATAAGACTGTGTTTTATCTCTGTTCAATAAAATCATGGTTTTCTTACACCAAACCACTTGTCTACTCAAGTTTTCTGTATTGTCGCCTGCACCTAAGTCCAGTGTCTAGAACCCAGGGGCGTGGGAGCGATTCGAACCGCTCACCAACAGTCAGAGGCATAACTGACTGGGCGCACGCGACGCGCCACCCGCCACTCCCTACAGTATGTCAGGTTCTGAATAACTCTCCATTTCTTTCAATAGCTGACAGCTGCAAAAGTGGTTTAAAACCTGCCATTTTACAGCTGGTCAGTTTCCATAGAATCATAGAAAGTTACAGCACGGAAGGAGGCCATTTTGGCCCATCGTGTCTGCGCCGGCCAACAAAGTGCTATCCAGCCTAATCCCACTTCCCAGCTCTTGGTCCGTAGCCCTGCAGGTTACAGCATCCCAAGTACACATCCAAGTACTTTTTAAATGTGGTTAGGGTTCCTGCCTCTACCACCCTTTCAGGCAATAAGTTCCAGACCCCCACAACCCTCTGGGTGAAGAAATTTCTCCTCAAATCCCCTCTAAACCTTCCACCAATTACTTTAAATCTGTGCCCCCTGGTTTTTGGCCCCTCTGCTAAGGGCAATAGGTCTTCTGTATCCACTTTATCTATGCCCCTCATAATTTTATACACTTCAATAAGCTCTCCCCTCAGCCTCCCCTGTTCCAAGGAAAACAGACCCAGCCAATCCAGTCTCTCCTCATAGCTAAGATTCTCCACTCCCGGCAACATCCTTGTAAATCTCCTCTGTACCGTCTCTAGTGCAATCACATTTTTCCTGTAATGTGGTGACCAGAACTGCACGCAGTACTCCAGCTGAGGCCTAACTAGTGTTTTATACAGTTGAAGCATAACCCCCCTGCTCTTGTATTCAATGCCACGGCTAATAAAGGCAAGCATTCCGTTTGCCGTCTTAACCACCTTATTTACTTGGCCTGCTACCTTCAGGGATCTGTGGACATGTACTCCAAGGTCCCTTTGTTCCTCTACACTACTCAGTGTCCTACCATTTAATGTGTATTCCCTTTCCTTGTTAGCCCTCCCCAAATGCATTGCCTCACACTTCTCCGGATTGAATTCCATTTGCCACTGTTCTGCCCACCTGACCAATTTATTGATATCTTCCTGCAGTCTACAGCTTCCTTCTTCAGTATCAACCACACAGCCGATTTTAGTATCATCTGCAAACTTCTTAATCATACCCCCTATATTCAAGTCAAGATCGTTGATATATACCACAAAAAGCAAGGGATCTAGTACTGAGCCCTGCAGAACCACACTGGAAACAGCCTTCCAGTCACAAAAACACCCATCAACCATTATGCTCTGCTTCCTGTCTCCGAGCCAGTTTTGAATCCAACTTGACACTTTGCCCTGGATCCCATGGGCTTTTAACTTTGTGGCCAATCTGCCATGTGGAACCTTATCAAAAGCCTTGCTAAAATCCATATACACTACATCAAATGCACTACCCTCATCTACCCTCATTGTTACCTCCTCAAAAAATTCAATCAAGTATCTTTCTAAATGAAGATTTATCCTGTCCTTCAGAATTCTTTCCACTACTTTTCCCACCACCAAGGTTAGGCTGACTGGCCTGTAATTATTCGGTCTATCCTTTTCACCCTTTTTAAACAAGGGTACCACATTAGCAGTCCTCCAGTCCTCCGGCACCACACCTGAAGGCAGAGAGGATTGAAAAATGATGGTCAGGGCCTCTGCTATTTCCTCTTTTGCTTCGCTTAACAGCCTGGGATATATTGCATCCAGGCCTGGGGATTTTTCCACTTTTAAAGCTGCTAACCCCTTTAATACTTCCTCTCTCACTATGTTTATTTCATCTAATATTTCACACACATCCCCCCCGATAGCAATGTCTGCTGCGCCCCTCTCTTTTGTGAAAACAGACGCAAAGTATTCATTAAGAACCCTACCGACGTCTCCCGCCTCCACACACAGATTACCCTCATGATCTCTAATAGGCCCTATCCTTTCTTTAGTTATCCTCTTACTCATAATATATTTTTAAAACACCTTTGGGTTTTCCTTGATTTTACTTCCAAGAATTTTTCATGCTCTCTCTTTGCTTTCCTAATATCCTTTTTAATTGCACCCCTGCACTTTCTGTACTCCTCTAAAGATTCTGCAGTATTTAGCCCTCGGTATCTGCCATACGCCTCCCTTTTTTTCTTTATTCTACCCTGCTGTAGGATTCGCAAAATTGGACTTTATATTAATAAGGGTCAAATGGCAGAAGAGGCCATGATTTTAAAGACTGTTTTAAAAGAAGCCCAGAAAAAGGGGCATACAATGGCCGCCATACCATGTGACCAGCTTATTGGTACACTTTAAAATGGTTCTTGCGCAACCTCAGACAGATTTGTGGATTCAACCCACAGTAAGTTCTGGAAGGCGTTTCTGAGAAAACGAAACCAGACCCACATGTATGCATATGAATTAGATGCAGATCTAGTCAAGATCGGCCTGGAGAAAGAGGCCATCAAAATGTTGCCCCAGACAAAAGGGGACAATTTCATATTCATGAGAACAGCACCCAGGACTACATAACGAGATCAGCAGGCCATTAAAAACAATGAAGGTAATTCCAGACCAGAGATGGGCCTGTACCAGCCGTTTAAGACATTTTAAAATATAATGACTACCACTGTGCTCCCAGGCCGCCAAAATAAAACAAAGACTAACCTGATTTTGGGCGGGAAGTGAAGCCTCTGGAAGAAAGGTATATCTGGAGAGACTTTTTGGCAGTTGGGGCAAGCGAGTTGGAATGCAGACAGTTGCAAGCCCGCAGCTTGAGCTCAGACACACAGCTTGAATCCGGACACCCAGAAGAAGAAGCAGGCAATCGCAGGAGGAAGAAGAAAGCCAACATCGAGAAGGCCATCTCGAAACCGGCGTTCCGCCCTGGGGAAGCACATCGGTAGATCATCGACCATCCCCGGGCCGTTGCCGGAACGAGAGGCCATCGACCCAACTTGGGAGAAGAGACAAAAAAGTAAAGATCCCAAGAGGAGAAACCTTCCAGCCACCCCAGCTCGGGAGAAGAGAAAAGAAACTGAAGAAGCGATGGGAGCCAGCCCAAGGCTCCTCTAACCAGGGTCGAGCCGACAATCCTCGACCCCGCCGACATCCAGGCCCGCCGGTGTCCAGCCGCCCCCGACCCCCACCTCAGGAGAGAGGTGTGGCGCAGCTCGCAGGGGCTCCACGATCCACGTGGAGATGAAACACCTGAAAGGACCAAACACAGACTCGATTTCAAAACCTTGCACTTCCTAGTGGGATTGGTGAGCATGTTTCTAGCCCTTCACAATCAGATCTAGATAGGTTTAGTAAGGGGGTGGATTTTAAGGGTACAATTAACATGAGTTGTTGTCCCTCGATGTTCCGTGTGTTTCCTTATTTCATGATAATCTTTGTAGAGTATAAGATGCCTGTATTTGCTTTAGTTAGTACTGTGTCGTTATGATTTGTTTGTGTGTTTTTCCTTCTCATGTACTCCCTTATCTGCTTGCATTTGATTTAATAATTTTCCTTATGCAATAAAGTTTCATTTTGTTTCATCAAACTTGGTGTACAAGAGTTTTCTCTACATTGTAGTTCCTGCGCCTAAGTCCAGAGTATAGAATCTAAGGGGCGAGTGGGTCGAACCACTCAAGGTTTTACTGTGCAAGAGAGAGAGTCTTCTAGAGAGAGAAACCTCAGGGAAACCTCTCGAGGGAAACCCCTTACACTGCATGTCTCTAGACATCCAGGGGGCTATAGAATTGTTAGTCACATCTTTTTTCTTTAAGGGCACATATTTGGTCTGAATCCTCCAGATCTCCTCCTTGAATGCCTGCCACTGCTTTGACACTGATTTACCTTCAAGTAGCTGTTTCCAGTCTACTATGGCTGAACCCAAAATTTGCTTTTCCCCAATTTAGAATTTTTATTCCTGTTCTATCCTTGTCCTTTTCCATAACTACCTTAAATCTAACAGAAATATGGTCACTAGCACCAAAATGCTCCCCCGCTGATACACCTTCTACCTGCCTAGCTTCATTCTCTAAAACTAAGTCCAGAACCTTGTTGGGCTTGCTACGTACTGGCTAAAAAAGTTCTCCTGGATGCATTTTAGGAATTCCGCACCTTCTATACCCTTCACGCTAATTTTATCCCAGTTAATATTGGGGTAGTTGAAATCCCCTACTATTATTGCCCTATAGTTTTTGCACTTTTCAGAAATTTGTCTACATATTTGTCCTTCTATCTCCCTCTCACTGTTTGGGGGTCTGTAGTATACTCCCAGCAGTGTGATTGCTCCTTTTTTGTTTTTCAATTCTACCCATATGGCCTCGTTTGATGATCCCTCCAACATATCATCCCTCCTCACAGCTGTAATAGTTTCTTTAATCAATACCATGACCCCCCCCTCACTTTTTACCTCCCTCTCTATCCCGTCTGAAAATCCTGTAACCAGGAATGTTGAGCTGCCATACCTGCCCCTCTTTCAGCCACGTCTCTGTAATAGCTATAATATCATAGCCCCAAGTATCTACCTGTGCCCTCAGCTCATCTGCCTTGTTCGCTATACTCCTTGCATTGAAGTATATACCATTTAGTGCAGGCAACCCACCTTGTTGACTACTATCTAGCCCTTGATTCCTTTGTCCTTCCAATTTATTTTCTATGTTTCTGTTTTCCAATTCCCGTTTATCTTCCCTCCCTATTGCCTCTATACTTAGGTTCCCATCCCCCTGCCAAGCTAGTTTAAACCCTCCCCAACAGCACTAGCAAACCCTCCCACGAGGAAATTGGTCCCGATCCCGTTGTGGTGCAACCCGTTTGGCTTGTAGAGGTCCCACCTCCCCCAGAAATGGTTCCAATTCCTCAGGAATCTAAAGCCCTTCCTCCTACACCATCTCTCCAGCCATGCATCCATCTGTTCTCATAGAGTCATAGAGTAATACAGCACGGATAGAGGCCCTTCGGCCCATCGTGTCCGCGCCGGCCATCAAGCCCTGTCTAATCTAATCCCATATTCCAGCATTTGGCCCGTAGCCTTGTATGCTATGGCATTTCAAGTGCTCATCCAAATGCATCTTAAATGTTGTGAGGGTTCCTGCCTCCACAACCCTTTCAGGCAGTGAGTTCCAGACTCCAACCACCCTCTGGGTGAAAAAGTTCTTTCTAAATCCCCTCTAAACCTCCCGCCCTTTACCTTGAATCTATGCCCCCTAGTTATTGACCCCTCTACTAAGGGAAAAAGCTCCTCAGCATCCATCCTATCTATGCCCCTCATAATTTTGTACACCTCAATCATGTCCCCCCTCAGCCTCCTCTGCTCCAAGGAAAACAAACCCAATCTGCCCAGTCTCTCTTCATAGCTGAAGCGCTCCAGCCCTGGTAACATCCTGGTGAACCTCCTCTGCACCCTCTCTAACGCAATCACATCCTTCCTGTAGTGTGGCGACCAGAACTGCACACAGTATTCCAGCTGTGGCCTAACCAGTGTTTTATACAGCTCCATCATAACCTCCTTGCTCTTATATTCAATGCCTCGGCTAATGAAAGCAAGTATCCCATATGCCTTTTTTACCACCTTATCCACCTGTTCCGCCGCCTTCAGGGATCTGTGTACTTGCACACCCAGATCCCTCTGACCCTCCGTCTTGCCTCGGGTCTCTCCATTCATTGTGTATTCCCTTGCCTTGTTAGTCCCCCCAAAGTGCATCACCTCGCACTTTTCCGGGTTAAATTCCATTTGCCACTATTCCGCCCATCTGACCAACCCATCTATATCGTCCTGCAGACTGAGGCTACCCTCCTCACTATTTACCACCCTACCAATTTTTGTATCATCCGCGAACTTACTGATCATACCCTTTACATTCATATCCAAGTCATTAATGTAGACCACAAACAGCAAGGGACCCAGCACCGATCCCTGTGGTACCCCACTGGCCACAGGCTTCCAGTCACAATCTTCTTATCTTCCTATTTCTGAACTCACTAGCACATGGCACTGGTGGTATTCCGGAAATTACTACCTTTGAGGTCCTGCTTATTAACCTCTTTCCTAGCTCCCTAAATTCTGCCTGCAGGACCTCATACCTCTTCCTACCTATGTCGTTGGTACTGATATGGACCATGACCTCAGGCCATTCAGCACCCCCCTCAGAATGCTCTGCAGCCGTTCAGTGACATCTTTATCCTGGAACTAGGGAGGCAACATACTATCCTGAAGTCACATCTGTGGCCGCAGAAACACCTGGCTGCTCCCCTAACTATTGAATCCCCTATCACTATTGCTCTCCCTCTCCTCTCCCCCCCCTCCCCCCCCCCCCCCGCCTGTGCAGCTGAGCCTTCCATGGTGCTGTGGACTTGGCTCTGGCTGCACTCCCCAGAGGAACCATCACCCTCACCAGAACTCAGCACCGAATACTGGTTGGTGAGCAAGATGGGCTCAGGGGACTCCTGCACTACCTGCCTGGTCCTCCCCTTCTGTCTGATGTCACCCATTCCCTCTCTGTCTGCACACTCTTAAGCTGCGGGTTGACAACCTCCCAAAACATGTTATCCACATAGCTCTCAGCCTCGCAGATGCACAGCAGTGACTGCAGACGCCACTCAAGCTCTGTAACCCAGTGCTCGAGCTGCTGTAGCTGGCGTCACTTCCCGCAAATGTGGTCGTCCAGACCACGGGACATGTCCAGGACTTCCCACATGGCACAGGATGTGCATTCCACGGGTGTGAGCTGCCCTGCCATACCTCTAATTAACCTCTAATTTACTAACCTAGCTGGAATAAATTTAAAATCCTTAAAAAAGCCAAGTATAAACACTTAGCAGATACTCAGCTCAGCTCCCTCCCCTTGTGCCGGCGTCACTTTTGACTTCTGACGTCACTCTTTCAAAATTCTGCCGGTGCTGAGTTGGTACCACCGCTGCAGCCTCGCCGCTCCACCCAGGTCCGCTCTGCCACTGCTGCTGCTGCTGTGAGGCCTACCTGCGCCTCAGGCTCTCTTTTTACCACCGCTGCCACCTCGCTGCTCCTCCCTGGTCTGCACTGCCGCCGCTGCTGCTGTGGCCAATCTCAGAAGCTTCAGCCTTCGGTATTTAGAACCTACTTTTGAGTTTTATGCACTTTTGAAGTGTTTGGAGTAATCTCTCTATCCATTGTCACCTCCTTGGAATAACCTATCTCAACATTTACAGATTACTTCTGTCATCTCAACCTCAACTGCCATCTATTCCATCAGCATCAGTGCCCTTGAAAAAATCTCACCTTGGTCCTCAGTATCCCAACACGATCAGCCCCAACACCAGCATCACTGGGCACACCAGCAGCACCAACATCCACACCAGCCTTCTCCGCAATCAACTGATGCTGCACTGGACTCAGGGCATCATCACCCATGCACATTGCTGCCTGGGACACCAGCGATAATCTCACCATGGACAGGTTTACTTCACTTAACACTGTACACCCTGACTGCCACAAGATGCACCAGCTTGGCACTACCCCACACCAGCACCAGAAAGCATCCCTACAATGTCCAAGCCATTCCTTTCACACTCATCACCATTGGGGGGTGGGGATGTTATGTTTCACCATTCACTGCAAATTACTAAGCCACTTTCAAAGGTGCATACAAATCTGTCCAAGAGGCAAAGTGGTGACAAAGAGGATTTCAATGCTTGACAACACATTAACAAAAAGTTTACATTGTGGCGTACCGATCACAGAAAGGACACAATCCGCTTTTCGGTCTGTAGACTATAAATCAGGCGTCATGCCTTTAAGAAGGATCACACCTTTAAGAAACTCGATCTGCAACATAGTTAAGCCCAGAGCGGGGGAGGAGCAGTCGAAGCTGTGGACTGATGAAAAGCAGTCAGATTTGGTGTAAGCTCTGATGCCATTTTGTGTTCAACATGTGGCCTCAACAATTAAACCTTTTCTGTTGAACCTCTCCGAGTTCAGTATTTTTTGCTAGGGGTACATTGGTGACCCCGACGCTCAGGACGACTCCTAAGCATAACCATGGCTGACACAAACGCAGTTTCTGTGAAGCTGCCGGAGTTCTGGGAGAACCTAGCCACCGCCTGGTTCCTTCAAGCCGAATCGCAATTCCGACTCCGCGGCATCACCGCCGACGCAATGATGTACGACTACCTCCTCACCTCCCTGGGTAGCTCCACAATCACGAAAGTCTGGACAACACTACAAGACCCTCCGGAGGAAGGCAAGTACGCACATCTCAAGGCCGCGCTCCTTAGAAAATTCACAGCCTCCCAATTTTTGCGCAACTGCCACCTCCTCGACCTCCCGGGCCTCGGTGACTCCACGCCGTCAGACTTGCTCTCACACATGCTTGCTCTGACCGATGAGAAACCGCCCGGCTCCCTCTTCCGCACGCTCTTTATCCGCCAACTACCACCCAGCATCCGCCCGGCGATCGTGGCGTCCAGCCTCACAGACCTCGAGGTCCTGGCCGACGAAGCCGATAAGCTCCTGTCCGCCGGCTCCAACCACGCCGTCACCCCCGACCTGGCCTCTGCAGTGTCGGCACGCGCTCCACCCTCTATCGCGCGGCCACACAGCTCAGCCACGAGGCCCCCCAGGCCCCCACGTCCCCCAAGCCCTCCGACCCAGGGCTACTGCTACTTCCATACCCGGTTCGGCGCACGTGCATGCCGCTGCAGCCATCCCTGCACGTTTCCAACCGCCCCCACACCGACCTACATGATGGCCGTGGGGCAAGCAGGTGCGCTGCTGTACGTTACGGACAGCGCCTCCGAACGCCGTTTCCTATGCGACACAGGCGCGCAGCGCAGCATCATCCCCGCGTCCACCCTCGAGATCCAGCGAGGCGGCTGTAGCCCTGCGCTGGCTGCCGCCAACGGCACCGACATCCGGTAGTATGGCACCCGCACCGTCACCATCGACCTCGCAGGCCGCCGCTACCACTGGGAGTTTATCACCACCAAGGTGCTCTGCCCGCTCCTCGGTGTGGATTTCCTGTGCACCCACGGCCTGTTGGTCGACATGCCTCGGCGCCGCCTCGTAGACATGAACATGATGGCACCCCCCTAACCCGCCGAAATGGCGCGGCAGTGCCACGCCCGCTCAACGGACGACTACTCAGCACACCTGGCTGAGTTCCCAGCCCTCACCAACCCAACCTTCTCCGCGAAAGTTGCTAAGCACGGGGTAGAACACTTCATCCCCACCACAGGCCCACCGGTGCATGCCCACGCCCACAGGCTGGACCCGGCTAAGCTGGAGATCGCGCGGGCTGAGTTCGCCACAATGGAACAGCTTGGCATCATCCGCCGCTCCAACAGCCCCTGGGCCTCCCCACTCCACATCGTCACCAAACCCGACGGGGGATGGCGCCTCTGCGGGGACTACCGGCGCCTAAACGACGCCACCACGCCGGATCGGTACCCCATACCGCACATTCAAGACTTCTCGGCTAGACTGGCCGGCCGCTCAGTCTTCTCCAAAGTCGACCTGGTGCGCGGTTACCATCAGGTGCCAGTCCACCCCACGGGCATTCCCAAGACGGCCATAATCACCCCTTTTGGACTATTCGAGTTCCTCCGAATGCCCTTCGGCCTCAAAAACGCGGCCCAGGCCTTCCAGCGGCTCATGGACTCAGTCCTCCGGGACCTGAAGTTCCTCTTTGTCTACCTGGATGACATCCTGGTAGCTAGTTCCTCCAAGCAGGAACACATCGAGCACCTCCGCACCCTGTTCCAGCGGCTCAGTGAGCACGGGCTCATCATCAGCCCAGCCAAGTGCCAATTCAGCCTCAGCAGGGTCGAATTCCTCGGCCACCATATCACGCAGGACAGAACCATTCCCCTGCCCGCCAAGGTGCAAGCCGTCCAGCAGTTCCCCCGGCCTACCACCATCAAAGGCCTCTAGGAGTTCTTGGGGATGATCAACTTTTACAACCGCTTCATTCCCAGAGCAGCCTCCCTCATGCGGCCCCTATACGAAGCCCTCCGGGGTAAGAAAGACAGAATGGCGATCGAGTGGTCGGCGGACATGTTGACCGCTTTCGACTCGACCAAAAAGGCGCTCGCCGACGCCACCATGCTCGCTCACCCACAGCCCAACGCCAGGGTGGCCCTCACCACGGACGCCTCCGACCACGCGGTCGGCGCCGTGTACGAACAGTGGGTCGACGGGGCCTGGCAACCGCTGGCCTTTTTCAGCCGCCAACTTCGCCCCCCGGAGGCCAAATACAGTGCCTTTGACCGCGAGCTCCTCGCACTGTACCTGGCAGTCCGCCATTTTAGATTTCTTCTGGAGGGCTGCCCCTTCACCGCGTTTGTCGACCACAAACCCCTGACATTCGCGATGGCGAAATCTGCGGACCCGTGGTCAGCCAGGCAACAATGCCAGCTCGCCGCGGTGTCCGAATTCACCACGGACATCCAGCACGTCTCCGGTCGAGACAACATGGTGGCCGACTGCCTATCCCGCCCCGCCATCCACGGCACCCACCTGGCAGTGGACTATGCTCAACTGGCAGTGGAGCAACGCACCAACCCCGATCTGCTCTCCGCGCCCACAACCCTCCCAGGGCTGCGACTGACCGACGTCGCCTGCGGCCCGTCCGCCGTCACAGTCAAATGCGACACCTCCTTGGCGCAACCCCGCCCCGTAGTCCCGGCGTCCTGGCGAAAACGGGTGTTCAACATCGTCCATGGCCTCTCACACCCTGGCACCCGTGCGTCCATTAGACTGGTGGCCAACCGATTCGTCTGGCGCGGCCTGCGCAAAGATGTGCGCATCTGGCCCAGATCCTGCACAGCTTGCCAGCATGCCAAAATCCACCAGCACATCAAAGCCCCACTCGAGGAGTTCACCGTGCCAGAAAGAAGGTTTGACCACATCCACATCGACCTCGTCGGCCCCCTGCCGCCATCACAAGGTCACACGCACCTGCTGACAATCGTGGACCGTACCACCCGCTGGCCCGAGGCCATTCCACTGACGTCCACCACCACCCCCGACATCGCGAGGGCGTTCATCGGTACCTGGGTCGCTCGGTTCGGCGTCCCCTCCGACATGACGTCGGATAGAGGCCCGCAGTTCACCTCTGATCTGTGGGCCGCCATCGCCCGAAACCTCGGGGTGGCCGTTCACCGCACCACAGCTTACCACCCCCAAGCCAACGGACTGTGCGAGTGATTCCACAGGTCCATGAAGGCGTCCCTCCGCTCCAGCCTCGAGGACGAGGCTTGGATCGACCGCCTCCCGTGGGTGCTACTTGGCCTACGCTCCGCAGTCAAGGAAGACCTGCAAGCCTCGGCGGCGGAACTCGTGTACGGCCAGCCGCTGCGCATACCCAGAGAGTTCCTGCCCACCGCCACGACCCCCTGGTCGGCTGACCAGCAACGCCGCGCTTTCGCCAACCGAGCACAACAGTTCGCTCCGGTACCCACCGGCCGGCACGGCGAACCAGCAACCTGCGTACCACCTAGCCTGCACATGGCCAAATTTGTTTTCGTACGCCATGACGCCCACCGAGGACCTCTACGGCCCCCATACGACGGACCCTACAAGGTACTCCAGACGGGGGACAAGTTCTTCCTCCTCGAAGTGGGCGGCAGAACTGACAAGGTGTCGGTCGACCGGCTCAAGCTGGTGCACCTAGAGCCCGACGAACCCGTACAAGTGGACCAACCCCCACCGCGGGGCAGACCACCTAAGAGCCCGACGCGTCCGACCGCCCCGCTCCCGACACCAACTGCCAAGAGCCGTTCCGGCCGTGCCATCAAGCTGTCACGCCGGTTCGTACACTCCCTACTAGCGGATTCTGGGGGGAGCTGTGTGGCGTACCGATCACAGAATGGACACAATCCGCTTTTCGGTCTGTAGACTATAAATCAGGCATCATGCCTTTAAGAAGGATCACACCTTTAAGAAACTCGATCTGCAACATAGTTAAGCCCAGAGCGGGGGAGGAGCTGTCGAAGCTGTGGACTGATGAAAAGCAGTCAGACTTGGTGTAAGCTCTGACGCCATTTTGTTTTCAACATGTGGCCTCAACAATTAAACCTTTTCTGTTGAACCTCTCCGAGTTCAGTATTTTTTGCTAGGAGTACGTAGACTCCTACAACATGACCATTGGCTAAAACACCCAAGAGCCTACCCTTGTGTGTTGTCAGTTGTTATGATTGGACTAGGATGAGGGTGAGTGTGAGGGGTGGCTAGTCAGATGGGGAAGTGATAATGTAGATAGAGAGGGATGGGTGGAGGTGCAAGGTAAGTTGGTGTGAGTAAGGATGTGCAGGTGTAGGGTAGAGAAGGCAGAGTGATGGGGATGTGATGAGTGGCACAGGAGGATGAGGTTGAGTGTGGCTTTGCAGTAACGTTTCATGATCTACTGAGATCATTAAAAGGTTTGCGCCACCGCAGCCTGGTCCTCCTGACAACATCCCTGCTTGTGCCTTCCTGTGCAATGTGCAGCCAGGTTGCGTTGATCTCCCGGGAAGGTCTCTTCTGCCCATTGGAAGGGAAGAGAACCTCCCTGTGTGCTGTGACTCCCTCCATAAGTATATGGAGGGAGTCATGGGAGAGCCTGAGTGTAGCTGTGCACCTCTGTGCAGTGGTTGTCAGTGTTTGCAGCACCTCAATGCTGCAGAACCGGCTGATGACCCATCATCAGATGATGTCATCAGACCCACTTCCTTTTAATTGGCTGGGAAACTTGCAGGGCGGGCTTAACGAGCCCAATCAGGGGAAAATCACTTGGAGGAGGTGGAATGAAGACGGGTGCGGAGTTTGCGGCTGCTGTCTGCTCCGGCCGCACCAGACTCGCCACAGCTGGTGAAATCATGGCCACATTTTCTGAATTATTAGTTCAGGCCTCTGGATTACTAGTCCAGCACCAAATATCCTTACACTAGCATATCCATCAAGTTAACAGTTTTATTATAATAGTTAAGGAATTTAACAAAAATAATGTGCTAAATATGGCATGCAAAGTAATTTCCGACCCCTGCTCTCTAAAATCATGTTGTGGGATACTAGCCAATAAACACTTGACCTGTGTCTGAAATTTCTCTCTATTATTTCAGCAGAGGCTAACTCCTCCATTAAAATAGTAGCGAGAGGAATTTCAGATGAATGTGTAAAGCTGCTAGCTTATCTACTAGTATCCTCTGCTGTAAAATCCGGTACATAAAGACCTAAGTTCAACATAGCTGCCCCCATTTTACAGGTGTGGAATGGGCCCAATAATGACAAATTTAGCAGAGTGACGGCCCACACCTGATTTGCGCACATGTTCCAGCAGTCGCTAAATTCCACTGGGCCTGATATATAGGCAGCCTTGGCACCTGCCTGAAATGACTGCAGGCCTCACTTCCATATTGAAATTCATTAAGACTAGATGGAGCTTCTGCTGCGCAAGCTCAAGCTTTGCAGCAGCCTGAACAGCAGCCCTTAATGGAAACTCTAGAGGCCCCCGAAAAAACACGTAGGTAGGGTTTTTAAACATATCATAATGTGGAGCCAGGAGTATTTTTCCCATCTCCACATTAACACTGTGGACTGCCTGCACTTGCCCCACTCCCATTTGCCCCGCCCCCCCCCGCATTATTCACTGGACTTAACTGCGGGCCAGCTCAGGGTCCAACTGCGGGTCAGCTCAGTGTCCGAACTGGAGAAAGTTTGAGGCCTGGTGAGCTACCTGATTTATTCTAATGAAAGCCAAGAACTAATTTAGGACCAAATTCAGGCCTCTCATTATCTGACACACGAGTTCAGTGAGCTAATTATTTCGTGCCCATTATCGAGCGCTATTGAATTTAGGCCCCGTGATGTTTTGCGTTAGTGAGATAGTGATTGAAACTCCTCTGAGTGTTACTGTTTGTGCACAGGTTAGAGCAATTATATCAAATTCCTGTGAACACTGTTTTCATGAAGCTGCTATAAACAACTTAGCAATCTGGCTATAACAGTACACACAGGGGGAAATGACCAGCATGCTAAAGATAGCGTACAAAGGACTTTCAACCCCACTGGGTGATTTCACTAATCCCAGCAGGAGTGCATCCTGTGATGTTTCCGAGATGCTCCATCTGTGAGAACCACTCCTTGCTTGGAGCATTAACTGCCCCTGATATTTACAGTAGTGCACAAAATCTTACCCCTGATTGAGGTAGTACTAAAGACCAAAATGACACATAGTAATAAAAGGTGCAGACCTGCAATCTGTGCTGAATACTGCTATTGAATATTCTAATAGAGTTTTGAAGTGCAACAAGTGATGTAAATGATAGGGTTTCAGCTTTGCTGCTCTCATTATAGCCCAATTGCATGACTGTTGTATGAGCTGTCATGGGCCATTCTTTATTAATCGCCCATGATCTTGTGATGTGGGCTCAATGAGGCTTGATTTTGAAATCTTAGAAAGAAGTAAAAAAAGAACTTGCATTTATATAGCGCCTTTCATGACCTAAGGACGTCCCACGTGCTTTACAACCAATGAAGTCGTTTTGAAGTGAAGTCACTGTTGTAAGATAGGAAGGTGGCAGCCAATTTGCACACTGCAAGGCCCTGCAAACAGCAATCAGATAATGACCAGATCGTTTTTTGGTGATGTTGGTTGAGGGATAAATATTGGCCAGGACACTGGGGAGAACTTCCCTGCTTTTCTTCAAAATAGTGCCATGGGATCTTTTACATCCTCCTGAGAGGCAGATGGTTTAACATTTCATTCAGAAGTTGGCACCTCTGATCGTGCAGCGCTCTCTCAGTACTGCACTGGAGTGTCAGACTAGATTTTGTGCTCAGATCTCTGAGTGGGGCTGGAACCCACCCCCTTCTGGCTCAGAGGTGAGGATGCTACCACTGAGCTACAGCTGACAGTCTTCCATGATCTTATATGATTTTGATGCTAAGGCCCCAAAACTGTGAGACTACACGCTTGGGGCAGAGAATTGCTCAATGGGAGAAACAGACAAGTCATGCAACCAGTATGCAGGACTCCTGATTTTCCAGTAACAGTTAGAAAATCACAGGCGCTGTGAATGGGGCACGCCCCGATCCTCAGATCCGTGGTCTCGCTGCATCAGGAATGGAGATCGGCAATCTTGTGGTTCAATATCTTTGGGCATGTTACCTTGCTCAGTTTTCTGTTTGCATTGCCTGATTCCTTTGTGCATCACATGCAAATTTCTGGGGAAATTAAATCCCTCTTCTTAATGGAAAACGGAAGACTGCTCTATAATTAACAACCTGCTAATGACATTGCAGGAATGAGCAGCTTCACAATATCCCAATTACTGAGACTAAAATTTCTTTGAAGGATTGTTAATTGTAGACAAAAAGGAACAAGCATTCTCCTGTCTTTCATTAAAAGAGGAATTTCACTCTCTCTGGTGCCTGGATCATCATCGCTCACAGAATTGGCCAACTGGTGAGTGTTGTCACCTGCGTGGAGACCAGGCCTAGTGCACAGTGATGGCGACAGGTTAGTTTGTGGATACGTGCAGGCAGAGCATTCATCAAAGAACAACTGCAGCATCGTGTGGATCAGTTAGAAAGTATCGTCTGCTCACATAGAAAGCTCAGGGACCCATCTCCAGCCAGCCTGTTTTCAATTAAGTAGTATATATATATTTTTCTCGCAAGTGGAATTATCTTTTGAATTTGAGTGGGAATAATTAGAGCTTGTAATTGAAAAAAATTCCTCTTAAATTCTAACGATGAAAACCAAGCAGGAGAAAAAGGTAACTAACAAGCTGCTTTTAATGAAAAGGAATCAATCCACCTGAATTCCAAAATTCCCATTAACATGTAGAAACACTTAGGGCTAAGTTTCCCTTTGATTATTAATTTTAACAAAATAGCAGACTCGAGTGGACAGATGAGGGAGATTGTAGTGGCAGACTTTTTCCCACTATTCAATGTCTTTGCAAGATTGTATGCTAAGTTCAGATAAAGAAAGTTCTGCTCATTTGACCTCATCATTTCAGAATACCAATCCTACTGTCTTCCCATTACACCACCTAACTGTTGTTCAAAAATGTGCCGTGTCCTGCTTCCAATCACTTCTCCTGGCAACCCTGTTCCAGTGATTGACGGGTCTCTGTGATTACACAATCACCATCTTGCTCCTACCCTTAAATTTCTGCAAGGAAATTGAAGGCCAAAGCAAGAGAAAACTATGTTGAATTGTGTGGTGGAGGCAGAAGGGGAGACTAAATCAGAAAGGGAGTCCTGAACCCAGACGTGGCATTATTATATGGAGGAAGAGGAAAATTTCAAAGCATCAGCACATTAATACTTAATTTTTTTTTAAATCTGATACTGTCCAATAACAACATAACAATTCAAACAGTAATTCAGATGTGCTTTAGTCAAATTCCAATGCTGATCCAAAATAATGGCTACATTTTGCTAAATATTCAATGCAAATTATATGTGCCTGGTACATTGTAAAACTTCCATTAAGGAAATGTATAAATGAATCAGTTGCACCAATATGTGTCACACAAGTGACAGAATTCAATGACAGGATTTAGCAATGGATTTATAAAGTTAAATGTGATTGAGTTTCTAAATATTTTTAAATCATACACAATGTGAAAACAGCAATTGTAACAAAGCAATGTTATCAATAATGTGACACATTGGTGCAGCTGATTCATTTATACATTTCCTTAATGGAAATTTTGCAATGTACTAGGCACGTAAAAACTACATTTATTATTTAATAAAATGGCCTTATTTTGCTTCTGCAACGGCATTTGTCTAAAGCAAATTTTACTACTTGTATAATCTCTCCCTTGAGCCTTCTCTTCTCTAACGTAAGCAATCCTAGGCTCTTGAACCTCTCCCTATAGTGCAGATACTTTAGCCCTGATTTTAACTCAGGGTGTGTGGGGTGCGGGACAGGACGGAAACCTCCACAAACTCCTTGGCATGAGGCCCGGGAGTTAAAATGGCTCGTGCCCAATTTCAGGGATCAAAGTTCTGTGCTCCAGGGGCACCTGAAAAAGTCTGACCTGGAATTGGGTCAGGCTATTTTTCAAGCATCCCTGGCAGCCACCTAAGGCAGGCATTACGTCCATTACATAAGTAAATGAGTGGCCTAACCCATGTAAAATGTTAATGAGGCCCAATTTCAGGCCAACCTCAGGTCTCTTGATTGGGGAGCCACCCAGCTGCAGACCAATTTCTTACTGCCTTTTATCCACATCAAATGCCATTTGCCAGCTATCAGCCCCACTTCAAAGCCTATCAAGATCCCTTTGTATTTGGTTTACCTGTTTCCTATTATTTGAAATCCCCTTCCAACTTGATGTCATCATTTAGAATCCCTAAGCCAATGCTCTTCCAACCGGCATCTAAACTCCCTGGATTTAGACAAATTGAAACAGTATTCTACAAGTGTGCATTTCTCAGCAGTTTGATTTTGAGACCCTTAAACATAATGGCCTAGAAATTGGGTTGGTAGCGCCGGCGCTGAGCGCCTAAAGAGACCTAGAATTGGGGCGAAGCGCTATGTTGGGGCGGACGCTATGAAGATAGCGCCAACTCAGATATTGACTATACATTTAGCGCCTGCGCTAAGTGTTTGCGCGCGCCCGCGAGTGCAAGCAGCTCATGACGTCATTTCAGTGTGCAACGCCTTTTAGGAGCGCCTGAGCGCATATTGGGTGGCGCCCGGAGCCTTAGCACCCAGCACTATTAGTGACAGTTCGAGGGAGGGCTAACAGGCCCTTCTCAGAGTAGGGGGGCGCTATTTAAAGGGGACAGCTCTACTGCAGAATCTTCTGCCACTTGGCCTGCTCATTGCGCTCGCTGCTAGAGAGAGTTGGCGAGCTAATGTGGAGCGGAGTTCTGGGATTTGAGCTTTACAGTACTTGGTACCTTCAACCCTGTCCGAAGCACTTGCACCACTACACCTAAAAGCCTTTTGACCAACTGGCATCAGAATGGGAGCTTGTTTGGAGGGCGACGGACCTCATCTGCACTCTGTGCAGCAGTCATGACGACCTGTCTTGCCCTGCGGGGAGACGGTGGCCGAACTTGCCTATCCCCCCTGCGTTGCTCCATGCCGCTTGGTCCGGCAACTGGTTCATCCTCAGAGCCACCCCCCCTCCCCTCCAGGGGACTACTATCCCCAGTCTGCAGATGTCTCCGCTCCCCGGATTCTGCAACGGCTGGTCCGGATTCCTCCTGGTCCTCGCCTCCGGTGGCACTGGCACTGGCAGCTTCAGCGCGTTGAGCCCGAGTTGGTGCTGCTTCATCTGAAAGTGGGAGGTGGAAGAGTGGCTTTAGCAAAAGGACAGGTTTGCTGAAAGGCATGCCAGATTGCGGCAAGGCTCTGACATGGCTGCACACTGAGGATGCATGCTGGCGGGGGGACCAACTGGAAGGCAACAGGTGGAAAAGGTGAGAGTCTTACGCTCGCTGTCGGTAATGGGGTCGCTAGATGCAGTGGTCACTGGACCAGACAGACATCCTCCAAGTATCTGGTGCACTCTCTCCTCCAGATCCGTGAGAGTGACCACTTGTGCAGGTCCGCCACCGGTTCGACGCTGCTCCTTTCTAATCTGTGCCATCTTGGGCTGCAGGGGAAAGAAGGGGAGGTTCTGTTACATGAGGCCTTGAGACCTCATCGCATGCCCCCCATGGTGCAAGAGCCCTTACATGAGGCCTTGAGACCTCATCACATGCTCCCCATGGTGCAAGAGCCCTTACATGAGGCCTTGAGACATCTGTCCATGTGTGTGGCCAGAAAGGGCCATGGGTGCATACTGACAGATGGCCATTGGCGCATCATTGCAGCAGGGTGCCCGAAGTCAGCTGCAGATGGAGGGAAGCACAAGTTTGGTAAACCATCACTCACCCTAACGATCCGTGTGAGGTCGTTGAATTTCTTCCTGCACTGAACAGGGGTCCTGGTCGCCATGCTGCTGGAATTCACCCTCACAGCAACCTCCCTCCAAGATCGTCGATAAGCCTTCTGATTTGGCCTCTTGCCATTATCCGGATACAGGACCTCTCGACAGTGTTCAACTGCAGCCACCAAGTGGTCCAGAGCCTCAGTGCTGAAGCGCTCTGCTTTCTGCCTTACCTTCTCCATAATGCACAAGTTTCTAACGCCAGACAAGGGCGAGCGCCGAATCTGAGGCCTTCGGGGCGTTGGGTGTTTAAGCTCAGTCTGACTGACCCGCCCCTTTAAGAGCTGGCCGGCGCCTGTAGGTCTCGTGCTTTCCCGTAATTGAGTTCACCTGCGCTGCGCCCGTCCGCGTCGATATTGAGTAGCGCCTGACCTTTTGCGCCTTAAGAGCACCGTGCAACGGCTGATTTAGCGCCTCAATCCCCTTTGGGGGCGATGCAACCCAATATCGTGCCAGGCGGTGATAAGTTTCGTCTGGCTATAAACTTAGCGCATCGCCAGTTCTAACGCCTCAAGCGGGGCTATACCCAATTTCTAGGCCAATGATTATTATTTCCCTACTGTGACAAAAAATCCTCAATATAGGGATTTAATAATGATCACTTTTTGCAAGGCTGATCACTGGATTTCATTGACTACACTAAAACGTGGCAGACTATTTTTCTAAAGACGCATTTACACTACAGCTGTAGTGTTAGTGCAAAGTGTTTACATGTGAATGCAGTCTGAATCTAGTGTCAGAGCCCAACTGACACAGGAGCAAAGCGGAGTGACATTGCCTGGAGGAGGGAGTCTCATTCCGCTTCCCATTGGAGTCTGTTTGGGACATAACCAATGTTGTCTTTAATTTGTTTTTGGGTGTGCGGTCCATTTAACGGGCTGCTCGGCCCATTCAAATTCCCACATATGCACAGTTTTTCCTGTTGTAAAGCCGGCAAGCGGCCTGCACGGGAGCTCCAGACAGCTGCGCGGCTGCACAGCTAAAGGGAACATTGGCCATGACACCCAATTTACGCTCACAGGGTCCATTTTGTCTGTTAAGGGATCAACTGGCTGAGCATCCCGGCGGCAAAGAGATGGCTGTAATTTTGAGGCCCCAGCCTTGTTTACATCGAACCAGCGAGGTGCCAAACGGTCAACCTGATGCAGATTGCCGGATTAAGGCCAATATCGAGCCACCCCGATCGGCAGCAAGGTCAGTGTAGGAGAGTGGGTGATCATAAAGTGGGGGGGGGGCGGTGCGGTCCCGGTCAGCAGCGGACCAGGTTATTTTTGTGGGGCCGTCTGCTCTTTCTGACCCCACAAATATAATTTCAAACTTACCTCTCCTGGGCCCCTATTGCCTGTGGAATTGATTGCAGAGTGCACGGCGCAGGATTCGACCAGTTCCTTGTAAAATGACAATCGGGGTTCTATTTACATCATAGGCCCCAGATTTGCATGCTAAAAGGGGCCTACTGCCTTCAGCCACCCAGTGTTAGTTCCTTTCAAAATGGCGACAGTTGCAGCGGCGGCCCGTACAGGGCGATAAGCACTGCACCACAATTTTAACTGTATTATTGTTCATTTGCACCAGTCGGGACAAGTTAAAGTCGGACCCTTATCTTCAGTTCAAAGCCTAAAGTGTTTCTTACTAAAGTTAACCTAGTAGTGTGATAACACTACAAGCTAACCAAATCTTGACTGTCACTATGAAACAAACACCAAACCTCAGTCCTTTCTTTTTGTACTTGCAATTGATTGTTATCCTTCAGTTCCTAATAGTGGAAAGGATGCTGTGATTAGAAACATATTTCCTAGTTTATACTTTCACTTACTTTATCAAAATCATTCGTAAAAGAAGGAAAATGTATGCTAGCCCTGTTTTGGTTACAACTCATGGTACCTCAGGTAGATTGCCATTTGCTTTGTGTATTTGAAAATGTTTTACAGTGCACCTACACTCCGCAAGTTTAGTTGATGCAAAGCAGAAGCAATTTTGTGAAGGCCTTCCTCCTCTTCATTCGGCTGTGAGGACTGACCCTGAATTTAAGCTGCATGGACACCATAAGTGTCAGTGAAACGCTTCACACTGAAAGCTCCCTTAGATAAAATGTACTAAATGTCCGTGTAAGTACACACGCTTTGTAAATCTTGTTGCTATAAGAGCAATTAACACAATTAACCTTTCCTCCACAAAAGAGGAAAATAGATCCCTTCATTTCTCTAACATCTACCCAAAGTCTCTGGTGCTGGGGATTCACTGACATGCTGTGTACTTTCCTGTTTTAAATACCATGCCCCAACGAAGTCACTACTGTAATTATTTTTAACAGTTCTGTACCTGAGTGAGTGTACACTGGTGTCAGCACAAAGCGAACGTATGTCAATGCAGCTTGAACATGGAAGTTAAGGTGAGTTGGCAGTATTAAATTTTATCAACCACATTCACTTTTTACAATCATTACCTCTTTATTTCTGTACAGCAGAGTTGCCAGCACTGTGATTAACATTGCCACTTTATATAAGATCAAATTACAGAATTGTCCACCTCCTTTTATTGACCTACTAGCTGGGGGTCCCGGCATTGCCAGGGCAATTTTGGGCCACGCGGTTTATGGCCGGGTGCTGCCGCTCCCCCGCTCTGTGTCACTCTTTCCCTCCGTCACCCTCTCTCTCTCCCTCCCCCTCTCTCTCCGTGCCCCTCTGTGCCCCTGCCCCTCTGTGTGACCCCTCTGTCTCTCTCCCTCCCTCTCTCTCACTCTCCCGCTCTCCTCTCCCTCTCTCCCCTCCCTCCCCCTCTCTCTCTCCCTCCCCCTGTCTCTCCCTGCTTTGCTCTCTGTCCCTCCCTGCCCTCTCCCTTCCCTCAGGCCCGGTGCCGTTGTGATAATTTGGGACCAGGGGAAGGGCTTTGAAAACTGAGCCCGGCCGCGGTGGATGTGCAGGGCCTAGTGGTTGAGGCCCAGCCGGGCTCTGGGGCCGAGACGGACCCCAGCTGAGCTCCCGGTGCAGCAGGGCGCCGTGGCGCGGTTAACGGCCAGCCACTGACGCTCCCCCGCCCACTCTGTGTCTCGGGCCGAGCGGTTGTGGGGCCCGGCCCGAGTGACTCCAACTCACCTCCCACTCCCGGAGCTGCAATGTGGGGGTTTGTTTGGCTGGTGCTGTCGCTGTGGGGATGAAAAAAACAGCAACAAAGTTTCGGGAGGCTGCAGGATTAGGCCCGCCCACAGACGGTGGATTGGTCAACCATCACGTCACTCAACGCTAATGAGCGGTAGGATTGGTCAACCGCTAAAGAGCGGATTTTTGAGGATTTTTGAAAGTTTTTTGTATAGTGTCCGAACAATTTTTGTCTGACCAAAAAGTAAATACACCTATTAGACTCCCCTAATGATAAGCTTTCTTTTGATATAACATGCGTGTATGTACGCTCTATAACTTTTGAGCGTATAGCGGACAGACAGACAGACAAACAGACAGACAAACCAACCGCTTTATATATATATATAAATAAAGCTGGAGTGCCCGGCGGTGCCGATGGTTTCTTGAGGGCATGTTGTTGCTGAAAGAGAGAGAGAGAGAGACTGGGGGGAAAAGAGAGAGACTGGGAGGGAGAGAGCGACTGGGGGGAAGAGAGAGAAAGAGAGAGAGACTGGGGGGAATAGAGAGAAAGAGAGAGATTGGGGGGAAGAGAGAGAGAGAGAGGCTGGGGGGAAGAGAGAGAAGGAGATGGGGGAGTGAGAGAGAGAGAGACTGGGGGGAGAAGACAGAGCCGGGGGGAGAAGAGAGAGATGGGGGGGTAAGAGGGAGACGGGGGGGAAGAGAGAGAGAGAGACTGCTGGATTTAGTTTGGGATTAGCCTGGAGAGAGAGGGGGTGAAGGAGCGCCTCAGGCCTGGCCTGATGGACCCCTGCGAAGGAAGGAAGGAAGGAAGAAGGCGAGCTCTTCCTCCCTCTCCCACCCCCTCACTCTTTCCCTCCCTCACCCTCTCTCTCTCCCTCACCCTGTCTCTCCCTGCTTTACTCTCTCTCCCTCCCTCCTGTCTCCTTTCCCTCCCTGTCCCTCTCCTCCCCCTCCCTCCCCCTCTCCTCTCCCTCCCTCCCTCCCCCTCTCCTCTGCCTCCCTCCCTCCCCATCTCCTCTCCCTCCCTCCCCTCTCCTCTCCTTCCCTCCCCCCCTCCCCCTCTCTCTCCCTCCCCCTCTCTCCCTCCCCGCTCTCTCTCCCTCCCCCTGGTTTACTCTCTCTCCCTCCCTCCCCTCTCCCTCTCTCCCTCCCCTTCTCCTCCCTCCCCCTCTCCTCTCACTCCCTCCCCCTCTCCCTCTCCTCTCCCTCCCTCCCCTCTCCTCTCCCCCCCTCCCTCCCCCCCTCCCTCCCCCTCTGTCCTCTCCCTCCCCCCGTCCTCTCCCTCCCCCCCGTCCTCTCCCTCCCCCCCGTCCTCTCCCTACCCCCCCTCTCCTCTCTGTCCTCCTCTCCTCTCCCTCCCGCTGTCTCTCCCTGATTTCCTCTCTTTCCCTCCCTCTCCCTCTCTCTCTCCCTTTCCTCAGAGCCCGGACGCGGTGACCGAAGGTCCCGTGTGCGGATCAGCGCCTCAGGGCCGGTCGGTGCGCGGCCTAGCACGTGAGGCCCGGCCCGACTCTCAGGTCCCGCTCCGGGCCGCTGCCGATGTTCACGCGCGCGCTGTCTCCCGCCCCGCCAGCCTTTACCAAGATGGTGGCGATGGCTACGTTGGGCTCAGCCCTGCCCCGCCAGCCTTTACCAAGATGGCGGTGATCGCGGGGCGGGCCCAGCGGGATGGGCGGTGCCTAGCTCGGGCGTGGCTGGTGAGGAGAGGCCGAGGATTCGAGGCCTGAGGCCTGCAGGCAGCTCATCCACCGCCGAGGGGGGGAAAGCCCGAGTCCCCTTTGCAAAAGGATTTTTTTTTCTTTTAAAACCAACTTTTTTTTTGCTGGAAATCTATGTTTCAAAATAAACACACAGAAAGTGGGAAAAATAAATCAATAGTTAGGAATCAAGATGGCGGCCACTCACCTCAGCTCAGAAGGATTAGGCCCGCCCACACACGCAATGAAACACACCCCGTGACGCACCGATTGGTCAACCATCACGTCACTCAACGCTAATGAGCAGAATGTTGCCTTTTTTTGAACCTTTTTTGTATACTGTCCGAACAATTTTTGCCTGACCAAAAAGTAAATATGCCTATTAGAGTCCCCTAATGATAAGCTTTCTTTTGATATAACATGCGTGTAGGTACGCTCTATAACTTTTGAGTGTATAGCGGACAGACAGACAGACAGACAGACAAACAAACCAACCGCTTTATATATAAAGATAATAGAAGATAAACTGTTGAATTGTCCTGTACCTATATTGATTATCTCTTTGTCCGAGTGCCCATATTAGCTTCAAGTCACACCTGCTGGCTTTACTACCCCTGAGCAAAAATACAAAGAAATGCTCCATGCACATAAATAATTATGAAGCAGGACATTAGAGTAGAGAGAATGCTTTCATTGAAAAGCACGCCCACTTTGCAGATCAGTTTCTCTTTTCTTCAAACCTTCCTGCCTAGCAGGAGAAATCCTCATTTTAATTGCTTTGCTGCACTCTTGTGGAGATCTGACATTTAAGGTCAGGAAGTTGCTGGAGGGCTGTTCAACTAAATACCGAAAGCAGGCTGAGACTGTGAGCAGCTCTATTGCATCAATGGGGTTCGGTATCCTTATAATTCCTGAATGTCAATCTAAAGCTTTCAGTCAGTGCGTAATGCATTGCACATCCCTATCAAAAGTAGCAGAGTGGAACTGTAAATCCATCACCACTTTTGCAATATCAATGGTTCTGTAGAGTTTTATGAGTGCAGTTATATATTGGTATGATATTTTACACGAAGATTGCACTTTTAAGTACTTCCAAAGCATAAATATCGCAAAGATTAGAGCATTTCTTCTGACATCACAGATGGTAGCAATAATATTATTGGAGCTACGATAACAATTTAAACAAAGTAATGTGTTTCTGCAAACCTAGGATCCCTGCACCCTCCCCATGAGACACCATTCAGCCTTTAACAATTGGTTCACTCATCTTTCCAAGTTTGCCTGAACTTTCGAACAAGGTCAAAACTCTATAGGCTTAAAAAATTTTTACTTCCAACATATTGGAAGAAAGAAAAAGAGGAAGTTTAAACTTTAACTGTTATTAAAGCTGTCCTTGCAAGTAAAGAAAAAAAACCACAGGGCAAGATTAAACTTGTGTTATGGTTAAAGCAGGCTTTTTGAATAATCTGTATGTGGTAAGAGAGCAATGTATATACTGAGTTTATTATTTGATAGCTCTGTTTGCTATGTCCAGTCCAATAACCCAGATTGAGAAAAATGTATCCCTCTGATGTCTCCTCTGCATTGTAGTGAAAGATCTCTGCTCCACCACCCACTAGGCAGTCACTGAATGACCCCTGTTTACCTTCTGTTGAGCGACTTCCTACTGTGTTATTGATGTGCTGCTCTGCCAACTGAGCACTTTGTTAGGCCCGCTCCAGTATGCAGATGCTGCTTTGTGAAGCCTGATGGAGAGTGATCTGATGTGGAACACTGGGCAACACTACACACCCAGGATTTAATAAGGCAAGTACCATTTAGTTCATCAGAAGCAATCATTGACTGATAGTTAGTCCATTAATTTCTAACTTGAACTATTAGTTCTGTCTTCACATAAAAAGATGATGCACTGTTGCACGAAACAAAAATTCAGTCATTTGCAGTCAAGTGATGAATTGAAAATTTGTTTTTATTAATGTTTTGTGCTGATCAAACAAAAATATAGAAAGAAAGAAAGATAGAAAGAAAAAAAGAAAGATAGAACTTTAAGTTATATAGCACCTTTCACAAGATCAGTGTCCCAAAGTGCTTTACGGCCAAATAAATAATTTTTAAAGTGTAGTTACTGTTGTAATGTAGGAAAACATGGCAGCAATGTGTGCACAGCAAGGTCCAACAGACAGCAATGAGATAATGACCAGGTAATCAGTATTTTTTAATGATGTTGGTTGAGGAATAAATATTGGCCAGGACACTGAGGAGAACTCCTCTACTCTTCTTCAAATAGTGCCATGGGATCTTTTACATCTATGTGAGGTGGCAGATGGAGCCTTGGATTAACTTCTAAAAATATACTTGAGAACAGTAATGATCAGTAGTCTACACTCAGCCAATTATTAAATGCCTGAGAGCGCAAGTTAAACATGCACTAAAGATTCCTCCTATACCTATAGATTGCTGTACATGCAGGACAATGTCATAAGTGAAGTCGTATGGCAACACAAAGTTTGCATTATGTTTAACAGGGTTCACAATATGGGCTCTGTAATGCTGTACAGATCACCCTGTTCTGGTTTGAGTCAGGTATAAGGGCTGGGTCTACAATTGGGTGCTCTCAGTGCAGATTTAAATATTTGTAAAAACACAGGCATTGCAGACTGTGATTTTCCAACCAGTGCTCCCTGTGGGTGCTACTCTGCGCTGTGAGTAGCCAATCATGGAACTAACCCTACGATTGGTTCACTTATAGGACAATTTAAATTATTCCAGTTTATCTGTTATCACATTTCATAGGAAAATAAGAACATGAATAGGTCATTTGGCCTATTGAGCCCACTTCACCATTTTGTTAGTCATGGCAGCTCTATCTGTTTAATTCTAATTCCCTTCCATTTCTCAATATCTGTTAATACCCTTACTTCAGAATTAAGTATTTCTCTCCCTTATTTTACTTTCTATCTGTAGCTTTCTGAAGCAGTGTGTTTTACAATCTCACAAGCCTTTGTGTGAAGAATTTTTCCCAGGATTCATATTTAATTCTTATCTAAAATTATGTCCCCTTGTTCTTAATATAGGGAAGAGTCTCTCTCTATCTACCCTGTCAATACCCATCATTATTTTAGACATAATAATCAGACCACTCCTTAACTTCCTCATCTCCACATAACATAACCCAAGGTCATCCAGTCTCCCATCATTATTCAATCATTCATTCACTTCTTCATTGCTGTTGGTTCAAGATCTTGGAACTCGCTACCTAACCGCATTATGCGACCATGTTCACCACATGGACTGCAGCCATTCAAGAATGTGGCTCACTTCTCAAGGGTAACTAGGGATGGGCAATAAATGCCAGCTTTGCAGCGATGCTCATATCCCGAGAATGAATACTAAGGAAAAAATCCCATTGTTCCAGGTACCATCCAAATGAATCATCACTGCACTTTCTCCAAGGCCAGGACAACCTATTCCTAAACCAAACACAATGGGGTAAAAATTCAGTTGGTTGCGCCACCCGTTAGCGCCTTAAGAGGGTGCTAAGTGGGGCGCAAATCAACTAGTGCCCAGGCGCGGCACTGCCCACGCCTCCCGCCAAATTCAGCGGGAGGTTAGTGGTGGCGCTAACCGGTAGCGCTGTGCCGCTGGCGATGATGTCATCGGTGTGCACAGCACCCCGCTCACGCCCCGGCCGCGATCTTCGCGAGTGCCCCCTGATTTACTGCCAGACGCTATGTCCGATAGGGTCAGGGTGGTGTACCTGCGGCCGGGGAGGTGCAATTTAAAGGCGAGGTGAGGGGCGACCATTTTTGTTGCTGGCACCTGCCTATGCTCCCATCCCCGGCCTCCTGAACGAACCCCCCACCCCAGAGTGCCAGCTGCGCTCCAAGAGCCCGGCACTTCTCTTGGGTGCCGGGCTCTTTTGCCGGCGCTCCCGATCCCCGGGGGCCCAACTGGGCCCCAGGTTGTGCTGCACAAGGCCCCTCCCCTTTAAGAAGGGGAGGAAGGCCTGCTATACCGCAGTGCGACGTGCCGCTGCGTGTGGCGCTGCGGCACATAGCGCCATGATATTCACTCGCAGCGCCCCAAGAGGGAGGCGGGGCACTTCCAGTAGCGCCCCGCTTCCCTCTTGGGGTGCAACCACTCAATTTCCGGCGCGGAGGCGCTAATTTTTCCGGGATGCCCCGGCGAAGTTAGCGCCTCAATGGGGGCACTACTCAATTTTTAGCCCAATATTCCAGAGTTGGTCTGGCCAGCACTCTTTATTGCTGCAGTAGTATTTCCTTACTTTTAAATTCAAAATCTTTTGTATTGAAGCCCAGCATCCCACTAGCCTGTTTGATCATTTTTTGCACCTGGGAGCTACCTTGTAATGGCTTGCAGACCCAAACATCTAAATTTCTTTGTTCATCTACCTTACATAGCACTTCACTATTTAGATTTACTTCCATCTGCCATTCTTACTATCTGAGTGTACTGCCGCATATCTTATCGTGTTAAACTGCCTTTGATTGGCCCAGTCAATAGTCTCTATCCTTTTGCAATTTTCTTCTCTCTTTATAATTCAGTATATCCTTAGCCTTGTATCATCAGCAAGTTTGGATATCTCCCCTCTATCCCCAAATTTAGATTATTTATAACCTGAGGGATAATTCAGCAATTAAGTGCACATGAAGCTCTAGTCAGGAATCATGGGCATGCTGTGCCTGATTTTCTGTCCATTTAAATGAATTATGGATTAGAATCCTTCTTTCGCCCTCTTAAGCCTCGCCATTCCTAAGATGCTGTTTTACTTCCTGCTCATTAACCATCACTGCTTTGTTAGGAGGGTTACCACCTAGGGAATGGTAACATTGTGGTATTGTCACTAGGCTAGTAATCCAACAGACCTGGACTAATGCTCTCAGAGATGTGAGTTCAAATCCAATGATGACAGCTGGGAAATTTAAATTCAGTTAATTGAATAAATCTGTAATAAAAAGCTTGTTATGTGAAACTGTAGGATTGTTGTATAAAACCCTCTCGGGAAGGAAATCTGTTGTCCTTATGTGGTCTGGCTCTAGACCCACAGCAATGTGGTTGACTTTTAACTGCCGAGCAAGCCACTCAGTTGTAACAAACCGCTACAAAACACAATAATAAGAATGAATCTGGATGGACCACCTGGCTATGGACATGGCAACGGCACACCCAGCTCAGTCGACCCTGCAAAGTCCTCCTCACCAACAACTTGTGCCAAAATTGGGAGAGCTTGAAGGGATAATTACTAGCCCTAGCCCTTTTCGGGCTACTCCAGATCAGGCGTATTCCCCAGACGTTCACCTTCAACTAAAGTTAGAGATAGCCGAATTCTGTAAGATGCTTTATTGGGTCTAAAGGTCCAGGCTATCTCTCTCTAAAGGAAAGGAATGACTTGAAGATGTTACCATCTTCCAGATAGCACTTTTAATATGTTTAACGAGACTGTAACCTTCCGGATATTATGAGGGTCCGGGAAACCCCCCCAGAATTCTGCAACTCCTCACCAAAGAGTGTACAGAAATTGAATTTGCGAGTTTGATACAGAAATACTATTTGAGACAATTCTAAAAATATATAGATTTATTAAAGAACTGACTTGCAGTTAACAGCTGGTGAGTCAATCGCAACTTTAACAGTTCAAAATACAAATAGCTTACATTTATTATTCTCAGAGCTCCTTATTCTCAAATCTTAACTTCGTTACATTTATACATTTCTTATTATTCTTAATCCACGATATCTACCAAAATCAAATAAGAGTACCTCTTGATCCCTGAGACTCAAAGAGTTAAAAACATACAGAGCCTGCCTCTGAAGTTAAGAATCGCTTGCCCCTTCCAGCAACTTCTGACTTTCTATCTGAAAGCTCCTTATTTTATATTCTTTTTTAGTGGTTTATCCTTTGAAGTTTTCTACTGGTGTAAACTAATTATCTCTAGTCATTCTCTGTTGAATTCTTTCTACTCTTATTGTCAATTCAGCCGTTAACTTTCAGAACCCTGTCTGCTGTATAGGTGTTTCAAAACTTATCATAAAAAATGGTTATTACAGATTTATCTCTTTGATGCCATTCTTACGAAGGACTTCAATTCAATTCTTAATATTGGCTTAACTGGTTATAATCAGACATTGTGGCCTAGAAATTCAGTCTGGACACTTTTGGGGTGCTAAAGTCGGGCGCTCGCTAAAGTTAGCGCCTGCCGGAAAGTGCAGGCCACCTCGCCGAAATTCAGTAGAGTTGGCCAAGAGTTTGGCCGAGCGCTGAAACTGGCGTTGCAATGCTCTGTTCAGGCGCTAATCCGGCGATGCGGCCTGATAACGCCGAGGCCGGGCGCAGCGCAGGTGCGGTCATGTTTTGATTGACAGCAGACACCCTGACGCCGGCCTGCTCTTAAAGGGGGAAGGGTCGACTTTGACTGCTGCCACGCCCTGCATACTGGAGCCCTGCAGCTAGGCCTCAACACTGCTGGTGGGCCAAAATAGCGCCAGGAGACATGGAGAGGGCCCGTGAACGAGCGCAGCGCTTCTCCGAGCATGCTCTGAGGGTGCTCATTAATGGTGTGGAGGACAAAAGACAGATCTTGTGCCCGGACAGTGGCAACAAGGCTCCCAGGAGCGAGTACAGGAAAGCCTGGAGGAGAATCGCCCGCAGGGTGTCATCCACCTGCGATGTCCCCAGGAGTGCGGACCAATGCCGCAAGAAGTTCAACGACCTCACTCGGTTGGTGAAGGTGAGTACCCTTTCCAGTGTCCTCCTCATCCCTGCATGTGAACCTCACATTATGGGCAAAGGGACCTCAAAGGCCTAATGGGCAGCCCTCCTCCCGCAGCAATGGCACTGGCATGATCATCAATAGCACTTTCTGCACTTACCACACTGGCCAAGCTATTCCACCATGGGAGGCAGTGCACACAGCAACAGTGCACCACACTGGCCAAGCTATTCCACCATTGGAGGCAGTGCACACAGCAACAGGGCACCACACTGTACTTAGAGTCCGTCCTTTCTCTTGCAGGCCAAGCTGGCAAGGAATTTGAGGAGCCAGACTGTCACCGGTGGAGGCCGTCCCCAGTACCAGGCGCTCACTGATCTGGAGGAGAGCGTGGCTGGACTCATGCGTTCCCGGGTGACTGGCCCTGTTGCGATCGGAGATGCGGACCCTGTACTGGAACCCACTGGTAAGGACATGACCGGTTGGACCTCTCTCGTTGCCCTAGCGCTTCAGATCTAGATCCTTTCCCACTGACCGACAAATGCGCATAATGCCACCACTCAGGCCTCCCTCGCTGACGCCGTGTCCTCACTCTAAAGCTACTCTTATGCCTTCCTGCTTTCAGCTGCTGAGGAGGAGGTGGTCCCTGAAGCTCCGAGTGCCAGGCCCTTGGAGGAGGAGGACGACGAGGACCAGGAGGAAGGCGGCACATCGGGGGAACCCTCAGCCGCGCCAGGGGATGGCAATGGAGGGGGGACGTCTGGCCTGCAGGAGAGCCAGGGGGAACTGTTGCAGGGGAGGGCAGATCCTGTGGCCAGTGGGGTTGAGGCACGCGGGAAGGGTCCGGCAGCACGCCGGCCTGCTCCCCAGAGGGGGGAGGTGTTGCAGGGGAGGGCAGATCCTGGGCGCAGTGGGGTTGAGGCACGCGGGAAGGGTTCGGCAGCACGCCGGCCTGCTCCCCAGAGGGGGGAGGTGTTGCAGGGGAGGGCAGATCCTGGGCCCAGTGGGGTTGAGGCAGGCGGGAGGGTTCGGCCAGCTCGGCCGCCTTCTCCCCAGAGGGAGAGTCCTCCCTCCAGTCCGGAGAGGGTCCTCGCCCAGGAGGTGCGCCTCCTCGAAGAGATCTCGGCGGCCTCTGAGCGGCGCCACCAGGAGTTCATGGGGGTTGTGGACCAGATGCCTCAGGCCATTCAGTCCCTGGCTTAGAGTGTGGTCGCATTCGGGGAATCACAGGCCAGGGGGGTGGAACAACTCGCGGCAGCCCATGACAGGGGTGTCCAGCATCTCGCGACACTGGCACAGCTGATGCGGCCACATACCTGGGCAGTTCGGGCACTCACTTCTGCCACACTCGCTGTGGCGCAGAGGCTTCGCCACGGCACCCGCCGCCCTGCTGCAGCACAGCGGTCTGGCCTCCGCCAGATAGCTGCGCCTGCTGCACTGCCAGGCCGGCCGAGTGCCAGTGTCTCTGGCGAACATCGTGCGCCTGCCATCAGCCAGCTTGTCCCCCTTGGTGCAGCCGACACTGCCACTCCCCCAGCCAAGGTGCGACGAGCTGCTGCTGGCACTGATGCTGGCCAGCGACAGCTGCAGCAGTCAGCAGCCGGCCCCTCCCGGGACGTGCATCGTCTAGGCCGACCCCCAAGGGCATCTGCCGACACGCCTCGGGGCCCTCATGAGCCTTCCCCCAGCCTTGTCCCAGCCACAGGGCCCAGGTTGAGGCGGAGCAGCACGTCGGGCAGGGGCCGGGGAAGGCTGTCTAAGGACTCGCCCTCTCGGCACACCCACTAGAGTGCGGTGAGAGCGGTTTTTTATATATGGGGGGGCTTGTGTTTTGGGGGGGATTATTTTGGGAAGGCCGAAGATCAAGGCCTTGTTTGTTTTTATGGGGGTGTTTGTGTTGTGGAGGGGGGCCCTTATTTTTGTAAGGCCGATGTTGAAGGCCATTTGGATGGCCAAGTTTTGTAAGTCCTTCCCAGGTTTTGGGAGCAACAGATGTTTTTGACTGTTTTTTGGGGCTCTTGTCTGTTTTTCTGTTTCATGTGGGAAGGGCCCTGAGTTTGTGAAATAAAGCGTTTTATTTATTCAGCATGTCCAGGTGTCATGTTTCAAGTGGTTGTTGCGTTAACCGGCTGAGGGCTTGCAGAGCGGCTGCCTTCAGGTGCGTACATTTCCACAGCCCATTCCCTGACAGGGGGCCTAGAAGTGTCGAGCAATAAGCCCCCGGCGGACGGCCCTTGGACCTTGTGGCTCCCTCCTGGGCTGGTACTCCTCCTCCTCCTCCTCCTCCTCCTCATGGTCCTCCTGCTCGTCCTCCTGAGGTGGTGGTGCAATGTCAGGTGGCAGTGCCTGAGTCCTGCGGATAGCCAGGTTGTGCAGCATGCAGCACACGACGACGAACTGGGAGACTCTATCCGGCGAGTACTGTAGAGAGCCGCCGGAACGATCCAGGCAGCGGAACCGTTGCTTGAGGACGCCTATCGTTTGCTCTATGATGTTCCTTGTGGCTTGATGGCTTTCGTTGTATGCCTCCTCCGCTGGGGTCCTGGGCGCGCGGAGCGGGGTCATGAGCCATGTACACAAAGGGTAGCCCTTGTCCCCAATAAGCCATCCCCTTGGTGGAGGCTGTGCCTCGAACATGTCAGCCACAGTAGTCTGGCGCAGGATGAATGCATCGTGGCTGCTTCCTGGGAAGCGGGCATTGACAGCTAGGATGCGCTGCCTGTGGTCACACACCAGCTGTACATTGAGGGAATGGTAGCCCTTCCGGTTGCGGTAATCCTCGGCATTGTGGATAGGTGCCCGCATAGCCACATGTGTGCCCTCAATGGCGCCCTGCACCATGGGGAAGCCCGCGAACCTGCCAAATCCGACTGCACGCTGCTCCTGCCTCTGTCGGGTCATGGGGAAGGAGATGAATTGGTGTCTCCTCGCGAAAAGTGCATCGGTGACCTGCCGGATGCAGCGATGCGCGGCAAACTGGGAGATGTTCGCTATGTCCCCAGCAGCGGCTTGGAAGGAGCCGCTTGCATAAAAGCTCAGAGCCACCGTGACCTTCACTTCCACCGAGAGAGACGTCCTGCACATCAGCTGTGGACGCAGATCTCTGTGAAGCAGCTGGCAGATCTCTGCAACCACCTCCCTTCTGAAGCGCAGCCTCTTAACACAATGCGCCGCAGTCATGGTGAGATAGGACACCTGCTGCCGGTATTGCCTGAGTGTGTAAGGCCTATGTTGCCGACGCCTGATGGCCCCTCTGCGTCTAGGCATGGCTGGCCCTCTCTCACAGCGTCTGCGAGCCCTTCGCACATAATGCTGCAACTCAGGGTTGCACCCCCATACAGCCCCCATAATGAAGTTGAAAACAGTGAAATCACAATGAGTCAAATGTCAAAGCACTGGCCAGAAGCCAAAAATACCTCTCCTATGTTGTCCCAAATCAGTTAGCTCTGTCCCTTGGTCTCTGTCCAGAAATCCAAAGCAGTAAAGTCATTGCAGCAAAATGGCTGGGCTTTATAGGTCAGTGTAAGTGCCCTTTAATTAGCGCTCCCCGAGGCCCACAGGGCCTCTGTTGCGTTCCACTTCACAGTTCTTAGCAGCGCCACGCCCACATTGGGCGGGCGCCACTGAATTTCCGGTTTGGGGCGCACAAACAGCGTTGCGCGATGATATGACGTCATAAGCTGCGCACGCACCTGAGCGGGCACAAACACTTTGTGCCGGCGCTAAATGTCAACTGAATTTGGGCGTCGGCGCGGATCGCGCTGCGCCCGGGCGCAAAGTGCCTAGCGCTGGAAGTAGACCCCTCTTATGGCGTTAACGGCTGGCGCTATCCACTGAATTTCTAGGCCAGTGTCTCCTAACTGTTTCATTTTCAATACAAAAACCATGTGATTGCTTGGTGTCATCTATTGAAGTCATATCTACAAATTCTTCTGTAGGAATCATATTTACAATATGTAAATCAAAACCACTTCAACCAGGGTGTTCTTTGCATTTCTTAGCTACTTCAATTGGTTGTATATATAATCATGTTTCCTGTTTCATTTGATGCTTTATTTATCAAAGGCACATGGTTCTTTAATGTTCTGTGTTTCTGTTCGAAGTGTTAGTTTTTAACACTTTAAACTGGGTATAGCTATTCTGTTGGTTCCAAACTGCAGACTCCTTGGAAGCAAGCCTTTGCTTCTTCAATATGGCCTTTGTCTCAGTATTAACAATCAATTCCCATTTCAAAAGCTTGTGTGGTGTTTACAACTTTTGTGTTAACACTTCATCTTATCTCAGAAGCCTGTATTCACAGCTTGTGTCGTTGAGGCTTTTTAGATTTTTAAACTCAGCATGTCATGTTTTAATAAAATCAGAATTCTTTTCATAGGATGGTGTATTTTTCTGAAATATGGCATTTCCTTTACAAGCTGTCCCACAGACTAGTCAAACAAAAGCCTGACATAGTCATACTGACAGAATCATGCCTTTCAGCCAATGTCCCTGGGTATGTCCTGGCCCACCGGCAGGACAGACCCACCAGGGGTGATGGCACACTGGTATGCAGTCAGGAAGGAGTGGCGCTGGGAGTTGTAGACATCAAGCCAGCATGTGACCGAGTGTGGCATCAACGAACCCAAGTAAAACTGGAATCAGGGGGAAAACTCTGGAGTCATACCTAGCTGGTGGTTGAAGGTCAATCATCACAGCCCCAGGACATCGTGGCAGGAGTTCCTCAGGGCAGTGTTCTAAGCGCAACCATCTTCAGCTGCTTCATCAATGAACTTCCCTCCAACATAAGGTCAGAAATGGGGATGTTCGCTGATGACTGCATAGTGTTCAGCGTCATTCACAACTCCTCAGATAAAGAAGCAGTCCATGTCCACATGCAACAAGACCTGGACAACATTCAGGCTTGGGCTGATAAGTAGCAGGTAACATTCATGCCACAGAAGTGCCAGGCAATGACTATCTCCAACAAGCGAGAGTCTAACCATCGCCCCTTGACATTGAACGGCATTACCATCACCGAATCCCCCACCATCAACATCCTGGGGGGTCACCATTGACCAGAAACTTAACTGGACCAGCCACATAAATACTGTGGCAACAAGATCAGGTCAGAGGCTACGTATTCTGCCACGAGTGTCTCACCTCCTGACTCCCCAAAGCCATTCCACCATCTGTAAGGTGTGTGATGGAATACTCTCCACTTGCCTAGATGAGTCCAGCTTGACACCATCCAGGACAAAGCAGCCCACTTGATTGGCACCCCATCCACCACTCGTCAAGGCTTCTTCGGCAGCACCTCCCATACCAGTGACCTCTTCCACCTAGAAGAACAAGGGCAGCAGGCGCATGGGAACATAGAAACATAGAAACATAGAAACTAGGAGCAGGAGTAGGCCATTCGGCCCTTCGAGCCTGCTCCGCCATTCAACGAGATCATGGCTGATCATCCAAACCCTAGCACCCGGTCCCTACACCGACAGCCATCCCACCCAAGCCCTATCCCCGTAACTCCACATATTTAATCCCCCTAACACTAAGGGCCAATTTTTATCATGGCCAATCAACCTAACCCACACATCTTTGGACTGTGGGAGGAAACCGGAGCACCCGGAGGAAACCCACGCAAACACGGGGAGAATGTGCAAACTCCACACAGACAGTCACCCGAGGCCGGATTTGTACCCGGGTCCCTGGCGCTGTGAGGCAACAGTGCTAGCCACTATGCCACCATGCTCCAAGTCACGCACCATCCTGACTTAGAAGTATATCGTCGCTGGGTCAAAATCCTGGAACTCCTTCCCTAACAGCACTGTGTGAGTACCTTCACCACACGGACTGCAGCGGTTCAAGAATTCAGCTCACCACCACCTTCTCAAGGGCAATTAGGAATGAGCAATAAATGCTGGCTTTGCCAGCGATGCCCAGATCCCATAAATGAATAAGCCCCACCCTGGATAGTCCAGGAGTCTCACAGAATTGAGGATTAATCTCCCAGACACTGCTGCGAGCAACCCGGGAGAAAGATTTGGCAAGTCAGCAAAGTTCGCCTGGTGACCTCCACTGCTGCATCTGGAACTTTCACTGAGTCAGAATAAGCAACGCTTCCCCTTACAGTCCGCTTCCTTCCTGTCCTTAAACTCTCTCGGGCCCGTCATTTTCTTGATGTTGGTCATGAGCAAGGTGGCGACGGGTTTTGTGAAAGAAAGGACTTCAGTGGAATGGAGAGTTCTTTTCCCAGCTCTATCTCTCAGGTAGAATGCACAATTGGTTTTCTACTCCAGGAATAGAGCAATATCTCTGCTGTTATGGATGCTGGGAAAAGAACTTCCTCTTCCATAAAACCCACTGCTGCACGTCACCAGCCTCTTAACCCAAGGAAAGCGTTTGTGGACAGCAAAATGGGCCACCCTTTCCTGGCCCAGTGCCAGGATGAGTCACACTTGGCTGGCTTACAGTGGTACCTGCATCCATGAACTCGTTCAACGGCTATTGGCAGCTCCTGCCTCCCTGATCCCACCATCATCTTCTTTCCCTCGGCTTCTGAGGGTGGATCCGCTTCTTTGTGGAACTTTGGCTTTGGATGGATGTCCCTCCATAACATTGAGCTCATCCAAAACTCTGCTGCTAATATCCTAACTCGCACCAAGTCCCGTTCACTCATCACCCCTGTGCTCACTGACTTATATTGGCTCATTTAAAATTCTCATCCTCATGTTCCTTCTCTGCAGGGCCTCACACCTCCCTATCTCTGTATCCTCCTCCATCCTTACAACTCTCAGAGAAAACTGCATTCCTCCAAAACTGGGCTCTTGTGCATCCTTCACTCCCTTTGCCCCACCATTGGCGGCCATGCCTGCAACTGTCCAGGCCCGATGCTCTGGAACCAGCACAACCAGTCATCACAGTTGCCATTTTTTTTACCTGTGACTGCCTGATACTGGTCAGTAGAAATTGAGAAATATAGCTTATTACAGAAGTTCTGCTCAAAGTGAGAGAAGCGTGAAATGAAACGGCAATTTAGACCGCAAAACTGTTAGGTGAACAGAGCTGAAAGCTGGTGTGTGGGAGGTGGATTATATAAACAAATGGAGGTTGTCTTTTGTCACTAAAGTCTGTGTTTCTCTCTGTAAATAAGTAATAGTGCTTGACAGATCAGATAGCAGGGCCGAATTCTCAAAATGAACTCTATACATTCAGACTATAGAGTTGCCAGCCCTTCCGGATTGTCCAGAAGTCTCCAGGAATGGAAGATGAATCTCCGAGGGCATTACTGCAAGCAACCTGTGGGAAAAGTAGAGCTGTGTCCCTGTGGTTCGAGCCTGTGCACTTTCTTCGAATGCTTGCAAGTGGCTTCTTGGTTCTCAGACCTTCTCACGTCTCAACTGCTGGCACAAAACCACGGGCAAAGACACTCACCACAGGGGACACCACCTTTCTAAGGTAAATGCAATAACATTTGCAAACTGTGGGAAGGTGTCATGTGATCGGATGTCGTGTGATTAAACCTCAGGGAATACATTCAACTAGAGATGGGAACCTTATTTGTTATTTATAACAAAATCATGTATCATTTGCTTCGTTGTTGGGTTGAAGATATGCTGATTTAGAAAATTGTCTTGAAGGCACTTCGTAAACCTATTTCCTTTCCTACCTGTGCTGCAATTTGTATCTTATTCTGCATCCAGGTTAAAACCTCCCATTGTTACCTCCATTCACATGCCTCCCGGATATATATAGAGTTGTGTGAGTATATCCGTTGATGATACCATCATAATAAGGATGTATATGAAAGGGTCCCAACAACATTTTGCAACGTATTTTGTTCCTTAGTCCTACCATAGTGAATCCGCGTACTGATCAACGTTCCCTGCAAGCTGCAATTTGTTCTGTGCAGCCTGTTTCTTTTAATGCGCGGTCCCTTTAAATTTTGGTGCATGCACGGTATTTACATGTAAAAGCTGGTGGGCGGCCTGCACGGGATCTTTCAGATTACTGCGTGAACATTGGTGCTGATTACACTTATTTAGGTCTGCAGTGCCCAGGAGATTCACCTTCAATTCCTGGAGACTCCTGGACAATCCAGGAGGGTTGGCAACTCTATACTCTGAATGTATATTTTTGCTCTAAGCGATTATGGGTAAAACTTTTATTGTTTAAAACCGCTTACAGTAATAGATTAGCACGCATCACTTATAAAAAGGGTATATTACAGAAAACAAAATTATGAAGTAATGGTGGGTGTATAGTTCACTATTCAACCATGAGATGAAGGCCTAGAATTTGGATAAGGCCCGAAAAAGGGCGCAGGGATCGCGATGCCCAATCAACCCGCGCACATTCGGAGGACTGCAGGCAGCACACAAACTTCGTGCTGCCTGCTAATTTACATGATTGTAGCATTCAGCCCAGTGCTGAACACACTGCTGAGTGGCTGAAAGCTCAGCAGGAAGCCCAAGTTCATGTGAGGCTAGCATCAATGAAAGCTAGCCTCCACTTTCTTAAAGACAGTCTGCACCTCTTAAAGGGGAGATACATTCTGCCTGCAGCAGCTGCCGGAACTGGCGGGGACGACATTGGAGAAGAAAGTTGCAATGACGGCAAAACAGGGGAGAGAGCGTGCACATAGGTTCTCGGGTACACCACTGGAAGCCTTGGTCCAGGAGGTCAAATCCAGGAGAGTTGTCCTCTTTCCACAGGGGGCCAGGAGGCCCTCCAGGCAACAGAGCAGACAACAGTGGGAGCTGATAGCCACTGTGGTAAATGCCAGCAGTTTAGCCCCAAGAACCTGGAATAATGATTCAGAGACGTGAGTTCAAATCCCACCACAGCAGCTGGGGAATTTAAATTCAGTTAATTAAAAAATCTGGAATAAAAAGCTAGTATCAGTAATGATGACCATGAAACTATCAGATTGTCGTAAAAACCCATCTGGTTCACTAATGTCCTTTAAGGAAGGAAATCTGCTGTCCTTACCTGGTCTGGCCTATATGTGACTCCAGACCCACAGCAATGTGGTTGACTCTTAACTGCCCTCTTAAATGGCCCAGCAAGCTACTCAGTTGTAACAAACCGCTACGAAAAACAATAATAAGAATGAAACCGGACGGACCACCCAGCATCAACCTCGGCACCGGCTACGGACACGACAACAGCACACCCAGCCCAGTCGACCCTGCAAAGTCCTCCTCACCAACATCTGGGGACTTGTGCCAAAATTTGGAGAGCTGTTCCACAGACTAGTCAAGCAACAGCCTGACAAAGTCATACTCACAGAATCATACCTTTCAGCCAATGTCCCAAACTCCTCCATCACCATCCCTGGGTATGCCCTGTCCCACTGGCAGGATAGACCCACCAGGGGTGGCGGCACCCTGGTATACAGTCGGGAAGGAGCGGCCCTGGGAGTCCTCAACATTGACTCTGGACCCCATGAAGTCTCATGGCTTCAGGTCAAGCATGGGCAAGGAAACCTCCTGCTGATTACCACCTACCGCCCTCCCTCAGCTGATGAATCACTACTCCTCCATGTTGAACACCACTTGGAAGAAGCACTGAGAGTAGCAAGGGCACAGAATGTACTCTGGATGGGAGACTTCAATGTCCATCAACAAGAGTGGCTCGGCAGCATCACTACTGACCGAGCTGGTAGAGTCCTGAAGGACATAACTGCCAGTCTGGGCCTGCGACAGGTGGTGAGAGAACCAACACGAAGGAAAAACCTATTTGGCTTCGTCCTCTCCAATATACCTGTCGCAGATGCATCTTTCCATGACAGTATTGATAACGGTGACCACCACACAGTCATTGTGGAGACGAAGCCCTGTCTTCACACTAAGGACACCCTCCATTGTGTTGTGTGGCAGTACCACTGTGCTAGATGGGATAGATTCAGAACAGATCTATCAGCTCAAAAACTGGGCATCCATGAGGTGTTGTGGGCCATCAGCAGCAGCAGATTTGTATTCCGCCACAATCTGTAACCTCATGGCCTGGCATATCCCTCACTTTACCATTACCATCAAGCCAGGGGACCAACCCTGGTTCAATAAGGATTGTAGAAGAGCATGCCAGGAGCAGCACCAGGCATACCTAAAAATGAGGTGCCAACCTGGGGAAGCTGCAACACAGGACTACATGCATGCTAAAAAGTGAAAGCAGCACACTATAGACAGGGGTAAGCAATCCCACAATCAACAGATCAGATCAAAACTCTGCAGTCCTGCCACATCCAGTTGTGAATGGTGGTGGACCATTAAACAACTAACGGGAGGAGGAGGCTCCAAGAATATCTCCATCCTCAATGATGGTGGAGCCCAGCACATGAGTGCAAAAGACAAGGCTGAAGCATTTGCAACAATCTTCAGCCAGAAGTGCCAAGTGGATGATCCATATTGGCCTCCTCCTGAGGTTCCCACCATCACAGAAGCCAGTCTTGAGCCAATTCGATTCACTCCACGTGATATCAGGAAAAGGCTGAGTGCATTGAATACAGCAAAGGCCCCAACAACATCCCAGCTATTGTGCTCCAGAACTAGTCGTGCCTCTAGCCAAGCTGTTCCAGTACAGCTACAACACTGGCATCTATCCAACAATGTGGATAACTGCCCAGGTACGTCCTGTCCACAGAAAGCAGGTCAAATCCAATCCAGACAATTACCGCCCCATCAGTCTACTCTCAATCATCAGGAAATTGATGGGAGGTGTCATCGACAGTGCTATCAAGCGGCACTGACTCACCAATCACCTGCTCACTGATGCCCAGTTTGGGTTCTGCCAAGACCACTCAGCTCCCGACCTCATTACAGCCTTGGTCCAAACATGGACAAAGGAGCTGAAGTCCAGAGGTGAGGTGAGAGTGACTGCCCTTGACATCAAGGCAGCATTTGACCGAGTGTGGCATGAAGGAGCCCTAGTAAAACTGAAGTCAATGGGAATCGGGGGATAAACTCTCCACTGGCTGGAGTTATACCTAGCACAAAGAAAGATGGTTGTGGTGGTTGAAGGTCAATCATCACAGCCCCAGGACATCGCTGCAGTAGTTCCTCAGAGCAGTGTCCTAGGCCCAACCATCTTCGGCTGCTTCATCAATGACCTTCCCTCCAACATAAGGTCAGAAATGGAGATGTTCGCTGATGACTGCACAGTGTTCAGTGCCATTCACAACTCCTCAGATAATGAAGCAGTCCATGCCCGCATGCAACATGACCTGAACGACGTTCAGGCTTGGGCTGATAAGTGGCAGGTAACATTCACACCACACAAGTGCCAGGCAATGACTATCTCCAACAAGCAAGAGCCTAACCACCGCCCCTTGTTATTCAACGGCATTACCATTGCCAAATCCCCCACCAGCAACATCCTGGGGGTCACCATTGACCAGAAACTTAACTGGACCAGCCACATAAATACCATGGCAACAAGAGCAGATCAGAGGTTAGGCATTCTGCGGCGAGTACCTCACCTCCTGACTCCCCAAAGTCTTTCCACCATCTACAAGGCACAAGTAAGGAGTGTGATGGAATACTCTCCACTTACCTGGATGAGTGCAGCTCCAACAACACTCAAGAAGCTCAACATCATCCAGGACAAAGCAACCCATTTGATTGGCACCCCAGCCACCACCTTAAATATTCACTCCCTCCACCACCGACGTACCGTGGCTGCAGTGTGTACCATCTACAAGATGCACTGCAGCAACTCGCCAAGGCTTCTTAGACAGCACCTCCCAAACCCGCGACCACTACCACCTAGAAGGACAAGGGCAGAAGGCGCATGGGAACACCACCACCTCCAAGTTCCCCACCAAGTCACACACCATCCTGACTTAGAAAGATATTGCTGTTCCTTCATCGTCGCTGGGTCAAAATCCTGGAACTCCCTCCCTAACAGCACTGTGGGTGTACCTTCACCACACGGACTGCAGCGGTTCAAGAAGGCAGCTCACCAGCACCTTCTCAAGGGCAATTAGGGATGGGCAATAAATGCTGGCCTTGCCAGTGACGCCCATATCCCATAAACGAGTAAAAAAAAATGAAATTTAATGACCTCACACGTGTTTTCAAGGTCAGTGAATGCATCTTTAAATGCCATATCCCACCAACCTCACCACTAACCTCACACAATGCTTAATGCACCATACCCGCATTGCTAACCTACCAACTATCTTGACCAAGCATGAGGCACAACTCACATTCCAAGCTTCACATTAGTGGGAGTGGTATATAGACCTCCAAACAGTAAGGCGGAGGTTGGGGATGGCATTAAAAGGGAAATTAAAGAAGCGTGCAATAAGGGCACAGCAGTCATCATGGGTGACTTTAATCTACATATAGATTGGGCTAACCAAATTAGTAAAAGTACTGTGGAGGAGGAATTCCTGGAGTGTTTACAGGATGGTTTCCTGGACCAATATGTTGAGGAACCAACCAGAGATCAGGCCATCTTAGACTGGGTATTATGTAACGAGAAAGGATTAATTAGCAATCTTGTTGTATGAGGCCACTTGGGTCGGAACGATCATAATATGATTGAATTCTTCATTAAGATGGAGAATGAAGTAGTTGACTCAGAAACTAGGGTCCTAAATTTAAATAAAGGAAACTACGATGGTCTGAGGAGTGAGTTGAGTAGGATTGATTGGGGAATGGCACTCAAAGGGTTGACGGTGGATAGGCAATGGCAAACATTCAAAGACCGAATGGATGAACTACAGAAGTTGTTCATCCCAGTTTGGCATAAAAATAAAACAAGAAAGGTGACTCAACCGTGGCTAACAAGGGAAATTAGGGATAGCATAAGATCCAAGGAGATGACATACAAATTGGCCAGAAAAACCAATAATCCTGAGGATTGGGAGCAGTTTAGGATTCAACAAAGGAGGACAAAGGAATTAATTAAGAATGGGAAAATAGAATATGAGAGTAAGCTTTCAGGGAAGCATAAAAACTGACTGTAAAAGCTTTTATAGATATGTAAAGAGAAAAAGATTGGTGAAGTCAAGCGTAGGTCCCTTGCAGTCAGAATCGGGGGAATTTATAATGGGGCACAAAGAAATGGCAGACCAACTAAATATATATTTTTGTTCTGTCTTCACAAAGGAGGACACAAATAACCTCCCAGAGATGTCGGGGAACATAGGGTCCGATGAAAGGGAGGAAGTGAAAGAAATCTGTATTTGTAGGGAAATGGTGTTAGGGAAATTGATTGGATTGAAGGCCGATAAATCCCCAGGGCCTGATAATCTACATTCTAGGGTACATAAGGAAGTAGCCCTAGAAATAGTAGATGCATTGCTGGTCATCTTCCGGAACTCAATAGACTCTGGACCAGTACCCATGGATTGGAGGGTAGCTAATGTTACCCCACTATTCAAAAAAGGTGGCAGAGAAAAAGCGGGGAATTACAGACCGGTAAGCCTGACATCGGTAATGGCTGAGCCCATGGCCAGCGGTGGGGATGAAAGATTACAAGATGCCGGTATCCTCATATGTTATCCTTCTTCTCACATCGCACTTCCCCCTCATCTCACAGTCTCTACTAATTTACAATCTACACATGATGTAAGCATGCAGCTCTTGCTCACCCCCCTCCCCTCACCAAAATATCCTTGTGCCTTCCTCATTTCAGACACCCAAGAAATTTAGCCTGCATAGCCAGTGGGTCAACACGAAGAGGGAGAGGAGAGTGAAGAAGAAACAACGTCACTTGATTTCACACTCCCAGCCGCCAGCTCAGATACCGACACTTCACTTACTTTAGAGGAAAGGTTAGATGTGGAATCTGCACGTGGTGAGACACCAGACACGAGTGGCCTGTAGCCAGGGCTGGTGGACAGGGTAGCTCAGGTGCCAGCTGCCCGCAGGGTGAGGTCGCGCAGGAGTTCTGCTGCACAGGACTCAGATGAAGACCTCGATGGGACAACCTAGAGAAGAATGCTGATGGTAATGCACAATGAAATGTTTGTTTGGTGCATTGGCAGGCCTCCCATAAAGCCTGAATGCGATGTCAAGGAGCATGGAGGAGTCCAGCTCGAGCCTTGCACGGGGTCTTTGCTCAGAGCTTGGCGCCCATACTTTCCAGCGTGGAAGGACTGGGCAGATCCATGAGCGCACTTGTGGACCCAACCATCATGCAGTGTCTGATTGCCGAAGTCTCAGCTTCCATTACAGCACAAGCCGCATCCACACAATGTCTGAGTGTTGCAATGGAAGCTCAGACTGAAGCCATGCAAGTGCAGCTTTCTGCTGTGCAAGCACAGACTGCTGCCATCATGGCTGGGTTTAGTGTGGCATGGTGCTTGCAGGGTGTCACAGCAGTCCAGCAGTCTGTACTCCATCAGATTACTAAGATTTCTGATACGCTGCCCTGGGGGAGTAGCAATGGATCTGTGGAGGATGAACCTGCTCTCTCAGCAGGACAGGATTTGTCCTTCCACCACTGCCCTTGCTGTTGCCTGTCAGCAAGGCCAGCCCAGATTGCTGCCGCCCATGCTGAGGTGGTGTAGTACAAAACCGGACTTACAAGGCAAAGGGCTTTTTGAAGTCATCCTGCAAGGCCATCTTCAGTCTCCCCTACTGAAAGTCAGCAGCCTTCCACCAGCCATGCTGTAGCCTCTGGAGCAGCACTGCGTTGGAACACTAGGATAGGCAAAAGCACACTGAAGACATTCACTGATGGTATGCAGAAGGGTGATTAAATGATTTTTTGATGTAATATTGGATGGATAGATGTATAAAGTTGGATCGCAATTTTTGCTTTGTGGTGACTAAGAGGACGCTGTGATGGTCATTAACAGAGGGAAGTAAGTTGTGGGACTAATGTTGAATGGGGAATTAGGGTTGCATTCACTGGTACTGCAAGGAGATCCCAGATATTCCGGCCAGAAAGGGGCTGTCTGAGTTGCTTCCTTCCTTCCGCTTCCTCCTCCTCCTCTCTCACTTCCTCCTCTTCTGCCTTCTCCTCTTTCTCCTCCTCCTCCTCCTGAGCTGGTGGCTGTATCCTGAGTGGCAAGATGGCCAGGTTGTAGAGGATACAACAGACCATAACGAATGGGGACATGCTCCAGTGAGTACTGTAGGGCTCCTTCAGAGCAGTCCAGGCAGTGGAAGCATTTCTTTAGCACTCCAATAATCTGCTCTATGATGTTTCATGTGGCAGCATGGCTCTCTTTGTACGCATGCTGGCTACGTGTGGCTGGGTTGCGAAGCGGAGTCATGAGCCAGGTGGTCAAGGAATAGCCTTTGTCGCCCAGTAGCCACCTTTGGTTTGTCTTGGTGGTTCAAAGACTGATGGAACGGCAGAATAAAATCATTATGACTGCTGCCAGGATACTGGGCATTCACAATCATGGTATTCCGGCCAGAAAGGGGCTGTCTTGGTTGCCTCCTTCCTTTCGCTTCCTCCTCCTCCCCCTCCTCTTCCACCTCCTCCTCTTCTGCCTCCTGTCCCTGAGCTGCTGGCCGCCTCGCTGAGCATGGTCGCACACCAACTGCACATTCAGCGAGTCATAACCTTTGCAGTTGTGGTACATATCAGCATTTATAAAAGGTGCCCGCAAAACCCCGTGTGTGCAGTCAATGGCGTCCTGCACCATGGGGAAGTCCGCTATCCTGGCAAAGCCACGAGAACGCTCCATCTGTTTCTCTCTGGTCAGAGAGAAGACAATGAAGTCCCCTCTCCGGGCTAAATAGCGCCTGTCACCTCTCTTATGCAGCAGTGGACATCGAATTGTGAGATGTTACAGATCTCACCTGCTCCAGCCTGGAAGGATCCCAACGCGATGAAATTCAGGTTCACCATCACCTTCACAGCCACTGGCAGCGCTGCCCTTGTCCTGGAGTGAGGCTGCATGTCTGGTTGCAAGAGGTGGCAGTGTTCTTTAAGCACCTCCTTCGGAAAGCACAGACATCTCAGACACTGATCCTGGCTCAGTTTGAGGTAAGAGAATTGTTCACAGAAGACGCTAGGTGGCTAAGGCCTCCTTCTCCCTCTCCTCCTCCCTCTGCGAGCAGCTTGTCCTCTGCTCCATCTCCCTTTCAGATTGCAGGCCAAGGGGATGACAACTAAAGCGCCCATGAGTTGGAGCAAGTGGTCTGACCAGAACCCTTGAAGTCAGAAGCAAGGTCTTCTCCACTTGCAGCACCACTCCCTGTCACCTCACCAACTTTAAATAACTCTAGAAAGCTCTAAACAATTCCATAAACTTACACAGAGCCAGTAGAAATCAAAAAGCAAGTTACCTGAAAGTAGTTGATGATCCCTTGAAATAGTGCTGGTGGGCCCTTCCTGCTGTTGAATGTGTGTTCAGCTGTGTGAGGTTAACACGGGGTGTTAGTTCCAGCGATGATGTCGAAAATGGCAGCGCTAGAGTCAAATCAGCGTGTAATGCTGATTAACGACACGATCTGCCTACTTACCATACTTTCAGCGCACGCTCCTAACGGCCACCCTACCGCCCTCACCAAGATGGCATCCAGCGCGGCCCACACCAGAAGTGTGTGTGCGCGCTGCTCGGACACCATTTTGTATCCGATTCGTCACCCATAGTGCCCAAACAACGGGTGCTATGCAACTGAATTTCTAGGCCGAAGGCTTTATTTTCCATAAACCAACAATTCTTGACATGCATGGGCATGTTTTCTTTTATTGTTCTTCGGCATACTGGATAACCCAGATAGAGGAAAATTTGGCAGAAAGCATTGTATGCTCTTTATGGAACCTGTCCGATATTCTGTCCAAATGGATGGGAAATCAGTTGGGCGCCATTATGGACAATGCAGTCCTCCCTCACTACTGCACTGAAGTGTCAGCCTGGATTATGTTCTCATCTGTAGAGCGAACTTGACCCCTGCCTCAGAGGGGGATCTGGTGGTCTTAAAATCAGTGGGAAAAAATTGCAAAAAATGAAAACAAGTCTTTTTTTGTTAATAACAAGCAGACACAAATACTCAATCATTGCGGTTTGAAGTTAAAAAACAATTCTATTGGTATTTTGGTGGAGTGTAAAGTACCTGACATGAAGCTCTAATCCACAGCAGTATTAGTTAGGTCAGTATCAATAGTGTGTCCTCACCATCAAATCCAAACAGTGTACTAGAACATTACTAACCTATTGCTATATATAATGCTTTAGACAAGCATTGTACTGTTGACATTTAAAGCTGTGCAGAAGTATTTTCAAACCTTTTTTTGTTTGCTTTCAGAAGCTCAGATGCAGTGACATGATAACGTGTCAAAATACAACATGAAAAATGTTTTTAAGCTGCTTGATTGTGACATTTCCTCCGCCATAAAGACGGTCCCCTTTAGAATAGATGGCCTAGAAATTCAGTGCCCTTAGCACCGATTTTGCGGCGCTAGAGGGCCTAGCGCTGCAATTGGCGCCGGTTCCTAAATTGCCTGGGGCCCTTCCGCGGCGGTAGACCGGTAGCGCTGCGCCGGCACCGATGACGTCATCGGTGTGCGCAGCGTCCCGGTTGCCGTGGTAACCCGGCCCCAAGCCGAAATTCAGTTGCGGCCGCCTCGCCAGTGGCAGCCGCAACTAAGACTCCGGCAAACGAGTGTTGCCGGAGTCTGCGCCGGCGCTTTAAGGAGGCGCGGCGGCCGGCCGCTTTCCCGCCGGCCACCTGCCCGCAGCTCCCTCCCCGGACTTCTCCCCCCCCCCCCCCCCGGAACAGATGCAAGCCCGGCACTTGTCCGAGGTGCCGGGCTCATTTTTGAAGAGATTTGCGCGGGCCGCGGCCGGGTGCAGGCAGCTCCTCTTTAACGGAAGGAGGAGGCCTGCACTTCCCGAGCCTGCCGCACCGCAGCGGGCGCCGCAGTGCCGGAATAGCACCGCAATGCGGCGCGTTGCGCCAGTTTTCAGGCGCTAAAACCCTTCAGTAGCGCCGGCAGCCGTTTGGGCGCAGCGCGACTGAATTTTTGGCGCGCGCAAAGGGACTTAGCGCCGGCGCTAACTTCCGGCGCTAAAGCCCTGGCGCAGCGCAAACTCAATTTCTAGGCCGTATTCTCTATATTGAATTAAGTTTTAGTCAAAATATATCAAATTATTGGCGTCGGCTTGACTCTGGAGTAGATGGGCCGTATTTTTCGATCGGAGGCTTCCACGTGCGGAGGCCTCCGATCTGGAAAAAAGGTACCCACTTACCTGAGGGCTCCCGAGGTGCGTATAGTTCCAATGCTGGGCCTCTCCAACTCCAAGTGTGCAGGGCCCACGTATCCCAGAGGTGCATGCGGTTCGTAAGTGTCCCTGGGATCACATGGGCCATGGGGAGCCAATCAAAGAAGGGAATCTCCCTTCACACATTTGACAGATAGACTTGTCAAATATATGAATGGAGATCAATGAAAAAACATAGTAAAATTTTAAATAAATTTTAAAAAAACCATCACCTTTTTAAAAATTGTTGAAATTACAATGAATTAAATATTTTAAACAAAAATTTAATTTTTTGAAATAAATAATTAAAGTTTTTTACAGGGCTAAAAATAAACTTACCTTTTTTTAAAGTATTTTTAAACGATAAATGACTGAAAAATTTTTATTTTTATTTTTTTACTTTTTTCGACTCTTATCCTGGTAAAAGCAGGCCTTATGCCTGCATTTACCAGGCGTAAGAATTCTAAGGGTTTTTTGCAGGCGGAGATTCTCCAGAAAGCGGAACTATCCGCTCGCAGAGGACCTTCTCTAGGGCAGGTGTCCGATCTGTCAAGAACATTCTTGACAGATCGGAAATGCCGGTTTTCAGCACATGTGCTGTGCATGCCTGAAACCGGCATTTCCAATGTCCCAACGGGTGGTTACACAGCGCGCACTCACCCGTAGGGATCAGAATATCCAGGCCAATATAGGGTTAATGGCCTAGAAATTGAGTGCCCTTAGCGCCGATTTTGCGGCGCTAGAGGGCCTAGCGCTGCATTTGGCGCCGGCGCCGAAATTGCCTGGGGCCCTTACGCCGCGGTAGACCGGTAGCGCTGCGCCGGCACCGATGACGTCATCGGTGTGCGCAGCGTCCCGGTTGCCATGCCGACGGGCCCCAGCGCCGAAATTCAGTTGCGGCCGCCTCGCCCGTGACAGCCGCAACTAAGACTCTGGCAACAGAGTCTTACGAGTCTTTGCGCCGGCGCATTAAAGGCCCCGCGGCGGCCGGCCGCTTTCCCGCCGGCCGCCTGGCCGCAGCTCCCTCCCTGGACTTCCCCCCGCCCCCCCCCCCGGAACAGAAGCAAGCCCGGCACTTGTCCGAGGTGCCGGGCTCATTTTTTAAAAGATTTTCGCGGGCCGCGATCGGGTGCAGGCAGCTCCTCCTTAAGGGAAGGAGGAGGCCTGCACTTCCCGAGCCTGCCGCACCGCATCGGGTGCCGCAGCGCCGGAATTGCGGCGCGAAACGGCAGTTAGCGCCGATGTACCGCCGCAAAGACCCTTCAGTAGCGCCGGCAGCCGTTTGGGCGCGGCACTGCTGAATTTTTGGCGCGCGCAGGGGGACTTAGCGCCGGCACTAACTTCCGGCGCTAAAGCCCTGGCTAAGCCAAAACTCAATTTCTAGGCCAATATGTATTATATATCTGGTCATTATCACATTGCTGTTTGCAGGAACTTGCTGTGCGCAAATTGGCTGCCACCTTTCCCAAATTACAACAGTGATTGCACTTCAAAAAGTGCTTAATTGATGGAAACATGCTTTGGGACATCCTGAAGTAGTGAAAGGTGCTATATAAAGGCAAGTCTTTCTTTTTTTTTTGTTAGCTTATGGATATATAGTCATATGACTAATAAGATCACTGGATCAAGTAAAGAATGAAAGTTTAAATCTAGCTTTACTGGGGTTGTGACTCTCACCCCAGATTTGGTTGTCAGTCCGTGGTTCCGTGGTATGCTTTACAAGTATCTGTAGCTTATCCTATTGCAGATTAATCAGACTCCCAGTTTGAACAGCAACTCAATGACAAGTCAAGAAGACATAGCAACCTTGCAAAATCAAGCAGCATTCGTGAGCCAAGCTACCAATACATGGAAGGACAATACAGTACTAATTAGAAAGGATTGTCTTGCTTACAAGACATTGACCATGACCAAATGTCTAAAAGAAAGGAAAGATGGACTAGCAATAAGAAAGATTGAAGGGGCAACATGGAACAGGGGTCTGTTCAAAGGCATACTTCTTGAAGATGAGGACAGTTGGCAAATGCAATTTAATACATTTTGGGAAGAAAATCAAGGAATGGGAATGTACATTCAATAGAAAGATGTTGAAGTGTGTGGATGAACAGAGAGATCTAGTGGTTCAAATACATAATTCCCTTAAAGTGCAAGTGCAGGTAAATAAAGAAATAAAAAAGGCCAAAAGCATTTTCGGCTTTATAAATAAAAGCATAGAATATAAGACTATAAATAGGAGCATAGAGTACAAATGTAAAGAAACAGTGATAAATGTATACAAAATTACAGTTAGAGTACTGTGTGCAGTTTTGGATGTGTAAAAAGAACACCAAAGCCATACAGACCACACTGCAGAGATTCACAAGGAAGATGCCACAGATTGGAAACTATAGTTATGAGGAGAGATTTAAGATACTGGAAGTATTTCCACAGGAGCTGAGAGGGCTAAGGGGAGATTTAATAAAGGGTTTTTAAACTACCAAAGGATGAATGGGAAAAAACATTTCCTCTGGTTGGGGAGTCAGTGATGAGGAGTTATCATTTAAAATTGTCACTGAGAGTTAGGACAGAAGTTAGGAAATATCTCTTTACACATCAAGTTGTTGGAGCATGGAATGCTTAGCTATAAAGAATAGTTGAGGTATCTTTTAGGGGAAAAGTAGTTAAATATTTGAAGCAAAGCTACTGGGCCATGCGAAGAGAGCAGGGCAGTGGTATTAGTTTTGGATTGCTCTAGCAAAGAGCTGGCACAGATATGATGGCTGAATGGCCTCCTTCTGTGCTGTAAACTTATATGGTTTCATGGTTCAATATCATCAGACCAGAGTCTTACTGGAATACAGACAGTGGACGATCTGACAGATCCCCGTTTGAATGGAAAGCTGATGTTGGTCATAATGGCAAAGCAAGATTGAGCAATGCCATAAGATTTTTACCAAGGTCATCACATTTAGGAGTTCGTTTTGAGTTCTGGATGACCAAAGGACAGAGCACGCTGGCCGGTCGCACACTCTCAAAGCAAAGAAGTGGCAGTGATCGTGAGCCTCAGCCTCATTAACATTGGGCTGATGAGGCAAACAGACCTCTCACTGCAGCTCGCCAGATTGAGGCCTACCAATATCGTGCTGCCCGGCCGGCAGCAATTTAACTATGATGTGGGTGAGAAGGGGGCATCTTGGCACAGCAGTGGACCAGGTTATTTTTGTGGGGCTCAGAGGAGCACTCCTGCTCCTCTAGGCACAACAAAAATAATTCCAAACTTATTTTTGCTGGGACTCTTCTCTATAGCCCATGGAATAGATCGGAGCATGCTCAGCGCACACCCATACCATTTCCAACCTAAAATGGGAACAACCTCGATTTGCATATTGAAATAGGCCAAACATCTGAAACAGGCAGGCACATTGGGTGCCCAGTTGTAGGCCCCTTTCAAAATGGTGCCAGCCATATCGTTGGGGTTACCAGGACGGAAAGGCTACTGACCCCATTTTAAGGCCATTATCTCACCGTTAAGGCCAGGCTATATAAGTTAAAGAAAGAAGAACTTGCATTTATATTGCGCCTTTCATGACCTCAGGACATACAAAAGCACTTTACAGCCAATGTTGTAATGTAGGAAATGCGGCAGCCAATTTGCACACATCAAGGTCCCACAAACAGAAATGTATTAATAACCAGATAATCTATTTTTGGTGTTGGTTGAGGGATAACTATTGGCCAGCACACCGGAGAGAACACCCCTGTTCTTCTTCAAAATAATGCCATGGGATCTTTTATGTCCACCTGAGAGGGCAGATGGGGCCTCGGTTTATTGTCTCATTCGAAAGACGGCACCTCCGACAGTGCAGTACTCCCACAGCACTGAACTGGAGTGTTAGCCTAGATTATGTGCTCAAGTTTCTGGAGTGGGACCTGAACCTGCAACCTTCTGACTCAGAGGCTAGAGTGCAACCAGAGCCACAGCTGATTAAAATTGACTCCCTGGAGAGAACAAGTGAACCATAAAATTAGCTTTCTCTTCAGGAGAGGTTGCAGCTTTGTTTATCGGAATGGAAGATGAGTAGAAAGGAGGATTTACATAGATTACAAGAGTCAAGTTTAGTAAGGGAGAAGAAAGAACATCTGCTGGAAGGCAGGAAGACAGCTGTTAGTAATTTTTTCAATGAAGTGGTGTTTATGCACAGAGTATTGACACATTCTGAGACTTTAATGTATAGTTACTGATTATGAATGGATATTGGGTAGAATACATAGCAAAAGGCCATTTCCTGCTTTGGCTATGCTCAGGACTGGTGCTTTAACCCAGGCTCATCATTTGAAGGATGCCTTCAATGGAGCTACTCTCTGCAATGTTATGGGGGAATCTTTCACTGCTTACATTCTGCCTGCCAGTTTTTTATTCTACTACTGTTGCTATTCTGTTTGATGTAAAGACTTGTTAGAATCAGAATAGATTGATTTTTGTTTTATTTGGTGACACTATTCTCTATTTTAAGTGAAATTTGAGATGACTTGGAATGCTTTTAACCAAAAATGTTTCTCACACTTAAGGGCAAAAAGATAGGTGTAGTGGAATGAAACTTCCAACCACTATTTTGACCCTGCCATGACCGTGTACAAAATCCCCCAGTTGGGGCATTAACATAATAGGGATGAATGCCTGCATCAGTAGCTGCACCTCGCAGTGTCCACTCTGCAGCAAAGTCCTATCAGCTCTCAGTAACAAGACAATGTGCTACTAGATAGTACACATGGCATGCATTCTGCTATGGCATCACAGGAGTCTACTGGGGCACCACAGGAGTCTACTGGAATAGCGCTGACAAGCTATCCCATCACAATAGCAAAACACTGCGGATGCTGGAAATCCGAAATAACAACAGAAAACGCTGGAAAAACTCAGCAGGCCAGGCAGCATCCGTGGAGAGAGAAACAGAGTTAACGTTTCAGGTCGAAGACCTTTCGTCAGAACTGGAAAAAAGCAGGAAATGGAAAGCAAGTTTAGAGGCTGGGAAAAGGGGGAGGGGATGAAAGAACAAAAGGGAAGGTCAGTGATAGGATAGAAAGCAGGAGATATTAAGAGACATTGAGAGACATTAAGAGATATTCAAGGCAAGAGGAGATGGTAATAGGACAGGTTAAGGAACAGAGGATGGCTCTAGATGAAGTGTGAATTGAGCTGGCAGAATGAAGGACAGCTGCCATGTGGACTCAACATAGAGTTCAACAATTTCAGAATATAACCTCAGCCCATATCACATATATATATTTTCTTTCTTTCTTAATCCACACTTTTTGTTTGGCCTTTTTTTCTTCCCTCCCACATGGCAGCTGTCCTTCATTCTGCCAGCGCAATTCACACTTCATCTAGAGCCATCCTTTGTTCCTTAACCTGTCCCATTACCACCTCCTCTTGCCTTGAATATCCCTTAATATATATTAACAATATATATTAATGACCTAGACGAGGGAACTAGATGTAATATCTCCAAGTTTGCAGGCGACACAAAGCTGGGTGGGTGTGTGTGCTGTGAGGAGGATGCAGAGAAACTCCAGTATGATTTGGACAGGTTGGGTGATTGGGCAGATGCATGGCAGATGCAGTATAATGTGGATAAATGCAAGGTTATCTACTTTGGTGGCAAAAACAGGAAGACAGATTATTATCTGAATGGCAATAGATTGGGAAAAGGGAAAGTGCAACAAGACCTGGGTGTCCTTGTGCACCAGGCGCTGAAGGTAAGCATGCAGGTGCAGCAGGCGGTTAAGAAGGTAATTGGTATGTTGGCCTTCATAGCGAGAGGATTCGAGTACTGGAGCAAGGATGTCTTGCTGCAGTTGTATGGGGCCTTGGTGAGACCACACCTTGAGTATTGTGTGCAGTTTTGGTCGCCTTATCTGAGGAAAGATGTCCATGCCATGGACGGAGTGCAGCGAAGATTCACCAGACTGATACCTGGGATGGCAGGAATGACGAATGAAGAGAGATTGGGTCGATTAGGCTTATATTCGCTAGAGTTTAGAAGGATGAGAGGGGATCTCATTGAAACTTATAAAATTCTAACAGGACTAGACAGACTAGATGCAGGAAGGATGTTCCCGATGGCGGGGGAGTCCAGGACCTGTGGTCACAGTCTAAGGATAAGGGGTAAGCCATTTAGGACTGAGATGAGGAGGAATTTCTTCACCCAGAGAGTGGTGAACCTGTGGAATTCTCTACCACAGAAGGCAGTTGAGGCCAACTTATTAAATATATTAAAGAAGGAGTTAGATATATTTCTTAAGGCTGAAGGGATCAAGGGATATGGGGAGAAAGCAGGGACAGGGTACTGAATTTGGATGATCAGCCATGATCTCATTAAATGGCAGAACAGGCTCAAGGGGCCGAATGGCCTACTCCTGCTCATATCTTCTATGTTTCTATGTTTAATGTCTCTCAATGTCTCTTAATCTCTCCTGCTTTCTATCCTATCACTGACCTTCCCTTTTGTTCTTTCATCCCCTCCCCCTTTTCCCAGCCCCTAAACTTGCTTTCCATTTCCTGCTTTTTTCCAGTTCTGATGAAAGGTCTTCGACCTGAAACGTTAACTCTGTTTCTCTCTCCATGGAGGCTGCCTAGCCTGCTGAGTTTTTCCAGCATTTTCTGTTGTTATTTCAGCTATCCCATCACCTTGGTTTTAAGAAGTGGTTGAAGGCAGTCGTGGGTGATGGGGAAAAAAGATCAGAATTGAAACGGTAATAAATGCTGAATGTAGTTATAAATCATCAGGCAAAGTCCACCCAATAGGATTCTCGCATCAGCACTGCAAGTGTTATCAGTACAGGGAGTAATCAGCTAGCTGAGAACTGCGAGAAAATTATCACTCAGTCCAATAAGAAGGCTCAACCAATAAGGCCACACTAAAGGCTGGGATGTGCACTTCAAATAATGGGATAACTCAAGTAACATATTTTCACATTTATTGTGTGTACTGGAAAGGAGGAGGCATTGAATGGGTTGTATATTTTCCCCATCACCACGAACCTCACTGGGCTTCCTTCAGTTGGGAGAGTTATCTGGTGACTTTTTCCCAGTGTTATGTGTATGTGGGAATGTTACTGTTGGTCATTTTATTAAAACGTTGGATTTTCCTCCAGTGTGGGTTCGCGCTCAAGAGGAGTGTCGGTGTGAGATTTTTGCCTGCTACGCTAACCCTTACTATTACCCCGATCCATTTCCCTGGGTCAGGGTTCATTAGTTATGCAGGTGGGATCCTGATGGGATCCCTGTCACAAAGAGGGATCCCTCCTTAGCTAATGGGAGAAATACAGCCTATGCTGCATGGGGCATCCAGAAGGAGGAGGAGTCAACATTAAAGGGGCGGAAGGTTTCTGAATTAATTCTAATGTAAAGCTCGCCATGAGTCAAAGCCTCCCACAGCAGGAAAGGGCCCTGAACAGTTAGAGAAAGGTGCCCAAGGTAGCCCTTCTCCCTCCAACGATGCCTCTAGTGGGCTTTCTGCTGATGCTTCAGGATGTACTGCCACCCCTTTCCTGGCAGCCCTTGAGGTCTATAGCGCTTCTGGTGGGAAACTAACTTTACTGTTGGGGAGCTGGGAGAGAAAGATTCCTGCTGGCGCTGCCTGGGGCAGAAACCAGTGATAGCCCTCCCCAACCCATTTCCCTTTCCGCTATTATGCTGCCTAATTTTGGTATAGAGGAGGGAAATCTAGCTTAAAGATACACACCTGAAACATTATCTTGCTTTTTCCCTCCACAGCTACTGACTTACCTGCTTTGACTGTTTGAGGTTCTCTTGCTAATGAAGTTATCTGTTGACATCATGCCAAAAATAGTGAAGAATTTCTCCTGACACAACTTCAGTGAGTACATTAGTTCTGCTCCCCTTGTCTTGTCCAATTATTCCTGCAGTCTGTATCTGCCATTTGTGATGTCTGCTTACCTATCTCCAGAGCAATGTTTCACAGGAGCCTTTTCCCTTTGACTGTTGTGCTGAAAGGTATGTGCCTTTCTGGCTGATCATGAGATAGGTTAATAGCAAAATACTGAGGATACTGGAAATCTGAAATAACTGAAAGTGCTGGAAACACTCTGCAGGCCAGAAAGCATCGAGGAGAGAGAAACAGTGTCAAAGTTTCAGGTCGAACCCTTCATTAGAACTGGAAAAGGTTAGGGAGGAGAGATTTTTAAGCAGGGGCAGGGAGGAGGGGAAGAAAGAACAAAGGGAAGGTCTGTGATAGGATGGAAGGCAGGAGCGATTGACTGACAAAAGGGATGATGGTGCGAGGCAAAAGGAGAGGCAATGGGACAAGTTAAGAAACAAAAGATGGCTCGAGATGATGTGTGGATGATGATGGCAGCAACATTAACAGCTACCATGTGAGGAAACAAGAGAAAAAAAAATATAAAGAAATACAGGTGCCAATTTATAGTCTGAAATTGTTGAACTCGATGTTAAGTCCAGAAGGCTGTAAAGTGCCTAATAGAAAGATGAGGTGCTGTTCCTTGAGCTTACGTTGAGCTTCATTGGAACAATGTAAGAGGCCGAGGTCAGAGTGGGAGTGGAACGGAGAATTAAAGTGACAGGCAACCAGAAGCTCGGGGTCACCCTTACGGACTGAACGGAGGTGTTCTGCAAAGCGGTCACCCAATCTGTGTTTGGTCGCCCCAATGTAGAGGAGACCGCATCGTGAGCAGCGAATACAGTATACTAAATTGTAAGAAGTACAAGTAAATCACTGTTTCACCTGGAAGGAGCCATCTAGAGTTTCTTAACTTGTCCCATTACCTCTCCTTTTGCCTTGCACTATCATCCCTTTTGTCAGTCAATCTCTCCTGTCTTCCATCCTATCACTGACCTTCCCTTTGTTCTTTCCTCCCCTCCCCGCTCCCCCTGTCCCTGCTTAAAACTCTCTCTTCCCTAACCTGTTCCAGTTCTGACAAAGGGTTCAACCTGGAACGGTGACTGTGTTTCTCTCTCCTCGATGTTGTCTGACCTGCTGGGTGTTTCCAGCACTTTCTGTTGCTATATGGAATAGGTTAAGTCAGTTTTGTTCTGCTTTCTTTTGTTTTGTTGCATAGTTGTAGAAACTTAGAATAAATTTTAATGAAGTTAGAAAACATATCGATTTTCAATTTTACAGGAAGAGCCGAGATTAAACCCTATACATGTCACTGACGGTGGCAACAATCCTAACCGCTACCTCCTGGACTCTGTACGGCCTCCAGCTCTCGGACTACTGCACTGTGATCCCAAACCGTCCTGGAATCATGACCAGACTCATCCGATTTTGGTTGTTCGGGAGCTTTTTGCCAGCTCAGGACAAGTACTTGTGCCGACCAGTTCAGGCCTGAGGCCAGAGGTATATTTGGACTTTCAGAAGGCTTTTGATAAGGTCCCGCATAAGAGATTAGCGTGTAAAGTTAAGGCACATGGATTGGGGGCAAGGTATTGATTGGATAACGAACTGGTTGGCAGACAGAAAGCAAAGTGTTGGAATAAACGGGTCTTTTTCCGAGTGGCAGGCAGTGACTAGTGGGGTACCGCAGGGATTGGTCCTTGGACCCCAGCTATTCACAATATATATTATTGATCTAGACAAGGGAACTAGATGTAATATCTCCAAATTTGCAAATGACACAAAGCTGGGTGGGCATGTGTGCTGTGAGGAGGATGCCGAGAAACTCCAGGATGATTTGGACAGGTTGGGTGATTGGGCAGAAGTATGGCAGATGCAATATAACGTGGATAAATGTGAGGTTATCCACTTTGGTGGCAAAAACAGGAAGGCAGATTATTATCTGAATGGCAATAGATTGGGAGAAGGGGAAGTGCAACGAGACCTGGGTGTCCTTGTGCACCAGTCGCTGAAGGTAAGCATACAGATGCAGCAGGCGGTTAAGAAGGCAAATGGTATGTTGTCCTTCGTAGCAAGAGGGTTTGAGTACAGGAACAAGGATGTCTTGCTGTAGTTGTACAGGGCCTTGGTGAGACCACATCTTGAGTATTGTGTGCAGTTCTGGTCGCCTTATCTGAGGAAGGATGTTCTTGCCATGGAAGGAGTTCAGCGAAGATTCACCAGGCTGATACCTGGGATGGCAGGAATGACGTATGAGGAGAGGTTGGGTCGATTGGGCTTGTAGTCACTGGAGTTTAGAAGAATGAGAGGGGATCTCATTGAAACTTCTAAAATTCTGAGAGGACTGGACAGACTAGATGCAGGAAGGATGTTCCCGATGGTCGGGAGTCCAGAACCAGGGGTCACAGTCTAAGGATAAGGGGTAGGCCATTTAGGACAGAAATGAGAAGGAATTTCTTCACCCAGAGAGCGGTGAACCTATGGAATTCTCTACCACAGAAGGCAGTTGAGGCTAATTCATTAAATATATTCAAGCAGGAGTTGGATATATTTCTTAAGGCTAAAGGGATCAAGGGGTATCGGGAGAATGCAGGGACCGGGTACTGAATTTGGATGATCAGCCATGATCGCATTGAATGGCGGAGCAGGCTCGAGGGGCCGAATGGCCTACTCCTGCTCCTATCTTCTATGTTTCTATGTTTCTATGTTTCTACTTTGCAGGATGCCATTTTGCCACTAGCCTGTGTGGAGGAGACCTTCAGAGAGATGCTGCCTTTTCCAGAGCTCACTGACCCCGGCCCGCCCGCAGGCCCACACACCGGGAATGGAGCGGGAGGAGGGATCACTGATCGATCCGAAACTTCTGTCAAACCACCGACTCCCATTCTGAAGATAGATCCTTCTGGATATCAAAGCTGTTTCAGAAAATTAAGAATTCTATCTGTTTTTAACACATTTCTGTGTTAGAACATCAGTTTAATTTAACCTTATTTGTATCAATAGTCTTGGAAACTGAGTAAATGCAGTACCTGGAGTGCATACGATTGTGTGATAGTATAGAGTTATCAATTGGTGATGTTAAGTGGACAGAAGTATAAAAGTATGGGGAAAGTAGTATTCTATGCTGGAGTGAGCACTGAACATCTACAATGATATAAAACTGCATGAAGGAATGTCGTGGCTAAAGAACAGCAAGATGGTAGAAGTGCTCAAATAGCAATACACTGTGTTGTGGATCAAGTAGATCTGTGCCTCAGTCTTCTGTACCAAAAGCTGGAACTGAACTACCATGAAAGTAGTTACAAGCCTCACTCCAGTCAAAAGGGATTCACTCAGTGTTAGCAATTATATTACAAGATTCCATTAATGATAACCACTGGTTCAACAAGATAATGTGTTACCTGGCTATTGACCACATGTAGGTAATGAAGTTAATCCTTTTACAAGTGGACACTTTTTACTTGTATGTGCTTCACAGTTTGCAGTTCCTTTGATGGACCATTCACAGCAGATAGGGCAAATGGCTGACCTAGAAGTGACAGCAACACTTTGAATCTGTTCATTATGTTAGTTATGATATTGGTTAAGTGTGTCAAATAACAGGAAGTAGCCCAGTATTCCCAGACAGATTTAAGATAACAACTATACATCAGAGGCGTGGAATATTGAAAAAGAATGGATGATTCTTCTGACAGTAGAGAATCATCATACTTGTTGGTTTAAAGGTCAGAAGAGAGCTAAGTACCACAGCGTGTGCCTATATACACATTCTTCTCTTTCTTTCTATAAACCAGTACTTCCTTTACTTATCTGAGTAACTGAATAACTGTGTGACATTGGAGCCAATTTTTCTGTCGTTGCTAAATTTAGCAGGAAAAGTAAATATGAGTAAAGAATAGTCTGAAAAGGCACTAATGGATTATTTGTACTTCGAGCTGTTCTGAGGAACCCTACCTGTGCAAAAATAAATGCTGAAGGGCTGATTTTCTGTTCATTGAGCATACCATTCAGAACTAGCATTACTGATTTTAACAAAGCCAAAGGGCTAAAAATTGAGTAGCGCCTCATTTGGGGCGTTAACTTCGCTGGTGCGCTACTTTTAGCGCCCCGGAAAAATTTGTGCCGCCGCGCCAGAAATTGAGTGGTTGCGCCCCAAAAGGGAAGTAGGGTGCCCTAACCTCTAATGGGAGGCGCAAAGCAACCCAATTTTTCCCCCAAAGATTTTCAAGTATTACCACAGCAGGTAACAAAGTGAATAGTATATTGGTGCTTTCTATCTAAGAGCAACCATTGCTGAAGGTGCAGTGCAGTGAAAGAGGAGGAGGAGGAGAGGGCAACTCAGAAGGGCATATGGCATAGGAGGTACATGACCATAGAAGGTGCAACCCCTGGCACTGGGTATACCCAACAGAATCAGCTAAGAAAGGGAAATAATAATGCCTTTCACAACCTCAGAGCTTCTCAAAGCACTTTACAGGTAAGGAAGTACTTTTGAAATGTAGTCACTGTTGTAATGTAGGAAACAGGGCAGCCAATATGCACACAGCAATGTCCCACATTCAACACTGAGATAATGACCAGATAATCTGTTTGCTTAAGGAATAAATATTGGCTAGGACACCGGCTGAACTCTCTTGCTCTTCTTCGAACAGTGCCATGAGATCTGTTATGTTCACCTGTGAGGGTAGACAAGCCTCAGTCTCCGGGGTGGGAAATGAACCCACAACCTTCATGACTCAGAGGTGAAAGTGCTACCACTGAACCAAGGCTGAGCCCTGTCTGACAACTACCTGATTATGTATGTATGGAATGCCAAGCTGACCAGGGTGGCAGGTGTGATCCCTGAAACCATGAAGATCAGCAGGGATAGTCAACCAGCTGTCATGCATTACCAGTGGCATGGAAGGTCACCATTAAATTATGGATTGAATGAGCAGACATTTTTTGATGTGTAATTTAAACAGCTGCACAGCTTTAATGTCTTGTGCTTAGCTTATCTGAATGTTATATATATATTGCAGGCAGGATGTTGGTGAGAATGTTTGAAAGCTCACTGAGTGTATTGTGATCGTTAGCTGTGTACAAAATTATAGTCAGTCTTCATCTTTCTTAACTGTATCATTCTAGCTGCTTTAGATTCAGCTGTACTAGTTTGCAACCATATTACAGGAAACTTTTGTTTAACCGGAGGTTAAATGTCCGGAAAGCTCTATCTACCGGCAAAATTCAGGAGCCGTTTCCTATAAGTTTTTTTACTTCTCGTTGCATTTTTTTTCCAGTCGTGGCTCCTGAGCATCTAGCTAAAGCTGTTGCTTAGCTACAGAGATGCTTTTAAGCTGCGGCTGACTGTTTTGAAGCTGTTGCTAAGCAACAGGGTTTGTTGTTTCATACGGAGCTGAGAAGCTCCGTATGTTTTAACATTAGCGCTGGTCTATACGGCAGTTTTGATGGGACGGCACCAACTCGGCCCCGTCAGTGCCGGATATCAGAAAGTTTCCTGTTGTGGCAAAGCCACCAAGAGACTCTTGCAGTAATGTATATAATTGCCTTTAACAGGGGCTTGTTACCTTTAAGTGTTTGCTCTGTATAAACAGCGCGGGTTCGGTAAAATGGCGATCCAGCGCGATGACGTCATCACACAGGTCACATGACGTTCCCAATGGCGGGAAACGTGATGACATCATGACATCAGGGGGGAGAGGCGTTCCCCCTCTGTCCTCGTGGAACCAGTTGGTGTACAGACCTGTATAGAGTTTCTCCTGCGTTTTTGTTTGTAACTTTTACGAGTGCATTAAACCACGTTTGGTTAACTGCTAGTTTCAGTCTCAGTACTTTCGTTAGGAGTTCAAGCACTCCTACGCTGTAATTGCTTCACACTGTTGCATTTGTTGCATTTTCAGGACCATTTCAACTAAGTGTACTGAGGTATGCAAACCTAATACTTCTAACTTTCTTTGACTGTAACCAATGTCCACTTACATGTATGGCAAGTTATGTTTATTTGCACTCATTCTCATATCTCACCTTTGCATTTTTCTTCAAGTCTGACATCTTTCAGGTATCCTTGGGTCTCTCCTGGTACATGACCCCACAATGACCTCTTTTCCTGTCCCTACTTCGCCCCTCTGCTCCTGAGAGAGCATTTTCCATGCCCTCATGTTGTTCATTCTTTCTGACTTGGTTATGTTCAACTTTTAACACACTCGAGTTTCCAGTAAGTACCCAGAGTAAAGCTGCACATTCCTGTAAGCGTGTGGGGAAAAAGGTGGCCAAAAATATGAACTCCCATTAAATGTAGTGGGGGTGAAATTGGTCCTCGGCAGTCGTGCAAAATGGGCAATAATGAATCGGCAGCCTGGATTACACTCCACCCGATTTTTTCCACTGAGAACAATTTCACCTCAGTGTGGCTGACTCCTATGATCTGTCCAGAAGGTTTCTGTGCCTAAAAAGTGAGGTGTTCTAACTCTTTTGGAAAAGGACAATATATAACAGAAAGCACTGTGTGCAAATGGGTGAGGAAACTCAGCAGGTCAAACCCTTCCGGTCCCTACCATGGAAGACATTGGCTGGGAAGCTGTACATGGCTTTGGTGAAATACAAGCTGGAGAAATGGAATAACCTCTAGTTTACATATATTTCTAATTGCACACTTCCTCTGTAAAAGCATCTTAGCTGATGTAAAACAAATGGAAGGGCAAGAAGTTGGGCCCACTTACCAACAAACCTCATCTCAGCACTCAGTGTCATCACCACTTAAAACATGCTTCAGGCACACAGGAATAAATTGTCGCCTTCGCAACCTGGGTGGTATTCTGAGGGACTGGTTTGCCTGGCCATTTTGGAACCCACTCCAATTTCCATTCCATTTAATTTATTTCAAGACAAAGACAAAAAACTACCTGACAGTTTAGATGAATTAATGACTTAGAAGAGGAAGCAGAGGTTGAGTCACTTTTCAAAGGTGAGGAAGGGACACAGGTAGAGACTGAAGAAGGGCTGACTTTGTGATTCCAATCTCAAGGGGCTGCTATGAAATGGCGTATTCTTCAGGAAGGTACCCACCAGTCACTTGTCTTCTTGTAAAGCACAGTACAAGCAGTTGGTACACAGTTGAGCCATTCTGTACAGCAAGGGTTCAATGCAGCCTGCCAATGAGCAGTATACAGAATCATCTGCTGGATAGATCCCAGGTGAGCACAGTTACAACAACTCTTGTAAATGTTCTCACTGATTCTAGCAAGGTGGTGAAGTTCACATTCCATGACATGGTACAAAGGGCTTAAACATGTTTAGAGGGACCAGGACTGAGAGATTTAGAAACCTTATGGTGGTGGAATACTCTATGCAGTAGCCAACATGAGGAATTAGTCTCTAACAGGAACATGTGACTAGGAAAAGGTGGGAAGCTCATAAGTTGCCCTTGCCTGCAGGTCTTGCTTCTGGACCAGTGACAGGACAAGCCCCTGCAGTGTTTTGTTTGGAGTCCCCGTGATCTTGGCCCAGAAGGTGGGAAGCAGCCTGGACCCCTGAAGTTGTAAGTTTTTAATTTTTTCCTGATGTTTAATGCAGCCAGAAATAACTGACCCTATTGAAATTAAATCACCTCCCATTGACACTGTGGCCCCGATTTTCGGCTTGTGTGGGAAATGGTCGGATTTCCCTGAATGTGGGGTTTCTGACACACTTAAAAAAGTGTCAGCCAGCTCCACGCAATTTTCCCTCAAGTGGCCAATTAATTCCCAGCATGTGGGAAGCCTTGCTAATTGTCCAATTCGAGTCAGAAATCCCCACACTATGATCTCATCATCCGTGGTGCTTTCAAAGTGTCCAGCAAGCTTCTCCACCTCTGCAGGCTTCTCAACCACTCTTGCACAATGGCAGAGGAGCCTGCACCAGCTGCTGCCAGCGGCAGAGGCCGAGCTGCCTTCAAATTTGACGAGGCTTCACTGCAGGCATTATTGGATGGGGTTAGGGTCCACAGGGAGGTCCTCTTCCCTAGGTCAGGGAGGAAGAGACCTCCCACTGAGACCAATGCTGCATGGATGCAGGTGTCAGCAGATGCCAACTCGCTGGGAGTCACCAGAAGAACCTTGGCATTACATCTCTATCTCCTTCCTTTACTCCCCCACAGCACCATCCAGAGCCTCCGTCCTCACTGTGGTGGAGGAAGAGGCTGTGCAGCCAGACTCCTCAGAGGAAGCTCCAACCTCTGAGGTCGCAGCATCAGCAGAAGTAAGCGCACCCAGCACCAGCGCAGACACTCACACCTCGGGGGACCTTCGGGACATAGAGTAGTGCTGTCACCTGGTGTTTCACAGCTCACAAGTGAGCCTCAGCAGATTCTGGAGACAGGGACAGCAGTGGAGAGTCCTCGTCAGAGGGCGCAGGACTCTGCCAGCTCAGCTCAGCTGTGCTGCATGACGACCCTCTGCCTTTGGGTCCATCCGCAAGAGAAGAGGTGATGGATCTCTCTCCATGCACAGATGCAGAATCTCTGGCAGGTTTTGTCTCCAGGGTTGCTGCGAGTGCTGAGCAAATGGAGGAGTCCATAGCGACCATGAGCAGAACCTTTGTGGAGTCATTGGCGCATGAACGCATCACCATGGAAAGGTTGGCAACTTCCATGCAGGAGATAACTCGCCAGGGTACGGAAAACATGGTGAGTGCTCATAAGAGAATGACATCTCTTGAGGAGCGTTGGCCATCTGTTGAACAGAGAAACCAAATCTTCATGGAAGTCCTTCTGATTAGGACTGCCAGTGCAGAAACGGGTCCCACTGGCCCCCTAAAGTGCAGCAAGGTGCTCTCAAGCCACTTCCAAGCGCTGGCCCCTTCTGGCCTGTGCAGCTTCAGGTGAGTGAGCAGCAGCCTGGTGCTCCTGGTGCTCATCCTGCTGTTCCTGGTTCTGCTGCTGCCGCCTCTGCTGTTGGAGATCCTCTAATGCCAGGAAGGGAAGGTCCCAAAGGCCTCCCATGCTTCTGGCAGATGCCTCCGTTGAGGGGGCGCTGCGTTAGGGTGGTGAGAGGGGCTTGCCAGGAGCTCACTCTGGAGAAGTATGTGAGGCTCCAACTTTCTGCAGCTGCTCCTAAGGCTTCAAAAAGTTCCCCCAAGCCTTGATCAACAAGGTCCTGCAGCCTGCAAATGCTGCCTATTTAAATCTCTTCAGCCCTCAGCGACCTGCTGCTGCAAGCAAGCAAGCCAGCTGTTTTCACGCCAGCCCTCAGCAGCGGGGTTCCCCGCAGGCGGGTTTCAGGTGGGGAAAGCCCCAAAGTCGCAACGGCACGGGAAAATCCACTTCAACAAGCAGATAATTGCTTGTTAGTGCTCCGACGACCAGTCCCGCCAGCGGCGGCCGGGACTGAAGCGGGGCGCACGGAAACGGCAGTCCGAAAGTCGGACAGGGCGGGGAATCAGGCGGGGGGGGGGTCCCGACCCGCTTTTTCGCCGATTTTCGGCCCCCGGCCGCATGAAAAGCCGCCCGACAGCGGCCAGAAAATCAGGGCCTGCATGTCACACTGAATGGTCACCAGCAAATGCAATCCCAATGTAATTTCCAAGATTGCAGCCTAAGGGTTGGGGGCCCAGTACCTCTTTTATTATGCATTCTTGGCTAAGCATACATAGTGGATGTGCTCTTCATTCATTATAATTGCCTGACACAATTCTGGCAAAGCTTTGTCAAAGAAAGAGTAACATCGCCTCAAGTCTAGTTGCACCATTTTGCTTTGGTCAGCCAGGTATCTAACAAGTGCAGAAACCTATCACTGTGTTTAACAGTCTTCAATCCAAGCTATTGAGGAATCCACATGGTAGGGTTTCTATTTGTCCAATATGGAATGAACACTTTCTTCCCATTGGGACACCATACCTAGGTCAAAAGGTCTTAGACACAGGTTGGCAGAGCTGAAGCTTAGCAATACCTAATTATGTGTAGGGATACAGCTGATGTTTCATGAGTTAAAGTCACACAGTCTACCAGCACAGAATGTAGGACATTCTCCTACTACTTTTGGACCTCGGGAGAATTACAAATAAGCATAAAAGTGACAGAGAAGTTTGTTATAAATAAAATGACCTTTATTCACACTACAGTTTAAAAATTTAAGCTTACATAATAGCACCCTTGGCAATGCATAGGCCCACAGTTTATTAATTCGTACTGGCAATATATATGCCCACAGTTTCGTACATAAAAGTATCCCCCAGCAATTCATATGCTAATCCCTGGCAATTCATATACTCAGGTTCGAACATAAAATTACCCCATAGCAATTTTTTTTAAAAATTCGCTTATGGGATCTGGGCATTACAGGCAAGGCCAGCATTTATTGCCCATCCCTAGTTGCCCTTGAGAAGGTGGTGGTGAGCCGCCTTCTTGAACCACTGCAGTCCGTGTGGTGATGGTACTTCCACAGTGCTGTTAGGTAGGGAGTTCCAGGATTTTGGCCCTGCGACAATGAAAGATCGGCGATATACTTCTAAGTCAGGATGGTGTGTGACTTGGAGGGGAACTTGGAGGTGGAAGTGTTCCCATGTGCCTGCTGGCCTTGTCCTTTTAGGTGGAAGAGGTCGCGGGTTTAGGAGGTGCTGCCGAAGAAGTCTTGGCGAGTTGCTGCAGTGCATCTTGTAGATGGTAAACACTACAGCCACGGTACACCGGTGGTGAAGGGAGTGAATGTTTAAGATGGTGGATGGGGTGCCAATCAAACAGGCTGCTTTGTCCTGGATGGTGTCAAGCTTCTTGAGTGTTGTTGGAGCTGCACTCATCCAGACAAGTGGAGAGTACTCCATCACACTCCTGACTTATGCCTTGTAGATGGTGGAAAGGCTTTGGGGAGTCAGGAGGTGAGACACTCGTCGCAGAATACCCAGCCTCTGTCCTGCTCTTGTTGCCACGGTATTTATGTGGCTGGTCCAGTTAAGTTTCTGGTCAATGGTGACCCCCAGGATGTTGATGGTGTGGGATTTGGCGATGGTAATGCTGTTGAATGTCAAGGGGAGGTGGTTAGACTCTCGCTTATTGGAGATAGTCATTGCCTGGCACTTCTGTGGTGCGAATGTTACCTGCCACTTATCATCCCAAGCCAGAACGTCATCCAAGTCTTGCTGCATGCGGGCATGGACTGCTTCATTATCTGAGGATTCATATGCTAATCCCTGGCAATTCATATGCTCACAGTTTCGTACATAAAAGTACCCCCCAGCAATTCATACGCTAATCCCTGGCAATATATATGCCCACAGTTTCATCATACATAAATGTACCCCTCGCAATGCATATAATCCATGTCTGACTTTCATACATACATACATACATACATACATACACTCCTCCATGGGTGATCAGTCCGGAAGAAGTGGTAGGCTGCAAACGTAGACTGCCACTTCAGCGGCTCCCTTTTGCCCTTATGACTTTCCCGCTTCTGTGCCTTTTCTTTATAGTGCCTTCCTGCCCGGGCCCCCTCATATATCTTCATCTGCCTTCCTCTGATAGGTCAGTTTCACTCCCAACCTTTGCTGATTGGAGTTCCTTCTGCATGATATGTTCATGTTCCTGTTATGTGTGTGGGGGTGGGACTCCCTCTTCATCCAGTGTTTCTCTATCCTGTCCATGTGGTCTCACAAACAAAGGATCATATGCTGACCGCCTCAATTTTGAATCCTTACAGACAAAGGAACACATGCTGACTTCCTCCATTTTGAATCCTCACAGACAAAGGAACACATGCTGACTTCCTCCATTTTGAATCCTCACAGACAAAGGAACACATGCTGACTTCCTCCATTTTGAATCCTCACAGACAAAGGAACACATGCTGACTTCCTCCATTTTGAATCCTCACAGACAAAGGAACACATGCTGACTTCCTCCATTTTGAATCCGTCCGTTATCATCTCACAATTTGTTCGCAATTTTGATCTCCACACATAGCAGCAGTTTTATTATGTGCTTAGAATCTTACAAGAATATTAGTAAATGCCCTGCTACTTCTCCAGCCAGAGCCATCCTTCCCAATAGATCATTGACTCTTCTGGTTATGGGGAATTGAGTGGAAAAAAACTCCCAGCCCCCGGTGACAGGTCCACTCCTTGTTCTTCTATTTGTGAGTCAGGCTGGTTAGTCAATCATCAAGTGCCCTGGAATACTGTAGATATGCTGGTCCCAAGATATCAGATTAACAAATCTGCTACAGAGGGTTAATTTAGTTTCAAAACTATCAGTGACAGACATACCATCTGGGAACCATCTTGATTCCAAAGGACACCACTTACGCCAGTTATACTTAAACGTTCTGCATTCCAAGCATAATCTGAGAATTGACAGTGCTTTGTATTTTAGCAAGCAGTGTGACACTATCAGATGCATTGATTGAACAAAGTGAATATGATACTAATTGTTGCTCTGCCTGTTCCCTCGCTGTGAAAAACAGCAGCATAATAATTTGAATGAGGCATCATCCCACCAAGTGATTGTCCAGTCCACCTTTGCAAAGATTGAAAAAGTACACATGCAAAAAGCTCAAATATTTGGTTCAGATCACAAGAGTGTATTATTGTTACACATACAGTATCACACAATTTGCAACACTAACATTAAAATATAATCAGCATTTGAAGAGCAGGAAGTGGAGCACTTTGGAGGGTATGTGTCTGTGTATGGAAGCATTGTGTGGCTGGCAGGAACTTGTATCTTTCAGCTCTACAATGCTCTAAACCGGTAGAGATCTCAAGTCTATCATCCTAACAGACTTGATGTACATGTTGTGTAAAACAAAATGTTTTGAAATAATAACACAGTACTTTTCAAATAATCTTTCGGAATGTTAGGAAATGTTTTGACTGTGTGGATACAGTTCCTTGCAGATCTGGGAGTTTATATTGATCAGAGTGGAGATTAATACAGTGTACATCTCTGAAGCAGCATTATTTATAGCCATAGGGAATGAAAGAAATAATTTTAAGGCAGCTGAGCTGTAGTCATTTTTAAAATAAATTTTAGATGATGTATCTAATTCCAACATGCAATGTATAAGATGATAATCACACAATCAATCACCATAAAACAGGCTTTCTTACTGCTTATAACATTTTTTTAAAAAGCATTTATTTTTCATGAAATAACAGGTGAAAGATATCAGTTATTTCTTGCACATTGTTCCATGGCAGGTTGGAACCCAAATTAAACATCTTTCATTTTGAGTGCTTTTCCTGCAGGCATTTAATTTCCATAATCACACCACTTGTACATGTAGTTCTCTCATTTAATGTAAAACACTGGGGTTGAATTTGGAAAAAAAAGTATTTTTTTACTTAAAACAATTTCATGTTGTGAACTGACATCAGCAATATAAATGCCCGAAAAATTAAGAACAATTGGGAATTTCTTTTTGAAGATGCAAAAGAATTTGACTGACATTAAAATATTGGCATTTGAGGCTCTAATGTATTGTGCTACAGTGCAGTTAGATGCAAGTGAACCCTCAATGATCTTCTGTGCTGTCAGTTCCAGACATTAGTTGTGACCATGTGCGTACACAATTCGAAGAGGATAGGCCTGGCAGGGGGTGGAAATATGAAGCAAAGTAACATGTTGAAAGTTACTCGTCTGTATCTCTGAGAAGCCAGCAACATTTTCAGAATTTTGCGTTCTAAGAGGCCAGCGAGGAGCAATGTAGAAAATAATAACTTTATACAAAAAAAAGTTAAAGAGGAGAAAAACTACAGTGCTTAGATAATGAGTGGACTTAGTTAACCAACATACATGAATAGGTTAACTTAAAAAATATATTCCAACAAGATACATTCCCACAAGATATGCCTCATTTCCTTTGCTTGGAAGTTGAGGGGTGAAATTGGTCTCGGGGCGGTAGCACATTATGGGTAAGAACAAATTGGTAGTCAGTGTTACACTCCACCCAATTTTTTTTCCCATCGACTTCAATAGAAAATTGGGTGGGGTGTTAAATGAGCTGCTAATTTATTATTGCCCGTTGTGTGCTACCCCACACCCCCAGACCAATTTCAGCATGTTTAATGTGATTACAGAGAATATCACATGATGGTTCAACTCTTAATAACATCTACTGCAGCCTGGCTGGGGAAGGCATGAGGAGGAGGAATAAGTGGGGATGCTGCATATGTTGTTCTTTATAGTCTTCAAAACCTGGAAGAGCGTGATGGAGTGATCCAGGTATCCAACTCATCCTTATAGTTTAGACATCCACAGTCCTATCTAGCTGTGCTGTCCAATTGTAAAATAACTGCCGAGTTTGTGATTTTATGTGGATCCTTGTGTACTCAGATGTGACGTAAGGTTTGACGAGAACGAACAGGGGATCCAGGAGCTAATAAGCCGCAAGTGCAAAAAAACATAGAAACATAGAAACATAGAAGATAGGAGCAGGAGTAGGCCATTCGGCCCCTCGAGCCTGCTCCACCATTCAATGCGATCATGGCTGACCATCCAAATTCAGTACCCGGTCCCTGCTTTCTCCCTATACCCCTTGATCCCTTTAGCCTTAAGAAATATATCCAACTCCTTCTTGAATATATTTAATGTATTGGCCTCTACTGCCTTCTGTGGTAGAGAATTCCACAGTATCACCACTCTCTGGGTGAAGAAATTCCTCCTCATTTCTGTCCTAAATGTCCTACCCCTTATCCTTAGACTGTGACCCCTGGTTCTGGACTCCCCGACCATCGGGAACATCCTTCCTGCATCTAGTCTGTCCAGCCCTGTCAGAATTTTATAAGTTTCAATGAGATCCCCTCTCATTCTTCTAAACTCCAGCGAGTACAAGCCCAATCGACCCAATCTCTCCTCATACGTCATTCCTGCCATCCCAGGTATCAGCCTGGTGAATCTTCGCTGAACTCCTTCCATGGCAAGAATATCCTTCCTCAGATAAGGCGACCAAAACTGCACACAATACTCAAGATGTGGTCTCACCAAGGCCCTGTACAACTGCAGCAAGACATCCTTGTCCCTGTACTCAAACCCTCTCGCTACGAAGGACAACATGCCACTTGCCTTCTTAACCGCCTGCTGCACCTGCATGCTTACCTTCAGCGACTGGTGCACAAGGACACCCAGGTCTCGTTGCACTTCCCCTTCTCCCAATCTATTGCCATTCAGATAATAATCTGCCTTCCTGTTTTTACCACCAAAGTGGATAACCTCGCAATTATCCATGTTATATTGCATCTGCCATGCTTTTGCCCAATCACCCAACCTGCCCAAATCATCCTGGAGTTTCTCGGCATCCTCCTCACAGTACACACGCCCACCCAGCTTTGTGTTGTCTGCAAATTTGGAGATATTACATCTAGTTCCCTTGTCTAGATCATTATTATATATTGTGAATAGCTGGGGCCCAAGGACCGATCCCTGCGGTACCCCACTAGTCACTGCTTGCCACTCGGAAAAAGACCCGTTTATTCCAACTCTTTGCTTTCTGTCTGCCAACCAGTTCTCTATCCAAGTCAATACCTTGCCCCCAATCCCATGTGCCTTAACTTTACATGCTAATCTCTTATGCGGAACCTTATCAAAAGCCTTCTGAAAGTCTAAATACACCACATCCACTGGTTCTCCCTTATCTATTTTACCAGTTACATCCTCAAAAAAGTCCAGTAGATTAGTCAAGCATGATATACCTTTTGTAAATCCATGTTGACTTTATCCGATCCTGTCACTGTTTTCCAAGTGCTCTGCTGTTACATCTTTTATAATGGACTCTAGCATTTTCCCCACTACTGATGTCAGGCTTACCTGTCTGTAATTCCCTGTTTTCTTTCTACCACCTTTTTTGAACAGTGGGGTAACATTACCTACCCTCCAATCCATGGGTACTGTTCCAGATTCCATCGAATGCTGGAAGATGATCAGCAAAGCATCAACTATTTCTAGGGCCACTTCCTTAAGTACCCTAGGATGTAGATTATCAGGCCCTGGGGATTTATTGGCCTTCAATCCCATCAATTTCCCTAACACCATTTCCCTACAAATACTGATTTCTTCCAGTTCCTCCCTTTCATCAGACCCTATGTTCCCCGACATCTCTGGGAGGTTATTTGTGTCCTCCTTTGTGAAGGCAGAACCAAAATATGTATTTAATTGGTCTGCCATTTCTTTGTTCCCCATTATAAATTCCCCTGATTCTGACTGCAAGGGACCTACGCTTGACTTCACCAATCTTTTTCTCTTCACATATCTATAAAAGTTTTAAAGTCAGATTTTATGTTCCCTGAAAGCTTACTCTCATATTCTATTTTCCCTTTCTTTGTTGAATCCTACACTGCTCCCGATCCTCAGGTTTACTGCTTTTTCTGACCAATTTATATGTCTTCTCCTTGGATCTTATTCTATCCCTAATTTCCCTTGTTAGCTACGGTTGAGTCACCTTTTTTGTTTTATTTTTATGCCGAACTGTGATGAACAAATTCTGTAGTTCATCCATGCGGTCTTTGAATGTTTGCCATTGCCTATCCACCGTCAACCCTTTGAGTGACATTCCCCAATCAATCCTACCCAACTCGCGCCTCAGACCATCGTAGTTTCCTTTATTTAAATTTAGGACCCTCGTCTCTGAGTCGACTACTTCATTCTCCATCTTAATGAAGAATTCGATCATATTATGATTGTTCCGAACCAAGGGGCCTCGTACAACAAGATTGCTAATTAATCCTTTCTCGTTACATAATACCCAGTCTAAGATGGCCTGATCTCTGGTTGGTTCCTTGACATATTGGTCCAGGAAACCATCCCTTAAACACTCCAGGAATTCCTCCTCCACAGTATTGTTACTAATTTGGTTAGCCCAATCTATATCTAGATTAAAGTCATCCATGATGACTGCTGTGCCCTTATTGCACGCCTCTCTAATTTCCCTTTTAATGCCGTCCCCAACCTTTGCATTACTGTTTGGAGGTCTATATACCACTCCCACTAACATTTTCTGCCCCTTGGTATTTCTCAGTTCTACCCATACAGATTCCACATCATCAGATCTAATATCCTTCCTTACAATTGTGTTAATCCCTTCTTTAACCAGCAATGCTACCCCACCTTCCTTTCCTTTTTGCCTATCTTTCCTGAATATTGAATACCCCTGGATGTTGAGTTCCCAGCCTTGGCCACCCTGGAGCCATGTTTCTGTAATCCCAAGCAAATCATATTCATTTACCTCTATTTGCGCAGCTAATTCATCCACCTTGTTACGAATGCTCCTCGCATTAAGACACAAAGCCTTCAGGCTTGTTTTTTTAACGCTTACTCCTATTAGAATTATTATTTACTGTGGCCATGTTTGATTTAAACAGTTGATTTCTCTGACTGCCACTTTTGTTTTTCTCCTTCCTATCTTTTGATTTTATCCTTGTTTCCCTTTTCTCTGTCCCCTTGCTCAGGTTCCCAACCCCCTGCCATTTTAGTTTAAACCCTCCCCCAGAGCACTAGCAAACACTCCCCCTAGGACATCGGTCCCGGCCCTGCCCAGGTGCAAACCGTCCGGTTTGAACTGGTCCCACCTCCCCCAGAACCGGTTCCGATGTCCCAGGAATTTGAATCCCTCCCCCTTGCACCATTCCTCTAGCCACGTATTCATCTGAAATATCCTTCTATTTCTACTCTGACTAGCACAAGGCACTGGTAGCAATCCTGAGATTACTAGCTTTGAGGTCCTATTTTTTAATTTACCTCCTAACTCCCTATATTCCGCTTTTAGGATCTCATCCCGCTTTTTACCTATATCGTTGGTACCTATATGTACCACGACAACTGACTGTTCACCCTCCCATTCCAAAATGTTCTGCAGCCGCTCTGAGACATCCTTGACCCTTGCACCAGGGAGGCAACACACCATCCTGGAGTCTCGTTTGCGGCCACAGAAATGCCTATCTATTTCCCTTACAATAGAATCCCCTATTACTATAGCTCTCCCCCTCTTTTTCCTCCCATCCTGTGCAGCAGAGCCACCCCTGGTGCCAAGAAGTTGGCTGCTGCTGCCTTCCTCTCGTAAGCCATCCCCCGCAACAGTACTCAAAGTGGTGTATCTGTTTGAGAGGGGGATGTCCACAGGGGACCCCTGCACTACCTGCCTGTGCCTAGTACTCAGTCTGTTGGTCACCCATTCCCTTTCTGCCTGTCCAGCCTTTGCCTGCAGTGTGACCAACTGATCAAACGTGCTATTCACAACCTCCTCAGCCTTGCGAATGGTCCAGTATGAATCCAATCGCAGCTCCAGCACCGCAATGCAGTCTGCCAGTAGCTGCAGCTGGACACACTTCCTGCACACATAGTTGTCAGGGACACAGGAAGTGTCCCTGAGTTCCCAGATAGCGCAGGAGGAGCATACAACGGGGCCGGGCTCTCCTGCCATGACTTACCCTTTAATTAATTGCAATTAAATTAAATCAAATCAATCCCACCAATTACACTACCGTTAAATAGTAAGGCATTCCTGATCTGGAAACAGCAACAGAACTCAAGAGCAAGAAAGTAGCTCTACAGACGCCTCAAGGCCGAGGACCAACAAAAAACTCGTGACCTAAAGAACAGGTGGTGGGTGGAGAAAGCGTAGGAGATCCAGCAGCTAGCCAATAACCACGACGTGCGTGGATTCTTTAGCGCAATCAAGGCCAACTGTGGTCCCAGCACCCAAGGTCCTACCCCACTGTGGGCCAAGAATGGAGAGGTACTCATCAAGGACAGAGAGGCAGTCAGTGCCCACTGGAAGGAGCACTTCGAAGATTTCCTTAATCGAGACGCTACCTTTGACGCGAGTGTCCAGAACTCCATCCCACAGCATACTACCCGCCACCACCTCAGCACAACCCCAGCCTGGCATGAGGTTGAAAAGGCCATCCGATAACTGACGAGAAATAAGGCCTCAGGTGCAGATGGAATCCCCACCGAGGTGCTAAAACATGGCGGAGAAGCACTATTGGTGCGAATACATGAAATCATTTCTCTTATTTGGAAGGAGGAGAGCATGCCAGGGGATCTCAGAGACGCCGTAATCGTGACCATCTTCAAGAAAGGTGACAAGTCCGATTGTCATAATTACAGCGGAGTCTCCCTGCTGTCTGCCACAGGGAAAGTCATCACAAGAATGATCCTCAATCACCTTCTCCCAGTAGCTGAAGAGCTCCTCCCAGAGATGCAATGCAGATTCTGCCCACTTAGGGGCACAATGGACATGACATTCACCGCGCGTCAACTATAAGAGAAATGAAGGGAACAGCATCAGCCGCTGTACATGGCCTTCTTTGACCTCATAAAGGCCTTCCACACTATCAACCGTGAGAGATTATGGAGTGTCCTCCTCAAATTTGGCTGCCATCAAAAGTTTATCACCATCCTCCGCCTGCTTCATGATGACATGCAAGCCATGATCCTGACCAATGGTTCCACCACAGACCCAATTCACGTACGGACCGGGGTCAAGCAAGGCTGTGTCATCGCACCAACGCTCTTCTCAATCTTCCTGGCTGCAATGCTCCATCTCACCCTCAGTAAGCTCCCCGCTGGAGTGGAGCTAATATATAGAACAAACGGGAAACTGTTCAACCTCCGTCACCTCTAGTCCAGACCAAGGTCGTCCCATCCTCTGTCGTTGAATTACAGTATGCAGACGACACTTGCGTCTGCACTTATTCTGAGGCGAAGCTCCAAACCATCATCAACACCTTCACCAAAGCTTACGAGGGCATGGGCCTTACACTAAACATCTGTAAGACAAAGTTCCTCTACCAACCTGCCCCTGCCACACAGTATTGCTCCCCGATTATCAAAATCCACGACGAGGCCTTGGACAACGTGGACCAAATTCCATACCTCTGGAGCCTATTGTCAACAAGGGCAGATGTCGATGACGAAGTCCAACACCGCCTTCAGTGTGCCAGCGCAGCCTTCGGTCACCTGAGGAAGAAAGTGTTTGAAGACCAGGACCTCAAACCCAACACCAAGCTCATGGTCTACAGAGCAGTAGTGATACCCACCGTCCTGTATGCTTCAGAGACATGGACCATGTACAGCAGGCACCTCAAAGCACTGGAGCAGTACCACCAATGCTGCCTCCGCAAGATCCTGCAAATCCATTGGCAGGATAGGTGCACCAACATCAGTGCTCTTGCTCAGGCCAACATCCCCAGCATCGAAGCTTTTACCACGTTCGATGAGCTCCGATGGACGGGCCACATCATCCGCATGCCTGATACGAGACTCCCAAAACAAGTGCTCTACTCAGAGCTCTGACATGGCAAGAGAGCCCCAGGTGGGTAGAGGAAACGCTTGAAGGACACCCTCAAAGCCTCCTTGAAAATATGCAACATCCCCACTGACACCTGGGAATCCCTGGCCCAAGACCGCACAAAGTGGAGGAGAAGCATCCAGGAAGATGCCGAACACTTCAAGTCTCTTCACCGGGAGCAAGCGGAAGCCATGCACAATCAGCGGAAGGAGCGCACTTCAACCCAAGCACCCCACCCACCCACCCCTTCAACCACCGCCTGCCCCACCTGTGACAGAGAGTGCGGGCAGGATTTTCATTGGGCTGTGGAGGCAGGATTGGAGGCATGTGGGGGGTTAAAATCCTGAAATTGGGGGGGCACTCCCAACCCGCCTCCATTCCAGTTTCAAAGGAAGGGGTTCCCGACCCGCACTGGGACCCTCCTCCCCGAGGCGGGAAGGGGATTAGTGCCAATAAACTGCCTGTTAACAGGTTGTTAACAGGCAGTTTTTAGCCTTATCCCTATTTTCATTGGTGAAATGTGTGATTCCCGACAGCTCCAAACCACGGCATGTTAGCGAGGCGGGCCGTCGGGATGAAGGGCTTGGAGGGTTCGAGATGTCTGGTGTTCAGGTGAGTGATGGGTGCATGAGTGAACAGGTAAGTGTGTTTGGTGTATGTAAAGTGTTTGAAGAAGTTTTACTTACATGTACTTACCTTTACAGCCTTCCTTCCTTCAGGTCTCGGGAGTCCCTCATCTCACCGGCACAGAAAGCAGAATGGCCGCGATCTGTCAAAAATTGCAGCATTCAGCTTTCTGTTCTGGAGAGATCTCTAAATCATCCTGAGAGGAAGGAATTAACTTGGAGTACAGATTGTCAGTGTTTCACAGCTTCAAACAGCTGTGAAACATTGATATTTCATCTGTCAAAGGTTTTGACAGATGAAATATCAATCTGTGACATCACCTGTTGCCAGGTGGTCCTTAATAGGCCTGCTGAGCCCGCTGGGTGGGCTCAACAATGTCAATCAAGTCAAAATCACGTAGCTTGGCTAGAACTCGATGGAGGCGGGACTACAACCCCGAAAGTTGTAGTCCCGCCTCCAACCTGCCTCCTCAATGAAAATCCAGCCCTGTAGTTCCCGCATTGGACTCATTAGTCACCTGAGAACTCATTTTTAGTGTGGAAGCAAGTCATCCTCGGTTCCGAGGGACTGCCTAAGAAGAGAAGAATGTTTTGATGCATCTTCAGATATCACCAGTTCACCTCAACAAATAAATTAATACATTTTTTTAAAGTAGCCAAACTGTGCATTGTAAACCTTCATCAAACTATATGCTGGCCTGGATGTTGCAGTCAGTGGTGAAGGAATGGCGTTCGCTGTTCAGTAAGCTCACAGCTGCCCACAGGCTTTTCATGAGCTTTTGAGCGGTAAGTTACAGTTACTAGAGATCCTTTTCAGTGTGGTTCCCTCTACAGGGGATCTATGGAATGTGTGAACAGGCCAAGCAACAGGGTGTCTCTTCAACCAATCAGATTGAAGAATCCCCACTGAGACACGTAGGGCTCGATTTTGCCAGGCCCGAGGAGGTGAGATTGGAGGCGTGTGAGTTATTAAAATTGCAAAAAATTGCGGGTGGGCCCGATCCCGCCTCCATCCCACCTCCGAGCAATTTTCCCACATGCGAGCTTTCTGACCCCGTTTCCATCCCATCTCCAAGAGGTGGGATAGGCCCTTAAGGCCCTTAACAACCACTTAATTGCCTCTATAATCCCATTTTGAGAGACTTTTCCAATTTTAACCCTTTTCCCACATTCTGCATGTCCCCTCTGGAACACGCCAGTGAATCCTGGTGGCTTCACAAGTGGACTGCTTAATAACCGCTGCAGCTCCACCATTATAAAGGGGTTTTCACCAATCATCATTTGCAGGTGGCAGAACTTTGTTGTCTCATGCCTGGGGGAACTTTTAGCAGGCATACTCATTGTTCTGGAAGTTTGGAGCCTGACCCCCATCTCCAGTGTGACCTCCTGGGAAACCCCTCTCCCCACCTTGACTGAGCGCTTCCTCAACTGAGGTATTTACCAGAAGAACAGGAACTATTTACCTCCTTTCCTCCTGGACATCAGATTCAGACGAAGACCAGCCGCGGCAGCAGCAGAACCCTGAGCAACAGCAGCACCAACTGCAGGAGCAACAGCAGGAGTACTAAGCTGCTGCTCGCCCACCTGAAGCTGCACAGGCCAGAAGGTGCCAGCGCATGGAAGCCCGTCGTTGCAGGAGATACCCCCAAAACAGGGTGTACAGACAGAGGATCAGCTACCTCAACATGACTGAGCAGCAGTGCCAACTCCGGCTCAGGCTTTCGCGAGAGGTAGTGGGTGGCACCTGCGTAATGCTACAGCAAGACCTGGAGCCTAGAGGAGCAGGTGGACACCCCTTACCAGTGGCCGTCAAAGTCACCACCGCACTCAAATTTTTAGCTTCAGGCTCATTCCAGGGATCAGCAGCAGACATCAGCGGCGTCTCCCAGGCGGCCACACACACTTGCATCACGCAGGTAACCAATGCCCTTTTTGCTATCGCGCACAATCACATCAATTTCTCCAAGGATCAAGCCAGTGTAACTGCATGTGCCATTGGGTTTGACAATCTGGCAGGCTTTACAAGGGTGCAGGGCATCGTTGACTGCACCCATGTGGCCCTAAAGGCACCCCTTCGCAATCCCAGTATTTTAGTCAACCGCAAGGGATTCCACCTCCTCAACGTACAGCTGGTGTGTGACCACAAGAAGGAAATTTTGCATGTTTGTGCCAAGTACTCTGGCAGTTGCCATGACTCCTTCATCCTGCGCCAGTCTAGTGTGCCTCTGCTCTTCAGTCCGCCAGACCAACTATGCGGATGGCTACTTGGAGACAAGGGCTATCCCATGAAGACGTGGCTAATGACACTGTTGAGGAGCCCTTCCAACGAAGCAGAGGAGCGCTACAACTCAAGCCACATGTCCACCAGATCCATAATCAAGCAAACCATCAGCTTGCTGAAGATGCGCTTCAGATGCATGGATAGATCAGGTGGAGCCCTGCAGTACTCAGCAGCCAGGGTCTGCAGAATGGTCGTCGTTTGCTGTGCACTCCACAACATGGCACAACATCGTGGCTTGCAGATGCCTAAGTACAAGTGGCTCATCACATAGCCTCCTCAGATGAGGAGGAGGAGGAGGAGAGCGACAATAAACAACTTGCAGAGGCGCATCAACCAGCGGCAGCAACATGCGAGCTCATTGCTGCCCGGGATCCAAGGCACGCACTCATCTTGGCCAGATTTGCTTAGCCTGCATAATCAAACACTTTTGCCTCACACCTTCTTATCAGACCCTCGACAATGACCAGGAACCTGCGGATTCCTATCACTCTGACCACCATATTGACAATTGCAAGTAATCCTAAGCCCTCAACGTGGAAGTCCTATTAGCAACATGACACATGCCACAACTGCAACAGTTTGCCATCAGAATTTTTAATGGCAATAAGCATCTGTTGGCTTTTCAACATCAAACATAACATTACTCCCAAATGACTACCCTTGTGACTACTTGTGCATTGTCTTCCACTTACGCGTGCTCCTACGTGGTGCTTCCCCTGTGGCTTCAGCAGATGTGGAGACCCCTTGCTCACTTTCCTGCTGCTCCTGTCTCAACACCTTTGGTGGGTGTCCTCTGGGCTTGCGAACCTTTGAGGGCTCGGCAACAGTCTGCTGCTCCTGCGGCTGTGCAGGGGTTGAGACGCCGATCTCAGTTGGGTGGTGACACTGGTGGGGCTCTGACCGAGGGCTTTGCAGTGGCATGGTTGTGTGAGCACTTGGAGAGGAGCCCCCACTTCCTTGCTGTCTGCCGCCAACATCCCTCTCATGGGTCAGCCCACTTCAGAGCTAGCAAGTGGCTTGACAGCACCTTGCTGCACTTCAGGGGGGCCATGAGGACCCGTTTCTGTATTGAAAGTCCTACTCTCGAGGACCTGCATGAATGTCTGGTTTTTACGCTCAATAGCTGACCATCGCTCCTCAAGAGATGTCAGTCTATTCTGAATTACCATGTTTTCCATATCCTGGAGACTAAGCTCCTCCATGGCCATAGCCATCCTCTCCTCTACCATAGCCATCCTTTCCACGAAGGTTGCCATCCTTTCCGTGGTGATGCGTTCATGCGCCAACGCCTCCACAAAGGCTCTGCTCATGTTAGCAATGGACTCCTTCATTCACTCCACACTCGCAGTGACCCTGGAGACAAAACCTGCCAGAGACTCCTTCACCTGTTCCTGGAGTTCCAGCACCGCTGTCCTTATGGATGGACCCAGCGGCACAGGGTCGATATGCAGCAGAGCCGAGCTGGGAGCGTCCTGTGCCCTCCAATGAGGACTCTCCACTGCTGTCCCTGTCTCCACCATCTGCTGATGCTCACTTGTGAGCTGTGATACACCAGGTGACAACTCTACTCTATGTCCCGAAGGTCCCACCGAGGTGTGAGTGTCTGCGCTGGTGATGTGTGCGCTTAATTCTGCTGACGCAGCACCCTCAGAGGTTGCAGCTTCCTCTGAGGAGTCTGGAAGCTCTTCCTCCTGGACAGTAGGGATGGGGGCTGTCGTTGGTCCTGTGGGAGAGTAAAGGAAAGAGTTAGAGATGTGTGGTCAGGCTACATGCACATTGAATAGTGCAGATGATCTTAAGTCGATCTGTTAGAGCCTCAGATTCATTATCAGTGACTCATGCAATGTCAATGAGAGAGATGCCAAACTATTCCATCACCAGCTTGCTGTGATGAGCCTGCCTGTCCGTCCCTCACTTGGGAATCCTCCTCGATCCCGGCAATTTCCAGGGCAGCCTCCTCCGAGGTGGTGAGCTGGGCTACTGAGGGTGGCCCTCCTCCTGTCCTTGCTCTTTTCTTCTTATTGTGGGCTCTGTAGGGGGTGCCGGGTGGCGCGTGCGCCCAGTCAGTTATGCCCCTGACTGCCTGTGAGCAGTTCGAATCGCTCCCACACCCCTGGGTTCTAGACACCGGACTTAGGTGCAGGCGGCGATACAGAAAAATCGAGTAGCCAAGTGGTTTGGTGTAAGAAAACCAAGATTTTATTAAAACAGAAATAAAAACAGTCTTATGAGAAATTACTGGTAAACAATTACAGGCATAAACAAACAACTATACTTATACAGGGAATGGGGAACACACGGCACATCGAGGGAAAACAAACTACATTAACAATCCCCTTATCCTTATCCCACCCCCTATACCTAACTAGATTAAGCTATGAGGGGCCAGGAATTCATGCTCACCAATCCAAGGCTTGTTGCCTTAACCGTTGTGAGTTTTGAGGTTTGGCCCCCTGTCCTTAGGGGTACACTGTCACCTCGTGGTCTCAGGGCGCGGTGCTGGAGCTGTTGCTGCGACACACCATTCCTCTCCTCAGCTACCGTCGTCGTCACGTCGCAATGGGTTCTCTTCTTCTTCTCCCTCGGGCGGTCGTCGGCGGTAACGTTGCGTTGGCAGTCTTTAATACTTAGGTTTTTCTACCCATTCTTAGAACGCTGGTATTATTCGTCTAAACTCTTCCCCAAGCGCCAGCTTATAAATAGGTGCTCGGTCTTTATCAATGCGTCTTTTGCTGCCCTTCTCTGCTCTTGTCGGGTCGCCACCTTGTTCTTCGTCTTGTTTCGTTTCGTCTCGTTTCCTCTGCCCTCTTTCGTGGCCCGGGTGTCCTGGGTGACTTTGGACTCGGGTCGCGTTCCCCTCCTCTGTGCTTGGTATGGATGTCCTTGGTTGCAAAACTCATGCGGGGAGCGAGAAGAGAACCCACCACGAGGCCAGAGCACGAGTACGGGCGGCAGCAGCCCAAGAGGTCAGAGCAGAGCAAGGGACAAGAGTCAAGAGTAAGAGAGAGATTGGTACTGATGGGCCTACAATTATACTCCTTCGGAAGGCCCTAATCTGTGCGCCAAATCAGGTCAGTTCATTGTTTAACATTTGGTGGGCTGTTTTAAATGATTACACCAATCTAAACTAACTGGCTTTAGATGGCCGTTTATCGCACCTGATGGGCCGATGTCCGAGCTGTATTGTCATTAATGCATTTTAATTGGCCTGTCCAGGCTTGGTGGCTTCCTTAAGCTGTTTCCGATTATTTATGCGGACAAAGTAATGGCTTTACGCTTAGGCCTAACTGGGTTGATCTGTTCCAATCTGACGAAATGCATATTCAGTGTTTGCCTAGCTGTCTGGTTTTTCAAACACAAAGTCCTTTTCACAGAAATGCAATTTAAGTTTTGATTTCCCGAAACTGCCTGCTCTGTGCTGCAGAGTCCAAGCTTTTAAAATCTTACAGGCTTTAGGTCACGAGGTGCGGATGCCATCTTTTGGGTACCTTTTTTTAAATTATCCATGCAGGGTCCCTTTTATTAATAACCTTTGGGAAATGTGGGAATTTTGCGAATCTTACAGCTCTCTTTTCCTGCAATGAGGGACACAAGTGGAGTTTGAGTGAGAATGAAGGAGTGTAGAGATTCCATAGCATAGATGCTTAGAAGGAGACAAAGGGCCCTCCCTGTGTGTTGTAAGTTGTCATTGCATCACAGTGATCAAGAGTGTGAGGGCTGCATGGTCAAATAGTTAAGTGAATGTGACCATAAAGAGAGAGGGAATGGGTAAGGGTGCAGGGATATCAGTGTCAAGTGGGATGTGGAGGAAGAGGTTGGCAAAGTTGGGTGCTGGTGAGGAGAGGCGATGGGGATCAGATTGAGAGTGATGGGAAAGTCATACTCTCTTTTCCAGTGCGCAGAACGTCATAAAACCTCTTCCTGCAATTCAGCCAGGTTCTGCAGAACATAGAGATGGCATTGACCTCCCTGGCCACTTGCAGCCACACAGCTTTAGTTTGTTGTGGTGGCTTTTTCTCCCTGAGGAAAGGAAGAGCACCTCCTTATTAGATTTTGCTCTCTCCACCAGAGCTTGGAGGGAGGGCTCATCAAATCGAGGTGCACACTTTTGCTTGCTGGTGGACATGGTCGGTAAATGAAGTCCTTCATACAATGCCCAAAGCGTTTCCAGTCTCCAGAAGAAGCAAGGCTGCTTGCAGGCCTTAAATCCAGCAGCAGCGATGATGTCATCGGAGGCGATGTTTAGGATGGAAAGACTAATTGGGCCAGGGGTTCCCACACGCTGGGAATCAATTGCCCAATTAGAGGAAAACCGCTCTTTTTCCCCACATCACACTGGTGTCAGGTTCAGGACTCTAAAAATACCTGACATGCCCTAGCCCGCCCACACTGGCAAAATCGAGCCCGTAGAGTCGAAACCAGGAAATATAAATTAGAATATTTAATTCATTGTAAAATGAAAGTGAAATAAAGGCCACTATTTTGCCGACCGAGGCAGGTCTGAGGCGGCCGGGGTCGGTGTCGCAGTTCCAGCCCATTCTCTTTGAGTGATTTTACTGTAGGGGGTGGTGTGTGGATCAGCTTCGCCTCTGACTTATGAGCGGTTCGAATTGCTCCCACAACTTGGTTCTAGACCTTGGACTTATTTGGTGGCTGTAATGAAATTGCAACAGACAACTGAATTTCGGTGCAAGAACTTTGATCTTTATTTGAGAAAGAAAATACAACACAATAATAACACTCTAATAAAATGGGGAAAACACTTCGACATACACGAGGGAAAAATTACAGTAGACAAATATCTCACCCCTCCCAATCCCACCTTACTAGCTATGTTAGGCTCTAAAGGACCAGGGATTATGCTGACCAAACGCAGGAATAGTTTGTAGAGTGGAAAAACTTGCAGATCTTCGGTTTCTTTCGAGCTGGTTTTTTCATTGGTCTTGATGGCCCAATATTACCCGGTTGGCTGATGGTAATGTTCGGTTGGTTGTTTCGTAAGGCCCTTGTTGCCGCGAGGTGTCCGATGGTCACTGAAACTGTTGCTCTGGTTTCTTCTTGTGTGTTACTTCGAGAGAGAGAGAAAGAGAGAGCTGCTTCGAGATGCTTGAACTCTACTGAACTTGAACTTGGAACTCTGTACTTCTTGAACTCCCACGTTGCTGAACTGTAACTTTGAACTGTCCTGCTGAAACCTTCCTGACGAGTTTTTTGAACTTCTTGACTTCTCTGTCTTTAGAAAACAGGCTTTTAATTATTCTAATTGGGGCCTCCTAATCTGATTAAGTTGTTTAATGTGGTTTCGGGGTGGTTCCATCGATCTTAAGTTGTTTTAAGAACATGTGAAGTGGTTTCGGGATGGTCCCATCTTGTTTAATTGCAGTAAAGTTGTCTTTTCCTGTGGGGGTCAAGGTTTTTTTGTTGGTTGGTGGCATGTTTTGCATTATGCAAGGCTTTGGATGGTTCTGCAAGGCTGTTCTTCCGTGGGTCTATTGTTAGCATGTAAATTTCTTGATAGGGGCTGAGTGATGCTTTCCAGTTCCCCCAGACAGTTTGATTACCTCGAATACTCAGAACTTGCTACTGCATAGGTAGATCCCAAATTCTTTGTTGCATCCTTTTTCCCAAAACATGCCTGAACGTGTCCTTTTTAAAAAAAATGCCAAGTCTGTTTTTGATCTTGAATCTCCCTGCTGGGCCCAACATGCTTTTTATCCTCCTGAGGTTTTTAGCAAGGGTCCAAAGTCACTTTAATATGGTTTTTCTTTCATAATGGGGGATCTGTAAATTTTGAGAATCCTACATTACGTAGATTGGGCTTGTTAAGCCCGCCCTGCGGGGTTCCCGGCCAATTAAGTGGAAGCAGGTCTGATGACGTCATTTGATGACATGTCATCAGCTGGTTTCCTTTTGACAGTTCTGCTGTCAGTGTGCTACAGAATTGAGGTGCTGCAAACACTGAAACACTGCACAGAGGTGCACGGCTGTGTGCTGTGACTCCCTCCATAAACAGGAGGGAGGCTGTGACTCCCTCCTGCTTATGGAGGGAGTCACAGCACACAGGGAGTTTCTCTTCCCTTCCAAGGACAGAAGAGACCGCCCAGGAGACCAACACAGCCTGGTTGTACATTGTACAGGAGGGCAAAAGCAGGGATGTTATCAGGAGTACCTGGCTGCAGTGGCACAAATCTTTCTATGATCTGAGCAGATCATGAAATGTTACTGCCAAGCCACACTCAACCTCATCCTGCTGTGTCACTCATCAAATCCACATCACTCTGCCTTCTCTACTCTACTCCTGCACATCTTTACTCACACCAACTTACCTTGCACCTCTCTATCTACATTATCACTTCCCCATCTCACTAGCCACCTCTCACACTCCCCCTCACAGAAACACACAGAAACACACAGAAACCCCACAGTGCAGATAGAGGCCATTTCGGCCCATCAAGCCTGCACCGACACATATCCCACCCGATCCCTGTAACCCCTACATATCCCACCCTATCCCCGTAACCCCACGTATTTAATCCCCCTAACAATAAGGGTCAATTTATCATAGCCAATCAACCTAACTCGCACATCTTGGACTGTGGGAGGAAACCGGAGCACCCGGAGGAAACCCACGCAAACACGGGGAGAATGTGCAAACTCCACACAGACAGTCGCCCGAGGCTAGATTCGAACCCGGGTCCCTGGCGCTGTGAGGCAACAGTGCTAACCACTATGCCACCGTGCTGCCAACCTACTGCAAGCATACCAACTAATAACACAAAAGGGTAGGTACTTGGGTGGTTCATGTGAAGTTTCTTTTAATGTGTTGTCAAACATTGAAATATATATTTTCAGGACTTTACCTTATTGTACAGATTTGTGCTCACCTTTGGAAGTGTCTTAGTGAGTTCCAGTGAATGTTGAGACATAACTCCCCTTCCCCTCAATTGTGATGCGTGTGAAAGGAATGGCTTGGACATTGTAGGGATGCTTTATGGTGCTGGTGTGGGGTGGTATCAACCTGCCGTATCATGTGGCAGCCAGGGTGTACAGCATCAAGTGTTCATTGAGTGTATTAGGGATGGGTTTCTTGAGCAGTATGTAACTGAACCGACCAGGGGGCAAGCAACCTTAGATCTGGTCCTGTGTAATGAGACAGGATTAATTAAAAATGTCCTAGTAAAGGATCCCCTTGGAATGAGTGACCATAACATGGTTGAATTCCATATTCAATTAAAGGGTGAGAAGGTTGGATCTCACACAAGCATGCTAAGCTTGAATAAAGGAGACTATGAAGGTATGAGAGCGGAATTGAGTAGAGTGGATTGGGAAAATAGATTAAAGGGTAAGACAATACATGATCAGTGGTGTACATTTAAGGAGTTATTTTACAACTTCCAAAAAAAAAATATTCCACTGAGAAGAAAAGGGTGTAAAAGAAAAGACAGCCATCCGTGGCTAAGTAAAGAAATTAAGGATAGTCTTTGACTAAAAACAAGGTCATATAAGGTAGCCAAATCTAGTGGGAGGATAGAGGATTGGGAAAACTTTAAAAGGCAGCAAAAAATAACAAAAAGATTGATTAAGAAAGGGAAGATAGATTATGAAAGTAAATTAGCAAAAAATATAAAAACAGATAGTAAGAGTTTTTATAGTTATATAAAAAGAAAAAGGGTGGCTAAAGTAAATGTTGGTCCCTTAGAGGATGAGACCGGGAAATTAATGGTGGGAAATATGGAGATGGCAAAAGCACTGAATGAATATTTTGTATCAGTTTTTACAGTAGAGGAGACTAAGAATATCCCAACACTGGACAAACAGGGGGCTATAGGGGGGGAGGAGCTAAACACGATCAAAATCACTAAGGAAGTGGTACTCGGTAAAATAATGGGACTCAAGGCAGAAAAATCACCTGGATCTGATGGCTTACATCCTAGGGTCTTGAGGGAAGTGACGGTAGGGATTGTGGATTCATTGGTAATAATTTTCCAAAACTCCCTGGACTCAGCAAAGGTCCCGGCAGACTGGAAAACTGCTAATGTAACACCCTTATTTAAAAAGGGCAGTAGACAGAAGGCTGGAAACTATAGACCGGTTAGCCTAACATCAGTGGTAGGTAAAATTTTGGAGTCCATTATTAAGGAGACAGTAACAGGACATTTGGATAATCATAATTTAATAGGACAAAATCAGCATGGTTTTATGAAGGGGAAGTCATGTTTGACAAATTTGCTGGAGTTCTTTGAGGAAGTAACATATAGGGTGGATAAAGGGGAACCAGTGGACGTAGTGTATTTAGACTTCCAAAAGGCATTTGACAAGGTGCCACACAAAAGATAATTGCTTAAGATAAAAAATCACGGGATTGGGGGTAAGATTCTGGCATGGATAGAGGATTGGCTATCCAACAGAAGGCAGAGAGTTGGGATAAATGGTTCATTCTCAGACTGGCAATCAGTAACTAGTGGTGTTCCGCAGGGGTCAGTACTGGGTCCCCGATTTGGAGGAGGGGACCGAGTGTAACATATCAAAGTTTGCAGATGATACTATGATGGGAGGGAAAGTAGTGAGTGAGGAGGACATTAAAAACCTGCAAGGGGACATAGAGAGGCTAAGTAAGTGGGCAGAGATTTGGCAGATGGAATACAATACTGAAAAGTGTAAGGTTATGCACTTTGGCAGGAAAAATCATAGAGCAAGTTATTATCTTAATGGCAAGAAACTGGAAAGTACTGAAGTACAAAGGGATCTGGGGGTCCTGGTGCACGAAACTCAAAAGGTTAGTATGCAGGTGCAGCAAGTGATTAAGAAGGCCAATGGAATGTTGGCTTTCATTGCTAGGGGGATAGAATATAAAAATAGGGAGGTATTGCTTCAGTTGTACAAGGTATTGGTGAGACCGCACCTGGAATACTGCATACAGTTTTGGTGTCCATACTTAAGAAAAGACATACTTGCTCTCGAGTCAGTACAAAGAAGGTTCACTCGGTTAATCCCGGGGATGAGGGGATGGACATATGAGGAGAGGTTGAGTAGATTGGGACTCTACTCATTGGAGTTCAGAAGAATGAGAGGCGATCTTATTGAAACATAAAAGATTGTGAAGGGGTTGGATCAGGTGGATGCGGGGAGGATGTTCCTGATGATGGGTGAAACTAGAACTAGGGGGCATAGTCTTAGAATGAGGGGCTGCTCTTTCAAAACTGAGATGAGGAGGAACTACTTCACTCAGAGGGTGGTAGGTCCATGGAATATGCTGCCCCAAAAAGCTGTAGAAGCTACATCATTACATAAATTTAAAACAGAAATAGACAGTTTCCTAGAAGTAAAGGGAATTAAGGGTTACGGGGAGCGGGCAGGAATTTGGACATGAGTCTAGGTTCGGACCGGACATGGCCCTGTGGGTAGCGGAGTGGGCCCAGGGGCCGTGTAGCCTGATCCTGCTCCTATTTCGTGTGTCTAATTCTGTTAGATTCAGGAGATGGTTCTGTGATAGTAGATTGGCGGTTAGGATCAGATCAGCCATGATCTTATTGAATGGCGGAGCAGGCTCGAGGGGCCGATTGGCCTACTCCTGCTCCTATTTCTTATGTTCTTATGTTCTTATGAAGTAAATCTGGCCATGGTGATGCCATCGCTGGCCTCGCGGGCAGCAATGTTGTCGGGTGCTGATGCCCTGTGACCTGTGCAGCATCAGATGATTGCGGAGAAGTTTGGTATTGTTGTTGATGATATTGGTGTTCAGGCTGATCGTGGAGAGATTCAGAGGACCAAGGTAAGATTTTTTGAAGGACACCGATGTTGCTGGAATAGATGGCAGCTGAAGTTGAGATGACAGAAGCGAACTGTCAATGGTGAGAGAGGTTGCTCCAAGCAAGTGACAGTGGATAGAGAGTTCTACATACAGCTCAAAAGTGTCTTCCAATTCCTGAAGGCTCAAGCTTCTGACATTGGCAAGTGACCAGCTGTGAAATGGTAACTTTCATACCACTTTTGCAGCTGTCACCTATTCACAGCAATGGGGAGATATAGAGAACCTGACCTACTTACCTGACGTGATCTCCAAACAACAGGAATCCTGTTAAATATGTTGGAAAATAGGAAAAGGCTGGCAAGATAGCAGTTAACAAGCACTTAACAAGCAGTTAACTATCTTAAATGCCTCACCAGTCGCTTGGTGTAGGGTCTGTTCTGAAATCGCAGACCCGACATTTGGAAACTTACATGGAGGTGGGTTTGCGGCGGTTTTCCAACCCGCTGTCAATCATTTTGAATTTAACAGCTGACCCACCTCCGAACCTGCCATCTGAGCGCCGACAAAATCGCAGCCAAAGTAAGGGAAAGAAAGATGGGATTAAGAGAGAGAGATAAAACAGGCAGAAAGAAAAAGTTAAAAACAATGTATTTTTAAAAAAATCTCCAGGAATGAGACTCCACACTTATAAAATTTAATTTTCAGTGCCAGAGAGGTTGTTTGGCAGTAATTTAGACTTATCATTCCGTTAAAAATTCACTTACCCCTGAATGCACCGGCCCTAACTTTTTCTGGTGTGTTTAGTGGTAGCTTGTGGGTAAGTACCGCAACGTCAGCCCTTCATATGTTTTAATGTTGAATCGATCTGTGAGGTACTTGTGTAGCGCAACTTGTGGAGGAGCAGGGCAAATCCGACAGCAATTTCCATATTTCCGTGTTTAGCTGCGCATGTGTGGACTCCGTTGCTGTCCGATTTACTCCATTATAATGATGAGCGCTGATAGCCTCACCGTTATTCCTATCACAAAATTCAGGCCATTGTATGGAATTTTTTTTTATTTGTTCCTGGGATGTGGGGGTCACTGGCAAGGTCAGCATTTATTGCCCATTCCTAATTGCCCTTGAGAAGCCTACTTGAACTGCTGCAGTCCGGTTATTGTTTCTTATAGCGGTTTGTTACAACTGGAGTGCCTTGCTAGGCCATTTCAGAATCAACCACATTGCTGTGGCCTGGAGTAACATATAGGCCAGACAAGGTAAGGACAGCAGATTTCCTTCCCTAAAGTACATTAGTGAACCAAATGGGTTTTTACACCAATCCCGTAGTTTCACCATTACTGATACTAACTTTTTATTCCAGATTTATTTAATTAACAGAATTTAAATTCCACAGCTGATGTGGTGAGATTTGAACTCACATACTCTGGAGTATTAAGGCCAGGACTCTGGGATTGCTAGCCCATTAACATAACCACCATGCTACCATTCCTGTTGTTTCCAGATTGGTGCAGTTTTGCAAAGAAATTTCTGCAGGAATCATGACTTTTTAATAATTAAGGGCAATTTAAATGATTAGATAAACGTTAAATAGTTAAACCCCTTAATCAACCCAGGGTTTTATTTTCCACTGTGTCCTAATTTTAGCACACTGATTAACGTGTTAGTGTTAAATTTCTGTCTGTGTTATTAACTAAATAGGTCAATAACTGTATAAACTGTATAGATAGGAATGAATGAGTTAACCAGTGCCCTTAAAGCAGGTCACAAAAAATTAAATCCTTCTATATCTAAATATTACTCAAATAAGCCTAATTCAAGTGACATGAATCTGTTGCATACCAGACCTGCCTAGTGTAACATTATTCACATATGGTATATTTTCTTTGGGCCGTAACTAAATTAAATAATAATTCAGAACTGTTTTGGTGGAATTTCATACTTTGTAAAAGAATGTGTGGCGTATGTATAGCAGGCAGTGATGAATTGTTAAATTCAAATTAATCCAGTGAGGGTGGGCCACATCATTCATAAGCACGAAGGATTTTGGTGCCAGGGCTGTCGCTTTTATGGAATCTGTTTATACAATACAGTTACTTTGTGCTATTATTTTAAAATTCCCATCAGAATTGCTGAGTGCAAGGTGTTGGCATTCTACACCTTCCTGAAAGAAAACCACTCAGCATAAGTTGTTATAATGCTGTAATAGTTTGTAATTCTATGTGGTCATGTCTATTCGGAAGCGGATGTAATAGGCCAGAATTTCATGGCAAAATAACGGCAAGTTTAATGCACATGCCATTATTAATGTGTAAATCATCCAGCAACTTATGGTGAGGAATAGATACCTCGCGAGTTGTGAATCGCCACAAATTGCTGGACGATTTGTGCCACTCCGTCGTTAGCCTTGCGAAAATAGCAGCTTCCCATCAACCTCCCCATGTGTTTCAAGGAATTGCTGCATTTGTGCATTAATTACCAACTAAACTCACCCCAGAAAATTAGGGCTGATAATTACCTTTTTTATATTTATATTCCTGCAATGCCACTCAATCTCCAGCCCAGAAAGGCAGCAATTGAAACTGTGGAGTCTCATTCCTGCAGGTAGTTAATTGTCTTTTGGGATTTTTTTTAATTTTAAAATGTTTTTCTTACTTTTCCTTTCTGCCTTTTTTCATGCTCTATTAATCCAATCTTTATTTCCCTCTCTTTATTTCTCTTTCTGTATCTGATTTGACATTGAATTCACACATTCACCCTCCTTCTCGGTCCTTCCTGTTTATTTCTGAATCCTGAAATCTCATTGGTTAAGGAGATACTCCATTGGCCCCATCATTCACCAAGGTTCCAGATGCCCCGTTATCATTTCGCACTTCCAGCAATTTGCCGCAAAAATTTTTTTGAGGTGAAGGAAAAAGCCTAACTACGAGGCCCTGCTCCAGAATATTCTGAGCCAATGTTTCAATGAATGTTTAGATAGCATCTGTTCATCTCAATAACAAGATTATTTGCACTTTAAAAGTAGGCCTAGATTTCCTTTCACCGAGCTATATATTTTATGGAATTGTCCAGATTTAACAAAGACTTTTCTGTTGGGATCAGGATATTGTAATAAATTTAAATACTGATTAGATAAACAATAAGCAGTTACATTTCCTAATCAAATGGTGGGTTTAATTCCCACTGAGTTCTATTTTTAGCACAGCAGGTAACTCTTTGTGAAGCCTGATTACTGTCACACTGTTTCACATCATAATCTGGTTGTAATACAACAATGTTATCACGGGCACAGAATTTACCTCCACTAATGACTGGGGAGACAATTCTAGTCTATGTTAGTTCAACAGTCATCTCTGCTTTGGTAAGCCTATTTTATTTCACAATACGGTCTATTTTATATAATATAAAATACTCCCAGTTTAAAATGGCTTAGAAATTCACATCTCACATGCATACAATATTCAAAAACATCAAACCATTCTACACAAGGGTCATGCAAGGTTCTGTCTCTCACCCCATTAGGGTTCATCTTTAAAGGTCAAAGCATCACACTGAGCGATATAAATAAATGTACCACACAACTGTTTATGCACTTTCCTTCCTGCTAATAGCCTCTGCCAGTAATAATAAATCCCAAGTTATGCATTACTGCACTATGGTTCAAATACAGATATAAAGAAGTTCTGCTTGAGACATGGTGATTAACATCTAGAATGGATTACTGGAGAAAAAAAAACCTTGAATGATTGAAGAACCAGCTAAATGTTCTGATGGGGTGACTATAGGGTCTTTCTGGACAAGGATGGGCTGAATGACCTTCCTCATCTTGCAAAGAGAATTTAATTGAACACATTGATAAAGGAACATAGAGAACCACACAGCAAGACAGGGAGACAGATGGAAGGAGGGGGGATGATTTTACTCTGAGGGCACATGTTGGGAAAGCAATGGTGCTGCCCCTGTGAGAAAACAGGATCCTCTGACTTTCTTGTCCCCAGCCATTCCGGACATAGACTGAGCCCCGGCTGGGCCTAGCGCCAAAAAACTGAGGAAGAGAAAGGAGTGCAGCTGTAGGCCCAAGAGGGATAAGTACCCAGAAGGCTCAGACACTTATGATCAATGATGTGATGGGGGTCGATACTCAAAAGCCTTCAAAATCTTCAACCCACCCCCACGACCCCTGCAGATCCTTTGTCCATGGGGGCCTAGTTGCAAGCCCTCACACACACTTTCTTCAGGCATCTTTTCCCTACAAGGGCCTGATGTAAGGAATCTCTGCCCCTTTTCCATCTTTGCTGCTACTGGGTAAAGGCAATCTTCAGATAGTTAACTCCAACTACTACATTTTGTAGCCTCTTGAGGTGTGGGGAGGGAAGAAGTGCTTAGTCATGATACTCCAGCCATCATGGTGTGGGGCAAGCTTGACAGACCAGCTGGTCTTTTCCTGCCCAACAATTTTGTATGTTCATACATCAGTCTGCTATGTAATTCTTAACTTTAAAGCTGGTAAGGGATACAAATTAAATACATAGGTACAGAAAATATAAAGGCTACTAATTCACAGCTTTCACAGAATAATGAGCAGAGTCATAGTACATCAGTGGCCCTAATGTTATCCCCAATGTGGCATAAACATCCCTAGTGTTATAAAATACTGTGGGAGAGAAATTGAGTCTTACCCACTCTGGGGCACTAACTTCGCCGAGGCGCTACTTTCAGTGCCCTGGAAAAATTAGCGCCCCCGCGGCCGAAATTGAGTGGTAACGCCCCAAGAGGGAAGCGGGGTGTTACTGGAAGCGCCCTACCTCCCTCTTGGGCGCTGCGAGGGAATATCATGGCGCTAAGTTGCGCTGCGGTACTGCAGGCCTTCCTCTACTTCTTAAAGGGGAGGAACCTTGCGCAGCATGACCCGGGGCCCAGCTGGGCCACCAGGGATCGGAGTGCCGGCAAAAGAGCCCAGCACTCAAGAGAAGCGCCGGGCTCATGGAGCGCAGCCGGCACTCCGTGGGTGGGTCAGGAGGCCGGGGACGGGAGTGGAGGCTGGTGCTGGCAGGCGGCCAGCAACAAAAATGGCCGCCCCGCAACTCGCCTTTAAATAGCGCCACCCCGGCCACAGGTAGGCCCCCCTGACCCTGTCAGACATAGCGACCAGTGGCAAGTCAGGGGGCGCTACCGAAGATCATAGCCGGGTCGCGAGCGGGGCGCTGCGCACGGCGATGACATCATTGCTAGCGCCGCAGCACCGCGGGGTCCTAATGGTTACCGCCACCGCTAACCTCCCACTGAATTTCATGGGAGACGTTGTTGGTGCAGTGCCCGGGCGCTAACGGGAGGCACAAAGCAACAGAATGTTTCCCCCGTGTCCTCCAATTTCACTGTGAGCATTGCCATGGGAGATCTGCCACTGTTTTTCACTAAAAACGTAGAAGTGTGGGCAGCACGGTGGCATAGTGGTTAGCACTGTTGCCTCACAGCGCCAGGGACCCGGGTTCGAATCCGGCCTCGGGCGACTGTCTGTGTGGAGTTGGCACATTCTCCCCGTGTTTGCGTGGGTTTCCTCCGGGTGCTCCGGTTTCCTCCCACAGTCCAAAGATGTGCGAGTTAGGTTGATTGACTATGATAAATTGACCCTTAGTGTTAGGGGGATTAAATACGTGGGGTTACGG